>NW_024423453.1:33262283-33349216 GCF_017311325.1 Ursus maritimus
TGTTGATTGCAGGCTGCCAAGTAGGGAAAACCCCCCAAACTCCTGATCTTGTGTACACTACCAACTCTGAACTGATACTCGACAGAGCCAACATGGCAAACCACAAACTGACACTCGAACATTCCTCGCTCCTCCCAGGGTCCTCGCCAAGGCCTCGGCCGCCTTCCCCGGCAAGGTGCCGGCTGGGGGCTCCGGCCGCCGCCGCCATAGGGCGGCCGAGGACCCCGTTCCAGCTTCCCGAACTACAGATCCCAGGGTGCCTCTCGGACTGCCGCTCCCTCCCTCTCTCGCTCCCTCCCTCCGTCCGCTCCCTCCGCCCCCGGCCCTTGTTGTTTTGGCTGGAAGCGCTCCGGCGGAGTTTCAGAGAAAGTCTGGGCAGAAACCGGAGCCGGCCCGAACGTGGGAAGGGGAGGAGGAAAGGAAGAGGGAAAGGGGAGGCCCGGCCGCTCAGAACCTGCCGCGCGCCCCGTGGTGGGGGAGGCGGCGCGGGAGGAGCGTGAGGGGACAGGATAGTGGGGTCGGTCCCCGGAGCCGAGTAGCCGAGTGCCTCGTTGCTTCGCCGCTCCCCGCCCTCTCCGGCGGCGGCGAGAGGGGACCCACCCTCCAGCGGGACTTGCGCCCTGCCCAGCACCAGCCGCCCAGCGACGCCCCGCGTTTTGCCGCCACCCCGGCAAAACTGCGTGGCCCAAGACCTGCCCTGCGCCCGCACGAGACCCTCGCGGTTTCCCTTTTCCCTCTGTCCGCTCCCCGCCGTTTCCTGGGCGCTGCGGGGAAGTGACCCACCCTCTCCCAAGGAGGGGGAGGGAGAGGATCGCGCCGGGCGCACCGAAACCAAGGGGCAAGCCGGAGTGGGCGCCGCGCGGGGGCATTGTGTGAGTGAGTGTGTGTGTGTGTGTGTCCTTGTGTGAGAGAGAGTGTGTGTGCGCGCGTGTGCAACGTAGTGTCTGTTTCGGAAAGCGCCTGGGGAGGTCCTGTTCCTAGGGGGCGGAGCGCAGGGGACCGAGGCTCGGCTCCGGGCTGGGGCAGAGTCTCGCTGAGCCCGAGCGCTGCTGAGGCGGCCGGCGGGACGGCGCGCCTGGCGGCTAGGCGGGCGCACTGAAAGAGGCCCGGGCGCCCTCGGCCCGGCAGCTGCCCCTGCCTCGAGGTGTCGGCCTTGGCGACGCTGCCTGCTTCTGTTCACGTCCGCCGACCCGCGCGGGAGACGCTCGGACGCGCACAGCCAGCGCGCCGCGGAGCCCGCTCGTCCCGTCTGCTCCGGCTGCGCCTCGGCAGAGAGAGGCTGTGGCCGCTGCGCCGCCCGCAGGCGTCGGCTGTGTCGGGAGCGCGCCCGCCCGCCCCTCCGCTGCCCGGCCGGGAGCCGGAGAGGCGCGCACCATGAGCGGCGGCGAAGTGGTCTGCTCCGGATGGCTCCGCAAGTCCCCCCCGGAGAAGAAGTTGAAGCGTTATGTAAGTAGAGCTTCGGCCGCTTCTCCTTGGGCCTCCCCGCCCGCACCGCTGCCCTGGCCGCGCGCAGGGCTGGTTCTTCCACTTAGTCCCCCATCTCTTTTCCCTCGACCCCTTCCCGGCAGGCTCGGAACCGAGGCTGTAAGCTCACGCCCTGGCCTCCCTCCACTTGGCCGGCTAACTTTCTTCCTCCAGATTCCAGACGGCCTGCTCTGCGGGCCTCCTCGGCCCGTGGGAGGGCCCGGGATTTCCACCTAATGCCTGCTGCATGTTTTTATTACTCCTTGTAGTAGAGGTGAGGGGAAAAGCATTCTCCTTTCTTTATGCGTGCATTTAATCTCCATGGGGCTGCTGTATACCGATTTTCCCGCAGCCGGAAAACCGCTGAGGTTTTAGAGCTCAACAGCCCTCTCTTCGGTCCGCGCTCCCTCTCGTCTCCCCCCTCCGAGGTGCGTTGCGTCCGGGAAGCTGTGGACTGTGGACCCGAGAAGTTGGTATTAGAAACCAGCATCTCAAATCCGTGCAAAAAGAGAGAAAAGTTACTACGCGCCCTGCCGTTTGCTTAGCAGGGTTCGCATTTTCGCGGTTTTGAGTCGAGGGACGATGGAGTTTGGCCCGAGAGCCGTGGCAGTTTGCTGCGAGAGGAGGGCGCTGGGGGGAGCCTGGCGGCTGGTGTTTGGGCGCCTTGGACGCGCTGTCAAGCCTCGCAGGAGGGGGGCCAGCTGAGGCCAGTAGGATTTCCGTGTGTTGTGGTCCTTCCCCAGGCCACCAGGGTTACTTACATGGCATTGGTGTAATTGATACAAGATGCTCATTATGTGTTAAACCATTTTAGGTGTTAAGAACAATATTCCTTGAAAGAACCAACTTTTACTTTGGTGGAAATCTGTGTCCTCTTCAGGGGTCTAGAATCTTATCCCCTTCTCATCCATTGGTTCTTTTGTCGCTGCCTTCTGCAAAGGAAAGAAATGACACGTTTGTCCTGGCATATGGAGCCAATGTTTGTCTAGTAAAATGTGTTTTCAAAAGCAAAATGTATGCCTCCTTAAATATAAATTTACTGTCAGGGGCCATCACTTCCAATGGAACTTGCTTCTCGTTGAAGGATATCTACACCCAATATTAAAACCCAAATTAATCTTATTAGTCACTGCTTGGATAGTGAAGTGCAGTATTTAACTTCACCGGCTCACCAGTGAGTTGCTGGTTCACTTTCTGCCAGCATTTGTTATAGACAAGTAATTCTCTTTTAAGAACTTGACGCCATACATCCTAAGAAACTTCTCCAGAAATTTGAACCCTTCCAGATCCTGTCTCTTTACTTATCACAGTTTCCTGAATGTTCTGATAAAGATGCTAACATTATTCCCGCATTTGTGGAAGGCCATGATTTAGTTCTTTAGTTCTAAAAAGAAGGTTGTATGTGTGTGAGAAGAGGGATTAGGGAGATAGGTGTATTTGTTTTGAGAGGCGGTTTAGGAAACACATAGATCTAAGTAGATTCTCGGAGGAAAGTGAAGGACAGTACATTTGCCTAAATAGGTAGTGATTATAGAGACTTAAGGCATTCTTTCACATGGTTGGTTTATGGCTCTCTCAAAAGATGCCTACAACTGGACTAGGCACCATAAGATTAGAAATACGGTAGGAAAGAAGCCCTGACTAGTGGGCTTGCAATTTAATGTAATGTGATTTAGGAAGAAAATCAGCCAAAAAGATTGTCATAGCAAAGACAAAGAAAATGAAGTCCCAAATAAAAAAATATGATCATTACAGTAGTCTTGTGAGGTACGTATTATCTCTGTTTTACAGATGAGAAAACAGTTTCTGTAACCAGAATGTGCCACAGACAGGATTTGAACCCAGATCTGCCTAACTGGGCTATAAAAGGTTAATGACTCATCTAGTTCATTTCAAGTGGAGCTCAGAGTAAATCATCTTTAAAGCTCCTTTCAGTTTATAACTTTCTAGGAGTCTATGAATATTAGTTGAAAATGCAAGGAAGAGCGAGTTGGGGACAAGATGTGTAGTGCTAAAGAAACATAAGACCCTTCAAGCAGCTTCCCGAGTCTTTGGGGAAATGAGGCAAGAATATGTGAAAAAGTGAGCCAACAGCCTAGAGTGGTTTCAGATTGTGTGCCCAAGCAGACTGTTATTTATTTATTTTTTAAATAAATGCTTTCAGGAACAAGCTCAATATAGTCTGAAACCATGGGGATACTTGAGAGATAGCGGGCTCCTTAAATTGTGTTTTCAGCAGGAGGAAGAATATGCCTAGCAGCTTGGGGGAGGTGGGGTTTTTCTTGCCCTGCTGAGCACTAGTGTTTTCTTTATACACGCATATGGCCCAGGAAGACAGTGTGCCAGGTGGCTACCAGAATTTAAGGGGTCCCAGAGGATGACTGGAGTTTAAGTTAAAATGAGGCCTGTCTTATAGTTTAGCTGTCAAGTTCGTTGCCCAGAAGTTTTGACATTTCCAGGTTATCGATCTTTAGGCTTTGGTATCCAATTCAGATTGTTTTTGCTAAAGCAGCTTTGACCCTCAAAGACATGCATTTATTCATGCATTCTTGTTTTCTTTTCATATAAAATCTTTATGAAAATAAAGGGTAAAAGGAAACATTGTTGGCCATCCAGTAGACAAAATGTTGCTTGGTAATAGTATTTAATGAATGAATTTGCTATGAAAAGATATCTTGGATGACTGGTACTGTAATTGTTAAAGGAGACATCAGGGAGTTTGAGCATTGATTCTTTTGGGGAGCATTTGGCCCATGGGATTTTGACAGTTGTCTCACTGTTTACAGCATATTTAGGGTAGTCCAAACATTGACTAAAATGATACTTAAGGGCTTTTACATGACAAAAAATTGTTTTAGTTTTTATCTTTAAAGTCATCTCATGTTATGTCTCCAATGCATTCCATTTACAACTCCATTTTATGTTTACTGTTCATAGTCAACTCACCCAGCATTGTTTTCTTTGCACACTAGTGTGTTCCTCTGGTATGAAAGCTTTTCTTAAATTTCCTAGAGAGAGTGAAAGGGACATAAAAAACAGAGAAAGCCTGGAGTGGTGCATAGATTCCCTAACCTTTTCATCTCTCTTTACTTTTTTCTGTATCTGTTTGGAAAAGGGTGGGAACCTCTTGTATGTATTTTATCCTCTGAATTTTTTGAAGTCTACTCATGGTGGAGGTGAAAATGTTCATGCTTTCTTTCAATTTTGCTACTACTGTGTTTTGGTTTTTGTCCTGTGTTGTATATTAAAGAGCTGCTTTTTTACTTTAAGGACCTGAGTGGAAACATATACAGATCACTGTTGCCAGGGTTACAGAAAACAAGTAAACTCTTGGTAGTATGCACTCAACAGTGGTGCTCAGATTTTTAAAGAGTTATTTAAAGATAAATCAGCCATTTGAAATAATGGTGGGATTTTCATCAGGACTTGAAATTTCAGCCAAGATAAAATGTAAGTCTGAAAACAAAGGATTGATTCAGGCCAGCTGGCTATCACCATATCTCTGCAGGAAGAGCTTCCCTGTGGCCTGCCTCAAGTCTGGACACCAAGTTTGGGCTCCTCCATGGCCCAGCTGTCAGCATTGGGCAGGTGTGCGATCTCAGCAGGAGAACCTGCTTCTGAGGCCAGACCAACGTAGCCTGGGAGCTGCCAGCCAGCCTGGGAGCAAGACCTCGGCCATTTCTCTCGTGTGTAATCTGCACCCAGCCTGGGCTCCACTCTTCAGTTGTCACTTAATAGGATGGTTCTTGTCTGGACTTCCAGGACATGCCCCTGGTTTTGGAAATGGGCCTAGAAACAGAAATAGCCTCTTCGTATAGGTGGGCACCTGGCATCTTACATGGAGGAGAGGGGTACGGGCAGGCACAGTTAGCGTCTCCTTGTTCAAGAGCACTCCAGGATCTGTGCTAAGCATTAGGTCACTGCCCAGTAGTGTCACTACAGCAAATGGGACTGTGATGTCTGGAAGCTCTTCCTGCACTTTTTTTTTTGCAATTACCAGTAGTAATCAAGGGACTCTGAAGCTTTTGCTTACAGTGACTGAAGGAGCATAATTATTCTGTCGAGGGAATTTTTTTCTTGAAAACTTCAGGATAATAAACATCCATTCAAATTCTTAATGTTTTCTTTTTATCTTTTCTCATGTGGCAGGAACGCTGTTTTTGTTAACAAAGATCATCAGCTACCAATTACATTAAGCCTTCATGATAGGTAATGATAGTTAATTCTTTCATTGTGCCTGAACTTAATGATGAGTACAAAACTCTCCACGGAAAACTTGCTGAATTCCTAAATCTGATTGTTGTCTTTTGGGATTTAAAATCATCATTAGGAAATTTTATCAGTTTGGAAGGTAGTTTTAGAATTCTGCTGTTTTGAAAATTTGGTTTTAAATTTTTTAAAAAGATCGTTTTGAACAAAATACAATAATATGACAACAGTTATACTTGGATAATCTGGTTGACAGCTGAATTGGTTATTTCAGTGTGTTTTGCCATTATTAAGTCTGCTTTAAAAATAAGAAAAATAAAACAACAAAGTACTTTCTATGACTAAATAAGATTCCATATGTATATATTTTTTTAAAGTTTATTTTCACTCATCTCTACACCCAACGTGGGACTCCAGCTCATCAGCCTGGGATCAGTAGTCTCATGCTCTTCCGACTGAGCCAGCCAGGTGCCCCAATAGAATTCCATATTTTGTGGTCATCATGGAAAATATGTAGATAAGGTCTTGATAATTTGCAGATTGAGGCAGTTTAAGAGGTGATAGATTCAAAACATCGAATACCATCACTCCTGATTTTTCTTACAGAAACTAACACAGGAGAAGGGACACCACAGCAGGTAGACTACTACTTTAGTTTTAAAGGATTTGGAGTAAATTGTACTACTGTGGAAGGAACCCTGGACTGAGGGTCAGGACCCAGGATTGGACTTGACTTGACTTTGCCGTTATCCAGGTGATACTTTGACCATTGTGACCCTCAGTTTCTCATCTGTAAAATGGGGAAGAGGCATGCAAATCTAGATTCTAAATTCTTGTGGTTTAACATTCCTTAGATATTTCCTTGGCAGTGAGAGGCAGAGGGGGGAGCTTCTCAATAGGCCTCTTTTTTGGGAAATAAATGTGAATTTCTCGCTCATCTTAAATAGTTCAGTGAACGTATGAGGAACTGCTTAAGCAGAGTTCTTTGGGGACCCTCCAGCATTTGCCTTAACAGAACCCAGGCTCACTGAGTACAGCGCTGCGGAGTTGCTGCTCTGGGTGTCATGGTGTCATGGAGTCCCCAGCACCCCGAGCTGTGCCTGGCTCAGAATAGAAGTGCAACGATTACCTGTTGACTGAATAAATCAACTGGTATTTCTGGAGCTTTTGTAATGTGTCATGTGTGGAATACAATGGAGGGAAAGGCCCGCTCCCTGCCCTCAAGGAGTTTCTAATCTATTTGCAAAGACAAGCTATAAATGCACCTACATTTAAATCATTTTACAAAACATATGTTATAAGGCCTTAGATGATTACTTGCCAGATGAATGATTCAGACAATAATTGCTTAAGAGTTCAGACCGAGAGGGGAATGGAAGGGGGCTGCCAGGGAAGGGTTCACAAACGACTTTTCAGGCTCTGTTCTTGGAAGAACTGAGGTACTGCCGGCAGAAATAGCAAACCCTAAGGGAAGCCTGGTTTTAAAGGAAGAACAAAGACTTTGCATGGAGTTAGCTAACCTAGTGAAGAGAACAGCTTCAGAACACCTCAGTTTCAAGCATGGAGCGTGGATGTCAGCTGTGAAGTCGAGTTTGAGAAGGTTCTGTTTCTGCCATGACCTAATGCTCCTGATAGGATCCTGACCGCAAGTGAATATTATGTGTCAGACCAGAAACAAACAAACAAAACAACTCGTTTGGTCACCTGAACTTATTAAAATTCCAAGGGACATGTGTTATTTAAGATTTCTTTATGTCTGTTTTAGCTAAATAATTCATTCTGGCAAGCATTTAGTTTACAACAACGAGAGGGAGCATGTTCTGGTGGGAGGGAGAATAAAAGAGCCTTTGATTCATTTGCTCCTGAGTTCCAGCGAGAGGGCCAGCACTGCCTTGGGCTAGTGTCTTATTTTGGACTTTGGAAGCCATCTTAGCCCAGCTGTGTGAGTGCCAGCTCGTGTTGGAGGAAAGAGAATAGCACCATTGGGTCTCCTTAAACCCCCTCTGACTGTTGATGGAGGGGTTTCTCTCATTTCACATTCCTCAGATTAACATGGTGGCTAATTTCCTCCAAGTTAGAGCTTCATCTGAATTTGCCATTTGAACTCTGGCTTGAAGTCCCAACACTTCTGTGACTCCTTTTATCTCAGTCTATGGATTTGAGTACAGGAAACTTATCAAGTCACAGGTCTCTTTATTCTCCCCTCTTTGGCTACAAGCACAAATAAAATTAGCATTCTTTTCTTCTTTAGATTACTCCTGGGGAAAAGTGGCTCTTTGTACAGTGGATTTCCACATCCATTAAATAAGTAGCCTCTTCAGTTGCCAAGTAGATGGCTGGGGAGTCTTACTGAATAGTAGGTGGCAGTTCAGGCCTGTGGAAGTACTGGGAAGTGCCGGGAAAAGTCACTTTAGTCCCTTGGACCGTTCCAGGCTTATATGTGTAAACACCTTAAATAATACAAGAATGCCTTAACTGGAAAAGAGAATCTTTTATATTTTCAGCAGTTCTTTTATTCATAGGTGCAAAGCTCTCCCTGACTGAAGAGAATAATTCTCATTGCTGAAGGCATGTGAGGTAGAACCTAACAGCTTTTGACCCTCTCTCAGCCTGCTTTGTGAAAAATAGTTAACACTGCGCACCGAAATGCATGTTTGCTTGTTATCTCTGTTACATTAGCTCTTGAAGCGTCCTGATTACAACTTGTAGCTGCCAAGCCCCGTCCTGCAGTATTATCTGGAACAAAAATTTTCCATGTGGTTGTTTTTAGCAGAGCCGCTATAGGCAAACTGCACATGAAGATGTAAGTTGCAAGATATAGAGCTCCTAGAAGGGGAAATGTGAGTTATCTTAATTTTTTTCTATCATTTAATTGTTCTTTCCTTTATGTGTATTTCAGAAATTTTTATCATATTTCTAAACTGAGTTTTATTTTTATACACTGGAAAGAATGCCAAATTCACCATGAGTTTTTCTTAATGGTGGTGTTTCTTTTTTCTCTCAACTTTTTACTTTGAATTCATACTTGGCCTAAATAATTCCCTGTGTTTGAAAAGGAAAAAAAAAAGTCCTAAAAGGAAAAAAACAAATGGCTACATTGTTCCATGAATTAAAAACAATATACGGAGAGTCCAAATATTTCTTTTCAATGTAAAAATCTTAGGTCATTTTTTTTTAAAGGAAGAAAAATATTAAACTTTGCTTTAACTATCCTGTTCATTGTTTTTCTTTTCCCTTTTTTATTTTTCTTTGACTCGTGTAGTTTAAATTTTTTTTGAAAACAGTTTTATATGTTCTTTAAGAAACGCCACACATGGAAAAAGAAAACATCAAAATTCCACTTTATGTTTCAGGAGAAAAGTGAGAGGAAGGCATCTATGGTCTGAAGAAGGGGGGGAAATGTCAGTTGACACCTCGGCTTTGTACATTACTTTCCTGTTGCTTGGTTGAGTTGAATATTTGTCATTTGCCTACAAATATTTAGTTATTATACATGAAGTAAGCAGGTAAATATAATTTTAGTCAAGGTTTGCTTTTGTGAAATGAGGACAAAGGACATTAGCTCTCAGGAGAAGTTTGAGAACTCAATCTATTGTTGTTTTTATTTGTGTTTTGTTTTAGTTTTTTTTTTTTTTTTTAGTAATCTCCAAACCCAGTGTGAGGCTCAAACTCATAACCCAGGGATCACGAGTTGCATGCTCTATTGACTGAGCCAGCCAGGCGCCCCTTTATTTTTGTTTTTAATACATCAGTTAGCCAGTTGCTATAACATTTTATTTGCTAACTTTTTCTTTAAGTGGGAGAGAGGTAAAAGCACTCTTTGTCCTGTGGATCTCTATCTACCCTCTTGCTCTTTTCTCTTTGTTTTCATTTCTTTCTCTGTAATGTAAGCCTAGCCACCAGTATCACAGAGTATTTGTGTTAGAATCTTTACACACATTCTTTCATCTTTTCTCTAAAAGAGGGAGTTATTTCTGTCCCTGTAATGTGGTAATCCAGACTAGGAATAATAATGTTCCACCCAGCATGTAGATTGTTTTCCTCTCCTGAAATGCAGTTTTTAGTTACTACTGTATTGGGAAATGTGGTCAGGCCACTTTCCGAGTAGCAGAACTCCTCCCTGAGATGACTACCTGATTAAAGAATTAAGTACCTGGTGTGCTTTCTCAATTCCAATCCATCACATATTCCCATTAGTGCCTTGGCCAGAGTCAGAGCAGCCAAGATGAAAGTGCTTCTGGTTGGAGGGATGACCAGTTGATTAGCGGGAGAGAAGTTTTAATCTTCCACTCTTGAAAGAGAAACACTTGGTAAAATGCTCCCTCCAGTGTTTTGAATTCCAATGGCGTTAGGTAGACCTTGAGGAGGAATGATCACCTCATTCAGTTAAGGAGGTATTATTTGAACCCCCTTCCCTCTGGCAAAGTTATAATTGACCCCGACTTGTGTAGGAGTATTACATTTTACATATCCTCCTTGTCAGTTTCACGTTTGAATGTTTGAAGTGTTGAGAAAAGGTAAAAGGAAATACTGAACCAGTAAGAATGCAAAGTATTTGGGAAGGTAATTTGATCCTAGTGATGCTGTTACATAAAACCAAAGCCTTCTGAGTAATCTTCACTGGGTATATAGGTCATTTATCTCTGAAGAACAGGGAGCAAAATTAAACTGGTGCTTTTGAACAGTATTCCTTTTTTCTTTTTCTTCACCTAAGTAAGTAGTCGAAAAAGGAAAAGCAAGCCTAATATATTTTTATATTTGATATATTTTTCTCGATGATTTTCATAATGGCCCACAGTATACACAGTAGAAGGTACATACACATGATCTGTTTACAAAGAAAATTGTGGCTTCAGTTATCATTCTTTAGTGTTTGTAATAGGATATTAGTTTCCAGAGGACAAAGATGGCATTTGTTCTCTGTGTCTGAACGTACGGTGTGATACTTTGCACGATCTCTTGAACAACATGACCAGATAATTATAGAATTTTAAACGTAAAATTATAAATCATCTAATCTAGTTTTTCAACCTTTCTAACCCATTTCTCTTTCATGTGTCATTTGGCTGTCTTTTGACTTTTTATCCAGTTTTTCTTTGTGGTTTGCAATACCAAAACAAGCTATATTGAGTGAGTGTCTTTCCCAGTTATACAGATCTCCTTCTTCCTTAGTCAAGAAACCAACCTCCTTGTTTTACAGGGGGTAAAAATTAGCCTCTGGGAGACTAATTGATTTGTCCCAGGTCATACACGTTAACCAGCTGTTCTGGCAGAGCCAGATCTGTCACCCCTTGGGTCAGATCCTTCCAGTCACTGAGGGAATGCCTGCTGTGTGTGAACAAGGTATTGTGTAGAATTCAGAAAAAGAGGACCAAGAGGGCTCTGTCTCCATCTTTTTGGAGTTCGTGTGCTACATAGGATGTACTTAGTACTGCAAATTATATTATGATCAATGATGTTTGAGATAAACCTCTAGAAGAATTTAGCAAAAGGAGGTGAATTCAGGGACTCTGCGAAGGCTTAATGAAGGTGCTTAGAGATTTCTCACCAGAAACTTAAACGGTGGATTCTATTTTCAAAGCTGCAGCTGCAGTGAGACTCTTTTTCTATTCCCCCTTTCCTTGACAGACTTTTTTTTTTTTTTAAGTAGGCTCCACATGCAGTATGGGGCTTGAACTCACAAGCTTGATATCAAGAATTGCATGCTCTACTGACTGAGCCAGCCAGGCGTCCCCAGCCAGATTCTTGAGTGGGTTTTATACACTTGGCTGCTTCCACCTGCCACTCATTTCATAATGGAATAGAGCCTGTGTCCTTTTGCACTACCTTTACCTAAACAGTTCCCTCTGAGGTGCCCAGTGACCTCTTGGTTGCCAGATCTAGCAGAACTAGATTTGAACTTTTTCGTTCTTGCTTTTCATGGAACTCCTGACTACATTGATGGAAAGATCTGCTTTCCCATGCTTTCCTGATGCCGGGCTCTGGTCTCCTTCTGTGTAGGAGTTCTTCAGCATTCTAATGCCAGCCCTGCAAGGCCTCTTCCCCCATCTCATGCTGTTAGTTGCGACTTCATCCTGCATGAGTTCATGAGCCCCTTTGAAAATTTGATAAAAGGTCTGGGTTCTCAGTTTCTGCAAAATTCTTACAAACTTACACATAATTGTTATAACCTCGTGCATTTTCTAACCTTTAAAGCCCATCTCTGGATCTTAAATGGCCTTGAATTATACGCTGATGGTTCAGGGGCTCTTACCTCAGTCTGTTTCTCACTCCACATCTGTGGCTTTAACTGCTTAGATCCATAGCTACTTAGTCCCCCACAGCACCCCAGACTCAGCATATCCATAGCAGGCCTTGTCATCCTCTCCCTATACTGCTCCTCTGTCAGTCGCTCTACCGTCCCTTGTCCAGTAGCTTAAGCCAGAGGTGTTCTGTGTTGTGCCTCCCTCACTCTCCATACCCAGTGACAAGTCCTGTCAGTTTTACCTCCCAAATATCTCTTTGAGGGGTGCCCGCGTGACTTAGTCGGTTAAGCGTCCAACTCTTGGTCTTTTCAGTTCTGGTCATGATCTCCGGGTCGTGAGATTGAGCCGCCCATGTGGAGCTCCCCACTGGGCATGAAGCCTGGTTAGGATTCTTTCTTCCTCTTCCCCTCCCCCCCACCACCCCATCCCCGCTGCGGGCGCATGCATGGTCTCTCTCCGTCTCTCTTAAAAACACACACACTAAATATCTCTTGAGTTAATTGACCTCTGCTGGCTAAGGGGCCTTTGCCTTTCTTCTGGATTGCTGCAGTAGCCAGTGGCCTCTCTCCTTCCATTCTCCACACCCCTCCCCCCCGACTGTCTTCATTAAGGAAGCCAGGGTGACCTTCTGAAGCATAAATCTGAGCACACCGCTCCCCAGTGTGAAGCTGTTCCGCAGCAGCTCCTTTGGCCTGAGGAATGCCCAAACCTCCTGTCTCCGTGTGCAGGGCCCGTTGCGAGGGGTGCCTGCGCGTGCCTCCCCTAGTATGTGTTGCTGCCTCCTCACCCCGCTCCAGCTGTACTGAACTGCCACATCCCACATTGGCCTTGTGATCTGTCGGTCTGGCCTTTGCCCCGTGCTTCTCTTCTCCCGGGATTTTAGGTCTTCCCGTCTGCCTTCACAGCCAGGCTCACTTCTGCTCGTTCTCTGCCCCGGAGCGTCCTCTGAACTCCCAGCACTCTCACACGTAGTCGCGGTGGGCTGCCAGCATCTGCTTTATCCTCCTGTGATGCTCTGCTGTTTCCGTAGCACGGCGCCTGTCACTCCTGATCATCTTGCTTGTTGTAATTGCTTACTGCCCCTTCGGGTGGCAGGGCCATGTGGTGGCTTGTGAACCCCAGGTGCTTCTGCCTTTGTGGGCCCCCCTTCCTCTGTTAAAAAAAAAAAAAAAGAGTAAAAATTGTATGTTGCAACTACGTCACTATAAAGATGAGTATGTTCCAAGCTGGTATTGTTATTATTATATTCATTTTTTATCCTGACTTTAAAATAAATTAATGTAAAAACACTTTTCACGGGCTCCTAAAAGTCCCATGGGTCCTAGCGTGGTGCCTCCTGTGCCTGATGGATATGTTGGCTTTGTTAAATGGGCATAAATACTTGGGGTCTGCTCAGTCATTTTATTATGTGTCCCCTTTGGAATGGCTTGGATTCCAATATTGTTTAATATTGGAATATTATTAAGATTTTGTACTTTTGCCCCTGGAAATGGAAAAATGTATGGAAAAATAGGGTGATATACTCAAAAGGTATATATTTTATATATTTAAAAGAAATCATGAGTTTTTTAATGATGCCAAAGATATGTTATGTGAGCTATTTTATTAATACAGACTTTTCTTCATGATGCTTCTGTGTGCAACAGTGGTTTTTAGTGGAGTGGGGAGGTAATTTTGTGGGGGGCATTTGAGAATGTCTGGAGACATTTTTAGTTGTCACAGCGGGGGTACTATGGGCTGCTAGTTAGTGAGGCAGGGCTGCTACTGCACGGCCTGCATTGTGCCAAACAGCCCCTACAACAAAGAATTATGTAGCCCAAAATATCAGCCCTTCGTGCTGAAGTTGAGAAACCTTGGTGTAGAGAAATTCTTCATAAAGCTTAGTTTCTACATGTTTGTTACTTAGTTTATTTCCCTCCCTGTGTCTCCCTCAAAAGCTATACGGTTGGCCCCTGAACAACACGGATTTGAACCACATGGGTCCACTTAGACGTGGACTTTTTTCCATAAACACATCGGAAAATGTTTTGGAGATTTGCGACAGTTTGAAAAACTCACAGACGGGGGCGCCTGGGTGGCTCAGTCCCTTACGCGTCTGACTGTATTTCAGCTCAGGTCACAGATCTCAGGATTATGAGATTGAACGCCCAGTCGGGCTCCGTGTTGGGCATGGAGCCTGCTTGAGATTCTCTCTCTCCCTCTCTCTTTGCCCCTCCCCCCTAAAAAAAAAAGACAAAGAGAAAGAAAAACTCACAGATGAACCACATAGCCTAGAATACCAAAAAAATTAAGAAAAAAGTACTATTGTAAAAATACAGCATATAATACATATAACATACCAAACATGCTTAATTGACTATTTTATAGGTAAGGCTTCTTGTCAACAGGTGGCTATTAGTAAAGTTTTGGGGGTGTCAAAAGTTATATGGAAGATTTTCAATTGCATGAGTGGTTGGCACCCCAACCCCTGTGTTGTTCTAGGGTCAACTGTATTTCAGCTGTAGGATTGTGTTGTGGCACTAGAACCAAATATTTATAATTTTTTTTTACCTCAGTAAGGCTGAGAAGAACAGTCATTGAGATGGTTGAGCTTATGAACATGAAAGGTTGGTCCTGTGTAACTCTTTCACTAGGGTTTATTTTATAGACAAAATCTCTCTCAAAGGGTCGGTTGCCATGTAAATCATTACTCAAATACTCATTTTTGCCCTTGCTAATCCTAGCCAGAGTACAACCATTTGTTGTCTGGGTGGGGAGGGGGATGTCGAGTCATTTATTCATGATTTTTATTACCTCTTGGCTTGAATATCACCATTCATTGTTCACAAGCCGCCCAGCTTGTTTACTTTTTATAAATTACATGTAATCAGTCCTCTTGCAGGTCTGGCTACTGTAATTGGCAGTAGCCACAGAGCAGGGCTGACGAGTCTGCATTAATGCTGATGTCTCATATTCAGCTCATGTTCACTCTTCACGCTTTCTTGCCTCTTCCCTCTGTTTTTTTAAAAGGAAGGTGAAGAGAGAATGGCCACCATGCCATTGGTGCTTGTTTATAATTTGGTCAAGTCCCTGTGTGTTTTGGGAAGAATCCACGGTTTGGGGCAGTGGTTCTCAGACTACTTCTGTGTGCATTATACTCACCTGGGTAACTTCTTTTTTTTTTTTTTTTTTTTTAAGATTTTATTTATTTATTTGACAGAGAGAGACAGCCAGCGAGAGAGGGAACACAAGCAGGGGGAGTGGGAGAGGAAGAAGCAGGCTCCTAGTGGAGAAGCCTGATGTGGGGCTCGATCCCAGAACGCTGGGATCACACCCTGAGCTGAAGGCAGACGCCCAACAACTGCGCCACCCAGGCGCCCCATCACCTGGGTAACTTCTAAAGTGAGGATTCTTCAGCCCTACCCACCTTCTGCTATTTGGTAAATTTAGATTGAAATCCAGAATCCTGCTGATTCTGATGTATGTGGTCCTTGAAATTACACTTGGGGAAATCCTTAGTTGGGCATGAGGGAAAAAGGGAGAAGAAAGAAAATCCAGTAGAAATAATTGTGTATGAAGAGTGGGATAGGAAGGCAAGAACCCAAACTAAGAAAGTAACTTTAGCCTTTCTACTGTGAGATAAGGGAAATACACTGTGTTGCTGCGTGCTTACTGTTTTCTAACAGTGATTTAGATCAAACTGTCCCATAAAGAGGACTTACTTAGAGGAAGACAAAAGTGAAAGTGAATTTTTAGAAAGGTTAGAATATGAGAGAGTACCTAACTGAGACACTCAGAAGACATTATTAAATCAAGAAAGGTATTATGTAGGGGCGCCTGGGTGGCACAGCGGTTAAGCGTCTGCCTTCGGCTCAGGGCGTGATCCAGGCGTTATGGGATCGAGCCCCACATCAGGCTCCTCCGCTATGAGCCTGCTTCTTCCTCTCCCACTCCCCCTGCTTGTGTTCCCTCTCTCGCTGGCTGTCTCTATCTCTGTTGAATAAATAAATAAAATCTTTAAAAAAAAAAAAAGAAAGGTATTATGTAACTATTGATTTAAAAAAGAATGTGCATTCCTGCATCAGGAGTTTATGAATGACTTAAGACAAAGAGGAAGGATGTGAAGAAGGATTAGCTCTTCACCAGAAGTTCTGGTTATTCTGGTTATTGGATCTGAGAACATATTATTAAAATTCGGTCCAGATTTCCTAGAATAGTTCTAATTTCAAGTATTCTTTCCCATTGTCTTTATTATTCATGTCTGGTTCACCCTAATTTTGGTTAGTTGACATGTGATTTATAAAAGAGCACTGGAGCAGTTGTACTCGACTAAAGAAGTTCTCTTGTTTTTCAGTCTGTGTGTGTCTGTGTTTAATGTGTGTATCCTAATCTACTTTTTAAACCTAAACTTTGATTTTAATCCATTTTAGAGAAAGAACAAGAGAGACAGACAAGACAGACTCTATTTAGAAAACTGGAAGAAGTGGACTAGGTGGGAGTGGTTATTTAATCCTAGCAAAGGAATAAAGTAAACATTTTATTTCCAACTGCCTACTGAACTTACTCCATTTCTAGAAAGCTATGTCTGTTTTTTGGCATATTAGTTCTTTAGGGAACTTTATGATCCCATTCAGTTACAATGCAGAAGGCTCTTGACACTGCCCCCCCCCCCCAGTTTAAAAGCATTTTGGAGAATTACTTACAAAATGATGGCTGTCAGCTTTTGCTAAATCATTCTTTTTTTTTTTTTTTTTTTAAGATTTTATTTATTTATTTAACACAGGTAGAGACAGCCAGCGAGAGAGGGAACACAAGCAGGGAGAGTGGGAGAGAAAGAAGCAGCCTCATAGTGGAGGAGCCTGATGTGGGGCTTGATCCCATAACACCGGGATCATGCCCTGAGCCGAAGGCAGACGCTTAACCGCTGTGCCACCCAGGCGCCCCTTGCTAAATCATTCTTTACTCTGCTCCAGCCATCCCTGTGTCGGAGTGTTCATTTTTCTATGCTAGGAACCCAGACTGTTTTGTAAAACTTTTCACCATTATGGTATCATATTGACTGGCTTGCTAATCTTTCCTCCCCCCCTTCCTTTTTCCATCTTTCACGCTGTCTCCCTTCTCCATTTATTTGCCCAGGAATACTTCAGCCTCTTAAGTACTCTGCCCATCTGCTCACAAGATCTTAGAAAATCTCCACATCTGCTTTATAAGTGTCGAGTATCATTACTGTTATTATATGAAGTGTCTACCACACCCTCTCATTGCACTGTGAGTCCGAGTAAGTTTGGTTAGTAAATCACTTGGCTCCTGAAGTGAGGAGAAGGGCTGTTGCTGGATGTGGTGGAGACCCAGAACCAACTTCTACCATTTACTCTGGCAACCAAGAAAGGCGAGACTCCTGTGACTTCTACTCTGTGCAAAGAATTGAAGTCAGGGCTCACGACTTGCTCTCTTCATTCCAGGTGACCTTATTTTCTCACCTTCCTGTACTTTTTAAACTATATACTTGGTAAACCTCCTTTTCTGATGAGTCTCTTAATATTTCTAACTATTTTTTCAGATTTTTTCTATAATTTATTCCAGTCCATGTGTTGTTTAACATAGCAGTAGATGTTTCCAATGAATATTTATATTTGCTGAAAACAAGGATGAATGCTCTTAGGGAGAACCATAACATTAAGTAGTCCTACAAGGGCAGCATAAAAAAATACATAGCTTATAAACTTTCAGTGGGAGTACTTTAACTTAAAATTTTCTGGTTTAGGTTTAACTTGGAAAGTAAGTTATAAAATCTTAGGTAAGCAAATTTATTGCCCTTTGTATAAGTTACTAAAGGGAAATATTTTTTAAATAATGATAAATGATTTATCATTAAAGTTAATATACATATTTAGCCTTATAATAATTTAATATTTACTTATATTTGAATAGGAAAAGTGCATAGATTGACTTAAAATATTTTAGTATGTTTGTCCTTCGGTTATTTATATGTTTTAAGGTATAGTTTTTAATACTCACACATATTTTAATGTTTACTAATTTTAATCCATATTAATTACTAATCCCTACTAATTTTAATGAGTCTTAAGCAATTAATGATACTCTTTTATGATAGATTTTGTGCATACTTAATTTTTGAGGAAATTGGTTTCTTTCCTAAGTTGGAGAAATAGTATATGTTAAGAAACCCATGTTTTTATGAAAGGAAATTGGAACATGGATATTGAAATATATTTAATCTATCAAATAAGGTTCTAGCCTTGAAAACATTCATGTATCTTTTCAAATAGAATCTCTTGTGTTTCTAAACCATGTATTTCCAAAGCAGAACACATTTTCATAACTTTGAGATTTTTATTGAAAACCTTAGGGAGAAGAAGATGACTCAAGAAAGATAAAGACCAGGTTTTCTTAAAGTAATGAAAGGCATAATAATTTCTGTTACTCTTCCTATTCGTAATGAGAAAAAATGAGGCCGTAGGCAGTTGGACTTAGGAAATACCCTGAGTGCAAGGCCAGCTGGTTTCAGCAGGCAGACATGGACTTGAGAACAAGCTCCAATCCAGACCGGTGCTATTCCCAGTCTGCCCTCTCCCCCTCTGTTTTCAGTAGGTTGTTGTGATTTCTCACGTTTGAGCAGTTGGACACTCTAAGAGCATTTTAGTTGTCCCTCAGAGCAGTGGCAATATGGTAAATTCACCCCAATCCCTCTTTTTTTTTAATTTTAATTTTTAATTTTAAAAAACACATAGTGTAAGATTTATTGTCTTACCCATTTTTAAGGGCACAGTTCAGTCATGTTCACTATAGTCCCAGTGTTGTGCCACCCCAGTTTCTCTTGCCTGTCTGTCTAATCTTTATAGCATGGGAAACATCTGAAGGGGCTTTACCAGCGCCATTTGGAAAGGTTGTGCACCTCACCTATGTTTACTCCTTCTCTGTAGTAGGAAGTTAATTATGTGGGATTTGCTCAGCTGAGCCACACAGAAGATCCTACTTCAGTGTACATTTGGAAATCCCATGCCCCTTTCTGCCCCTGAGGAAAAATTCTTTCGTGATCTAGAGTCAGTGTTCAGTTTAATCTTGAGCATATGAGAATGAGTCACCCTGGGTAAGTATGTAATCCCATTTATACCTTCCTTCCAATCTCCCTTTAATTTTTAAACTGAAGATACTAGATCCTGACTTCCTGTGTAAGGTCTGGTGACTGGGGACAAATTTAGGGACTGGGCAATGTTGAGATGATTTTGGAACCGCACTTTCTGTTCTACCGAAAATGAAGCTGTATGGCCTGAGTTTTAAAATTCAGACTATGTGTGGAATGTCTGTGTGGATGAAGAAACAAGTTAAATGCTTTTTTGGAAGGCAGGAGGAAAGAAGAATGAAAATTTTAAGCTAGTCTGATCTTTGTGGGGGAAATTTTGAGATTTTTAGAATATATACAAACCCAAGATGACGGGGGCTAGTTGCTCTGTGATTTGTGTGCACAGAAGGAATACGTGATATCTGGCTAAAGAGATACTGCTGAATAGGTGTATTAGCTGACAAAATAACTGAGTTCTGATTCCAGTTACTATTATCTAAACAATGCATGACCACTGCTTTCATTTCTTTATTGGCAGAATGAAAAATATTTCACTGGGAAATTATTTTAAAAAGAATACTTGTGAAGTACTGGACTCTTTAAGGTACTTTGAATGTAGTACCTAGAGAATGTAAATCATTAACGTTTACATTTTCATACCCGTGGAGATACATGGCAATGGGAGTGAACCTCACAATAGGCATTTTTTAAGACAGCATACACTTGAACAAGCCGTTCTCCCTAAATGCTGCTTTTAAATTGGCAGTGGTTTAGCCAGCAGTCAGTAATCTCACATAGCAAGTGTTTGGCACGCCTGTTTTAACCTGCACAGGTTCACTTCGCACAAAGAAAGGGAGGGTGGGGTTATATGGTGGAAGCACCCTGTTAGCCTCATTAACATATTTTGAATAACTGTATTTGAACATTTGCCAGCTAAGCTAGGCTGCTTGGATGCTTGCCAAAAGAGCAATGGGAACTTCTGAGACGAGCATACAGATTTGAGCCTGTAAAATGTTTACTTTTGTTTCTTGGAGGCGAAACATTTTAGAAGTTGCTATTTAGGATATTTCCCTTATTCTCACAACGGAACAACTTTTTTTTTTTTTAAATTCTGCAGAAATTTGAGATCTCTTCCCACCACCTTTGTGTTTGTTGGTTTTTTTGTTTTGTTTTGTTTTAATATGTACTTTAGGACTTGTCTCAGAAATACCTTTGATAATCTCTCCCGGATTAAATTGAGTTCCTACTCAGCCTGTCTTTGGTCTTTGCAAAATTAGTCCTGAAGCTCTTTCCATGAGCCGATCTGGAGAACAACTTCTGCAGGCTTATCGTGCAAGCACAAATGGTTGGAACAGGACAGACAGGATAAACTAGGGTGCCTGTAGAGTCACCTCCTGCCCAGTGGATGCTCAGATCATAAAGGTGCCAGCCTGGCTCAGCTCTGTGAGCACAGAAATGGTCTTTACAAGGTTCTAGTTTTGTAGCCTGTAACTGTGCCCAGAAATACTTTTTTGACTTTGCCTTGATACCTTCTGGCTGAAACCACAACATGGGGCTCCAAAGCTAGTTAAGGAAATAATAGCTGAAACCAGGTTCTCGGATACTGTGATGTAGCAGACTTTAAGGGTAAGAAGATGAGGCAGCACATATGCTTAGTTCTGTAGTTCTTATTTTGGGGCCCAGGTCAGGGGAGTATCAGAATTGCCAGGGAGCTTTTTCAGAAACTGTTTGCCATAATTGTTTTTTTTCTATTCACATGTATTACAGTGAAGGATGGAATGACACTGTATTGAGGGGGCATTTGAATCTACAACCCGTTGAAAACATGGGTGCTTGCTACTGTGTGGTAGTTTCCATAGTTTCGGCCAGTTTGCAATCCTGCCTCTTGCTTATGCGGTAGAATAGAAAGATACAGCCTGATGACACCAACTCTCACTGCTCCTTTAAGATTTTGAAGTAATATGTCAAATGTGCATTTAATGGACTTTCCGAAAGAGAGTTTTCTTCCTGCTTGGAGCTTTTTTTTTCCTTTATTTCTTTAAAGTTGGTACTTAAGACCGACTTTTTAAAATCACACAAATATAGTATATCAAAAATGGGAAAGAACAAATTCGATTATAGCTATTTAAAGAAAAAAGTTTTTTTAAATGAGAACCTAGGAAAGAACTCTAGTACATTAAATCAAGCCCTAAATTTTTAACAGGTGTTGTAATGAGCATATCTATTTATATTTTATATGTCAATTATATATGTGTATATAAATATATGTACTTTTAAATTTCTAGACTGAAGTTACTAAATTCCGTCTAGCTTTTGTTGAATTTCATTGACTTACTTGTAATTTTGTGAATAATGTGTGTGATTTATATATTTATGTAATCACTATCTACTCTTAACCAGTTACATAAATATATCTTTGAGTCTTCATAGCTTTTTTCTTAGTGATTCGTAACAGCCTGCTTAAAAGAAAAAATTTATAGGTGATTGTAATCATGAAGCAGTATAGGGTTAACAAATACCTTTGATCGTTTCTGTATTTATATTTTTATCATAAAATGTTGAATTTGTGTTTGTGGAGCTTCTCTGTTTTGTCATTTTATTGTGTTCTAGGAATACTTATGGAATATTACCAGTTCACTTTAGTACATATTTAACATCTCTGAGGGTGGTAGATATAAAATCTATTTCTCAAACAAGTACTTACTTGAAACAAACAATTTATTCAAGTACTCTAACAACTCTAGCGAAACTTGAGTTCTGGCCCCAGGCCCATATTTAAGCTGATAGTGCGTGCCTGCGTGTGTGTGTTTGTAAAACATACTAATCACTGATAGTGTCTTTAGAATGTGTTAATATTTTTAGGTCCAAATATGAGTTATTCAGTAGGTACATCAGATTTTAAAAACTAAATGAAATGTAAATATTGACTTTTGTGTCCCTTTTAATTAATTTTAGTGACATACTAGGTGGTATTTGTAGGGATACATGTAACTTCTTCATTGGTTGTTGTGTTCTCCGTAATTTAGTTACAAAGTGCTAGCCATGAAATGTGAATGAAGAGGCTACCTTCAGGTAGAGTGAGGGTTTGGCTCATTTAGCCATTGCTCTAGCTTATCCAGCTCAGCGTGCTCCCCAGCACCCTGGCATATTTACATATTATATAATCCAGACTGGTTTGTCCTGTTTGATAGGTTTGTTATAAACTGCAGAGCTAAGTAAATGTGTGATAACATTTTAAATGCCATTACAAGTTAAACAGTACTTGAGGAGTGATGTAGCAGAGGGCCCCAGCTGTCAGGTGCCCCAGGGTCAGCCTCCTTTCGCGCCATTTCCGTTTTCTTGTGGGTAACAGGAAATAAACATGAAACTGTAGTAATGCCTGACCAGAGGACTACTCCTTTTTCCAGGTGCCATCCCTCCTGATACTGAAAATGTCTGATACTGAAAGTAGATGTTGACTGTGGCTGCACAAAATGACTTTTGTGCATAAGCAGAAACCAACAAACCAGACTGGTGGAACCATTTCCATCTGTCTGTGCCCAGTATGAAAACAGTGAAGGAGGAAGGTAACTAGATGAGTTTTGTTCCCCTCCTCCCTCAGTGTGTAACGAGAAAACATTGCCATGTGCTTGGTGATGAGCATTTCTTATGGCTGCATGGTACGGGGTTAAACTGACATACAGTGTTTAACTTATCCCCAGTTATAGGACTCCTGGGTTTTCTAAAGCATCCTCTGTCCTTACCTGTTTACTTTTGTGAAAGCTATGTGTATATCTCATGGGAGTGCTCCAAACCTCTGTGGGGCTGTGTGTCCCTCTTCAATGTTGCCTATGTCCTTCTCGTGTTCACTTACCATTAGACACCAGCTGAAACTGGGATCTAATGGTGGGTGTGACGTCTTTCCTGGAATGCCTCTCTCCTCCATACAGAGCCACTCTGAGATTTGCAGGGGTTCCTAGGGCCACAGAGTGCTAGTTAAACTTACGGTGGTGGCGGTGACGACGTCCCCCTGCCATGCTATATGCTTCAGCCTCTCACTCTCTCACCTGTTCCAATCTCAGGGCTTCTCTTTGAGCCTACAGACTGGGGACCCTAACATAGAAGATCTCAGTTTAACAGCAACCTGCTTTTTCCTCGTGAGTCAGTGCTTAGTTTGAAGTGTGCTAAAAGAGGTTCTCATTTCTGTAGGTCCGGCAGGTTGCAGCCTGCTTGAGTTTTTAGTATCTCTGGTTAATAATGACTTCAGAGCACAGAAGAGGAAATGGCTCTTTTATGAATGTTGCATAAAACCCTGTGGCCTTGTGCAAATGATCTAACTTCACGTGAATCATGTCTTATAGACAGAATCTGCATTTGTGTGGGTAGATTCACCACTGTGTGCTAGTCTGAAGTAATGAGGGACAGAACCATCCCATATATAGCACATACATTTTTTTAATATTATTTTTGCTGTTTTAAATTTGCTTTTATTGAGATCAGAAATATATTTTTTATTCTAATTTTTTATTTTTGAACTGAATATTTAAAACTTACATCCATGGAATTACCATCTTCTCAATGGTTAATTACTGAAGTTTATAATCAGAAGATTGTGAGACCTTTAGAGGATAAAATGGAAAATAAAATTAGGTCTAGGACAAGGAATTCTACTTGGATATTGCAAAAATAGAAGAAAAAAAAAGTGAATGAATAACTGGCAACACAAACTCTTTTTCCTGTAAGTTCCTTTTTCCCAAACCCTTGCCATCATGCTAAAAAAAGTTTTCTTGCAAGTTGATTTTTTCTCAGAATCCTGCTGCTTACTGTTAGTAAGAATTTTTTTCATGTGCCAGAGTTTTGTTTTTCATGTGATTTCTGCAGCAATTTGGGTCTTACTGAAAATATTTTTTTAAGTGCCGTGGCAAAAGTTATTGATAGTAAGCCAAAAGGAAAATTTAATATGAACTTCTGTACAATTTAGTTATAGTGACTAGGGGGAAATAAATGTATTATCCAAGGTGAATGAAGGTAAATTATTACAGGAGAAATATCAATTCTAATCGAAGATGACGTATGAGTGCTTATTGCCAGTGTCAAAAATTACAATTTTCACTTGCTACCTGGTCTTTTCCCCCAAGGATGCATATTTTTGAGATTTCTCTATCAGACTAACGCAAGGTAATGCTACTGACTGAGCCAGCTTAATGGAATGACATCATGGTTTCCTTGGGAATAATTAAGCAGGGTAAAAATTCAAGTTTTTTAGAGGGCGTGATTGGACTTCTTGAGCAATGTGATACCTTAGAGCAGACAAGAAAGTTAACTGAATGTTTTTCAGAGGATAGCTAGTGTACTGCATCTCTCAGTCTGATAGGAAAGAAGAAATCATATTTTAGATTCTCCTATTGAAACAGCATGTGCTGTATTCATCCTGTTATTCCTTTTAAGAAATGATTTCAGAAATGGTCAAGAACATCTTGTTCAGCAGCTCACTCTGACCCCCTGACTTACACGGAGGATCTCACTGTATTTGTTTGCTCTATAAATCTTGCAGTGGCCCTTGACAAAGAGTAATGAAATGTTACCTGACCTGCTGTATCAGTCAGGATTCTTAGTTGTAAGCAACAGAAACCCTAATTTCATCAGAAAAGAGGTTTATTAAAGGTATTAGGTAGCGCACAGTCTCTCTGAGAAAGCGGAGGACCTGGCTTGGGAGCTCGTCAGTCAGGAGCAGTGCCACTGACCTGGACCAGGACACAGTAGATCATTCCTGCCTCACAGGCCACGACCGTAGGCCCTGCATCTTATACTACCAACACTAGTGACACTAGATGATGAACACTGCCATTACGACCTCTGGAAGCTGCATTTGCTGCCCCAGTCCCAGACTAGGATTTTGTATAGTGTTTATTTCTTGAGATTCGAAATCTGGAATGAATTTGTTTGGTGAAACCAGTGTACCTGATTGTATACCTGCAGTCTGTTGCAGGGAAGCTAAGAAAGCAGCTACCTGAAACTTTCTCTTTTTGTAGTATTAGGGTTAATGATTTTCCAAACATGGGGAGGGGAGTTCAGATGCTGGACATCCTAAAAGAATCCTGTATGTGTACTGTTCCAGGCATATTGGGGGTAGAGGTAGAAGATTGAAAATAAGGATAACTACCCTCCTACAGAACTTAAAATGTTTGCTAATAATAGGTATGAGGAGAAAATGTCGTAGCAAAACCCATAATTTCTCAGTATTCTCATATCGGCAGCCTCCACAGACATAAGAGCAAGCACTCTGTTTACTAAACAGCTGTGATGTGCTTGGTGGTGGTATTTTTGTTTTTGTTTTTAAATTTTATCTTTAATCCATACAACAACCTTGAAAAGTAGACATTA
This sequence comes from Ursus maritimus, assembly GCF_017311325.1. Taxonomy (NCBI): domain Eukaryota; kingdom Metazoa; phylum Chordata; class Mammalia; order Carnivora; family Ursidae; genus Ursus; species Ursus maritimus. The sequence continues at coordinate 33,287,628 of NW_024423453.1, forward strand.
CTACCCCCATTTTTACAGGTAAAGTAACTGGTGTTCCAAAGTAACTTCCCCAAATTACGTAGCTGGTAGATGTCAGTGCTGAAATTCAAACTCATTTGTGTCTGTTCCAGAACCCTGTTCTTTCTATTGTACCAGGTTTCCCCCTCACAGAAATTTTGTGAAAGAGCCCATATGGCCTCCCTGATTTATTTATTTATTTTTATTTATTTGGTTTTTTAAAAAGATTTTATTTATTTGACAGTGAGAGAGAGACAGCCGGCGAGAGAGGGAACACAAGCAGGGGGAGTGGGACAGGAAGAAGCAGGCTCCCAGCGGAAGAGCCTGATATGGAGCTTGATCCCAGGACTCCGGGATCACGCCCTGATCCGAAGGCAGACGCTTACCGACTGAGCCACCCAGGCGCCCCTGGCCTCCCTGATTTAAACCAGAAATTGTTATGGGTGCTTCTGCATTGTTTCCCTTAATCCAGCACTTAACCATTTATCCTGAGTTGGGAGACCCTTCTAGGCTCAGGAGAGTGACTGGGGCTAGAGTTGCAGATTCAGGAACAAGAAGGGTATAAGTGTCCCTGGGTGCTTTGGGCATCCATGCGGTCATCCCGGAAGAGTTTGTTGGGCGAGAGAAGGGATGATGAGACTTACAGAATACTAGTTTGGCAGGTGGATCAGAAGGAGAGGAACCAGCAAAAGACATAGTGATTTTCCCTTGGTAGGAGGAGATTCAGAAAAGAGACTTGTTAGGGGAGCCAGAGATCATGGTTTAAGAAGGAGGGTGTGGTCGGGAGTCAGGTGCTTCAAGAATCAAAGTAGGATGAGGTGGAAAATAGCCATTGAGTTGAACTGGCCAAGCAGGAAGTTATGGTGGCCTTTTGTAATTTGAAATAATATTCTCTGAATCTTACCCATCTCTGTTAATCCACCATGAAGGGCAGTGATGGAAACACCAACCTGGATTTTAGGTTCTCATCCTCAAAAGACATGTGCAATTTTGTGTTTAAATTTTTCATTCCTTTTTAAAATAATGCTTTGTAGTTGTTGGGGCCACACCTGTATAGTGAACAGTCCAGATGGACTAGAGTTTTCCCTATCCTCATTCTGGAGTCACATTTGTTTTATTTAGAGGCCATCGTCCTTCAGGAATGACTTGGATTGACTCCCCATCAGTCTGTTTTTTTATGTCTGCCCACGTAGAAGCTAATCGTCTACTTTCCTTCCTACTCATGCAGCCTTGTGAAATCTTCCAACCACTTGTGCTATTTGTTTGTCTTTTTGCAAATCAACTGAGCATTATGTCACCTTAAAACATCCTTCTAATTAAACTTCAGAAAGGACGAAGGATGAGTGATTAAAATTTAGCTATTTATAGTTTATTTAATTCTTCCCTCTCTAGAGAACCTCTTTAGAGTACACAGGCATGGGAGTAAAATTAAAAGTGTTCATGAATGGGTTACAGAAAATTATGGGGAAAATTGGAGAGGTGTTGGAATGGATTTTAATATCTGTAAGGTTGTATGTCCAGAGCAGAGTCCATCTTGCATGGGCCCTGAGCAGGACGGCCTTTTCCTGATTGAGACGCGGCCTTACCTTGTCCTTTCTGATCACAGCACAATTTCTCCTTTGTCCTAGAGTGATGGGATTTCCCTACCCGTGGCCTTTTCTGTTTACTGCTGCAGCCCCAGTGTTTGCTGGTTCACTCCTGTGCCTTTGTCAACGCCAGTTATATCTGCCCTATGCTAGTTGGCATTGGGATTTGTAAAAAGGGGTGGAAGTAAGGGAGGTGAAAATAAAAGCTCTCCCCGCATCTCCCCGCATCTGCTTTTTAGTTGTTTGTTTCTGTCCCTCATCTCCTTTCACCCCAGTGATGAAATGAATGCAGATGAAGGAAGGAGAGGGAAATGGTATATCATATTTTTAATATTCTTTTCCTTTTCTGCTCATCAAACTCTCCCCACTCCCCTGTACCCCTATTCTCATTTCTAACCCTTCAATATCTGTCTTCCCTGTTAGAATATAAGCTCCCAAGGTAGAAAGACCATGTCAGTTTTGGTCTTTGTTGTGCACCCCCCCGCCCCCCCGCATTGCCTAGCACAGGACCTGATGTATAGAAGACACATGTGCTTGCTTGGTCAATGAGTGAGGAGAGGAGGTTATGGGAGGAAACCATTATTTCTTCCAGTATCATTCTTGACAAGTTTACCCTGGTCTGATTTCTTACTCTTCCCCCCAGTTTTCAAATCCTGAAGGGAACCTGCCTCCTGGGCAGCGGCAAGAGGATGACTCTCACAGTTGGGTACTGGACACATTTTCCTATGGTGCATTTTTCTGTATAGTGATTAGTCTGTTGGAACTTTATACTTAAGGAAGCTTTTGTGGGCTGGCCAGAGAAGTAAACCATTATGTACAACATCGTTTCTATGGGAAAATGCTTTGTGACTTCAGATGAATCTACTTACATACAAACTTTTGGATTTCAACCTTTCCATTAGTTGGAAACTGCCATTGCATGATCTCCCATTCAGGCTTTTATTCATTACTAATATATAAATGAACAATAAGCCATTTCTTTGTAGAAGGACCAGAGCCAGAAGTCTTTGCTTCCGAGATTATAAACTATTACATTAAAATGAATTTCATTCATCCAACAGACATGGTAGTTTATTTCAAATGTATTTATAGAGTGCCTGGCACATACTGGGCTTTGTACAAAGGATTCACACGTGAATAAAAGAGGGACTCTATCCTGGTAAGGTCACAATCAGGTTTCCATTTAAATAGGAATTAGACTCATATAGTCCACAAGTCCACTTCCAGCGCTGAAATTCAGTAACTCTGGTTTTGAATTGCTCTATTCATTGGCCCATTTTCCTTGTCATATGTGGTTCTATTATAAAATATATTTTTAGATAATGCTAGAGAGGGGTATTGACATTCATGAGTAGCAATTAATAGCAGCAGTCCCACCTTTACAACTTTAAAGTAATTCTAAATCCGTTTTTATTGCTAAAAATGAGAAATCCAGGAAAAAAACCATTTACTTTTATTCTGGCTTTTATCATAAAGAAATGAAGCCAGATGCATCAAGAAATTGACATAAAAATATATTGAATGATAGGGGCTTTCCTTTGAAAGTGTAAGTATTCCACAAGGATAATATATATAGGTGTCGGGATTAACAAATATTTTTGTTTGTTTGTTTCTGAATGCTTTCCTATAATTTTTGAACTGTTTATAGCAGGTGTATGTTACTTCCCCACCGCCACCATTGCACAATGTTCACATGGGCATGCGCGTGCAGCACTTCTTCAGATAGTCAAAATATTTTAGTGAGGTGTGCTTCTTTCCCCAAATCATTTACCCATGTGTCTTAATAAATACTTGATCAACAAAACCTAGTTTCTGGGAGTTGGAATGTGGGAAATCTGAATGTTTATATAAAAAATTCTACAGCTATTTATAAAATATACTTAGAACTCTGTGGAGTAAAAAAATAAACCTTCCTTGAACTTTCTGAGGCGTGACTTGGGTTCTGTGGAAATAGTCTTATTCTGCCCCGAAACCTAATAAGTTACTTGGTAGTTAATTTCAAATATGTTCGAGCAACAAATTTCCTTGTTGGTGGATCTCTGATTTTTAATAAAAGTCTATAATTCAGGTAATATATTAACTGTTTCTGACAAGCAAATAAATCACTGTTCCTCCCAGCACCTGGAGAAAAACAGATAATGGATTTAGCTTCTAGAATTCCATGTAGTGATCAGGATAATCCCTGAATTAATATTTAGAATTAAATTTGCCAATACATTTTAGAGTATTCTCGGTATAACTACTAACTATATGTTTTATTGCCTTATTGGTTTCCTTTTCATCATTTTAGCAGTTTGGTTTTTTTTAAAGATTATTTATTTTAGAGAGAGAGAGAGAGAGATCAGTCACAGAGTTGGGGGCGCAGAGAGGTAGAGAAGCAGACTCCCCACTGAGCAGGAACAGGGATCCCAAGGCGGGGCTTGATCTCTCAATCCCCAGGTCATGACCTGAGCTGAAACCAAGAGTCAGAGGTTGAACCAAGTCATCCACCCCGTTGCCCCAGCAGTTTCTTTTAATGTAAAAATCAACCTCTAGCTAGAATCCCATAATTATGGGAGATTGAAAACCCATATTTGAGTTCAGTTTTAGGGAAAGAACAATTCATAAGTTATTCAGTAATTTGCTTCTGTGGTCCTTTAAGTATTCTTTGCTATTTTATTTAATACAGAATGGTAACTCATGCAGGTATACATCACCGCGCTTCTGTTGACGGAAAGAGATCATTATCTAGATGGCAAGAATCTCAAATTATTAAAGCAAACTGGATGCAGATTAATGTGGTTTAATCAGTATTTATTAATGTTTAACCATTGTAGTAGAAATTGAAAGTAGAGGCACTTGCACAAGTTCACTGGAAAATTGTTTGTAACTAAAGTTACCGTTTTAGGAGAAATCACAGTGCAAAGTAATGAATCAAATTTAAAAAGAGAGAAATGCTTTTTTTTTATGACTGGCAAATAATAGGTATGCAATAAGTGATAGTTTCATTTATGACAAAGAAGGCAAACATTCAGATTTAGAAGTTAAGGTCATCTCAGCAGTCCATAGGTCTGCACATCATGAGGCATTTTCCTCCTGTTTGTGCCTTGAATACGTGCACATGGTGCAAAATTGGTAAGCTTTTTATTGTTTTATATGCAGTTCTGTTTTTTTACTTTCATATGCTTTTTCTTTTCATTTGCTTTTACTCTTAAAATGAACTTTTGCTTAAGGTAGATTTTTACTTATCATGAGTCAAATTTTGCTTATACTTGAGTTTTTTCTAAGTTCCCTGTGTATAACAAAGCACACAATCAGAAATTTATAGTAAGTATGACTCAGAAGAGGAAATTGGGAGCTTTCTAAAGTCTTCGAGTCTTTCTCAGGCAGACAGATTAAGTACTCATATGAAGCCCACTTTGTGTAATTAAGAATAAATGAACCACCAATACAAAAAAAAACCCAGCATCTGAAAATGTATGATTGGTCTTTTTTTGTGTGGTCTTAGAAAACATACGCTATGGAACGTAGCACCCCTGGGTTTCAAAAGCAATGCCATTTGAAAATACGCCTGACGCCATATAAAAGACACTAACACCTTATTCTAAACAATTTTACCTCGTGTTCAGATATTGAGCTTCATAAAACTTTATCACTTACTTTTTTTTTTTTTAATACCTGAAGTGAACCTGATTTGAGGTGTTAACAAGATAGCAGATTCATTTCTTCTAGGAAAGTTCTAAGGCAGTGAATCTTACACTTAAAAAATTTCATTCTGCTATTATGTTCTGTGTTTTGTGCGTATGTGATATCTTCTATACATAGTTAATATGTATGTCTGGTGAAAACTACGTATAGGACATTAGCCTAGGTATTCAATTCTATATAAACATAGATACTCAAATAGATTGATTTTAATTTTGTAACAGTTTTATTGAGATATAAATCATGTACTATAAAGTGTACCGGTACCCTTATATAGTATACAGTTCAGTGGTTTTTAGTATATTCAGAGCTATGTGTCTGTCACCACTGTCTAATTCCAGAACATTTTTATCACCTCAGAAAAAAACCCCATTCCCATTAGCAGTCACTCTCCGTAGCCCTCCAACCCACCCCCCCACTAGCCTTAGGTGAGTCATTGATCAGTCCATATAGATTTGCCTATTCTGGATATTTCATATAATGGAATTATGTAATATGTGGTCTTTTGTGTCTGGCTTCTTTCACTGGGCATAACGTTTTTCACGTTGATCCGTGTCGTGGCATATATTAGAACTTCATTCCTTGTTATTGTATGGAGATATCACAATTTATTTATCCAGAATGGATTAAATTTGTTCTTGAACTGAAAATTTGACAATCCTCAAAGCCCTCTGTGATTTTCCCAGACTTCTTTCTCTTACCTCTCTCTCCACATCCCACACCTCTCATGGCTAGGTTTTCACTGTGTGTCTCCTTGTCTGAGGACTGTCTCAAATGCCACTTCCTTTCTGATTTTTTTCCTTGATTGCTTGAGTAATAAGTAATCTTTCTTCCTTCAGATTCTTACAGTTCTTCATCTTTGCCATAGTTTCTTTTTTTTCTTTTACAGATTTTATTTATTTGTTTGATAGAGAGAGAGCACATGAGCAGGGGAAGGGGCAGAGGGAGAAGCAGGCTCCCTGTTCAGTGGACCCAGTCCTAGGACCCCGAGATCATGACCTGAGCCGAAGGCAGCTGCTTAACCGACTGAGCCACCCAGGCGCCCCTTTGCCATAGTTTCAGCGTGTGCTTTGGTTGTTTATATACTCGTCTCTCATTTCATATTTTAACACATGAGACTGGGGACATTTCTGTTTCTATCAGAAATAACCCTGCAAATAGCAGGGTTTTAAAGTAATGAATGAGATCAATGAAGATCACTTGGGTATCATAAAATAAGGCTGTCATTGATTGTTATTATTTCTAGTTGGTATGCCAAAACTGTCTCAGGAGTTAAAAAAGATAACCATGTTTTTGGAAAAACCTGTCTTCTCATTATTAGTGCAGTGACTTAGTGTCTGGTACATAATTGGAACTCAGTATATGTTTGTTGAATTGGACCCGGTATCTGGTAGCATGACTGGGTACATTTTCAATGTCTCTGGAAAGGAAATTCTATATTTGCTTATAAATACACTTAGAAGCCCCAAGTTTAAAAGAGACAGAGCAAGAAAGTGAGAGCATATGTTGGTCAAATGAGGAAAAGGTTTGGAGAACCTCTTTGCAGGAGTGCCACAGAGCAGTTGCAAGAGCACTTGTATATTGGATGTGTCATATTTGGATATGTCAGTAAATGTTTGCTTTTTTCTTTTCCCTTCCAGAGGAGTAAGTTCTAGTTACCACTGAAGACTTAATAAAACAGACTGTAATAAGTTCTCCAAGCGCAAGGGCTGAGGGTACATATTCCATCTTTTTTTGAAGTCCTGTTTGGACCAGCCTTAAGTCAGAGGTGGCACTGTAAATTCTGGTGAAGAGAACTAAGTTCTGACAGTGGGGCAGTTCACAAAGTGCTCTTCTTGGGTGCAGTAAGGACCTTGATTCTGCACTAGTGTTTTTAGCCACATCCACAGGGCTTTGAAAAGGAAGAAAGCTGTTACTGGTAGGTCCTGTCTTTGAAGAAAAGAAGAGGAAACAGGGGTGCCTGTCACTATGGCAAATAACTTCTTATATTCTAGTGCTGATTACTTTGTGTGGTCAGAGATCAGAGAAAGGGGACCCAGGATTGGAAGAGGTGAGCACCAGACTCTTGGGGTTCTCTTAGTTTCTCTTTCTCCCATGACAGTTGTCCCCAGAACAGGACTGGGGACATACGCTGTTTTTGGAGTCAGTGATGGTACTCCATCTTTTTGTGATTATCTAAAACTTAGATTACTTAAATAGTTTGCAAACTTGTTATAGTAGGAATTATAAACGTTTTATGGTTTTCATTTTTAATCTCTCTATTCCTACCCTTCTAAGTTATTATAGATATGCCAAATTTCTGTAAGTATATACAATTAAAATATTTTAATTATATATTACATAAGCAGTTGTTCTTGGTAGTCGATTCCTGTGAAGGTTTTTCCTTATATTTTGTGCAGCTCTCAAAATTTTGTTCCTCTTTATTTAATTATAACTTATAAAGTGGTCTTTATTTTCCTTTGTCTAAATTCATTTGGTTTTATGTGTACTTTCCTCACCTGATCTTTTATTTGCTTAATATTTGCTGTGACTCTAGGACATATAAAGAAATACCGACCCATATTAAACATTTTCATTCATTTTATACTACTCCGTTGGCACTGAGAAAAGATAGTATTTCCCCACTCGGTACACTCTTCACAAGGTAAAAATCAGTGTAAGGTAAAAATATCCTATTGCTCTAGTAATTCCCACAAAAGGTCAGCCTCAATAATAAAAGATGAAGAAGAGAAGTTTGGTAGTGTTTGTTCTTTCACAAACTCGTATCTGGAGAAAGAACACAATATATACATGATCTCTTGATAACTGCCTTTGGTGTCTAAAATCTGATATTGTTGCATGATAATCTGACATTGCTTCCTGTTTCTGAGGGGATGACTGGATGTGAAGCCAAAGTGCTTGCTAAACCAGGAAACTGCTATTTCAGAATGCACAGCAACTCAGGCTGCTTGAGCAGTTGTGCCGAGACACAGCCTAACTGTAAACTGTGCAGGCTGAGTTGTCTTCCCACTGTTGTGTCTGATTTTAAAAACCGGCTTCAAATACGTGAAAGGCCTCAGGTTAACATTATAATAGCACTACAACTAGGGAGCAAGAAAGGTCTCCAAAACCTAGTGTGCTCCCACCCTGTCACTGTGAGCGTCCACACAGACACTGGATGCGTATGGGCTCAGGTGGCGGTTGGCCAGGGACCTGATGGGAAGCAGGTGGCAACACTCCATAATTTGAGGAACATTCAAGAAAAAGACTACTTACTAAGATATACAGTATAATGAGAATATAAGGGCCCATAAATGGGGTGGGCGAGGGCTGGTCCCTGTACCTGAAGAGGAAAGAGGAGGGAATGTTACCAACCCCCAAAAAGATGGTTATGTTGAAATAGGTGCCTTGCAGGGGCTGAGATCTTCAGTCAAAGGACATAGCTGTCCACTGAGAACACAAGGACACAGCCAGAGAATCAATCAGTTCCCTGCCCTGAGGCCCCTCTCTCTACCATCCCCATTGGCCAAACCTGACCGAAAGTCGGAGAATGAGCAAGAGTTGATGCAGTCCTTCATAGTTCAGCCCTCCAGGCTCAGAGCGTGGTGGAACTAGATAGAGGGTGGGTCTGGAGGGGTAGATGGCAACTGCCCACCACAGATGTTGTAAAATATTCCTGTATTGACTGGGATATCCCTCTCTTCTCTATTGATACGATGGAACTCCTTTCTGTGTCATTGAGTCTCCAAAATACTTAAGGTTACCTGGTTCAGGCATGTAGAAAATGGCGACTTTCTATTCATCCAATGTCTATTTTCATATTTTCAGTACGGAGAACAAAATCTTCAAGAAGCAGCTTGTTCCGTTGTTAAACAGCTCTAATTATTAGGAGGCTTTTCTTGCATTGAAACCTGCTTCCTATAACTTGTAGTGGTTGCCAGTTCTCTTTTGGGGCTACACAGAAAAAGGCTACCCTCTTGCCATTTAACTTTTATCCTCGTTTTAGCTTTGTGCTGTTTAACAGTCATTCGTTTATTCAATTTGTATTTATCGAATGTCTGCTATAGGCAAGGACTTGTTCTGGGTGCTGGATATTCAGCTGTGAACAAAACAAAACTCCCGCATTCACGAAGCTTCTGTTTTAATGGGTAGGGACAGACATTGAGCAAATAGACAACGTGATGTCGAGTGGTGGTAGTTGCCGAGACTATTGGCTGCTAACCATTATTCACTAGAGAAAACTATGTTTGAATCGGGGTCTAAATTCATTACGAGGCAACTATGTAATGCAGTTGCCCAAAAGCTCAATTCCATTTTGGTCTGTGTAAGTAGAATGCCCAACACGGGAGAGGTCATGTTTCCTCTGCTTGCTTACTGTGCAGCTGGACCTGGAGTGTTGCATTTATATTCTGGAGGGACACTGACAAACTGAGACTTGTTCGGGAGATGTCTTCATTGTAGCCTTTTAAATCGTTGAGCAAGGCCACAGAGTATTCTTTAGGCTAAACCTTCCCGGTTTTGTCAACAGTTTCTCATGTGGTATCATCTCTATACTCTTAACCTTCCTGATCTTTCTCAGATAATTAATTTACTCTCAAAGTGCTGCCCTCAGAATTTAACTCTTTTCTCTGGATGTGGTTTCAACTTAGGTAATGCCTAGTAAACTGTTTCTTCCCTTGATCTAGTTATTTAATTTTAGTAATGCAGCTGAGGATTGAATTTCCTGCTCTTGTTGTTTATTTAAACAGCTGCGTTACTTCTGACTCTCAACGTTAAAGTACTGCTAAGCCAGGTTTCCAGCATTTCTGTTTGTACAATTTATGTTTCTACTTAAATATAGGACTTAATATCTATCTCTATTAAAATATCATCTCATTGCTGTCCATATAGTATTCTACATTAAGAATCTTTTGAATATTGTCTTTCATCTTTTTGTCCTCTGCAAAGTTAATAAGCATATTCTCAGACTTCATCTATATGATTAATATAACTGTTCAATTAAAGAAAAACAGGGACACCAGGTCATTCCTTCAGATTATAGCAGCTCAATAATTAATATTCTTTTAAGAATGTGTTTCAAAGAACTGTGAGCACCCTTGTTTATGTCATCCATCTCACATTTCTCTATTTTACCAGGACCTTTTCAAGAAATGAAGATATATTTTGTTTACAATATTTCTCTCTGATACCAGGCTTATCAAAAAACATATTAGGATAATTGGACACGACACTGGAAATACAGTAGGCCATTGCTGCCCCTCCCATACCCAAGTCTTGTAATCTACCTCCTTGAAAACCCAAGGTAGAATTTTGTTAGAATTGATACCAAGCTTACCTGTCTGTGGTTTCCTCTTTTTTGTATGTACCTTTTTTTTTTTCATTTCTGGAACTCTACTTTCATGTATAGGGAACTTGCCAGGAGTGGGTCTTTGGTTCTTGAAGATGAGATGAGGCTAAAATTTAAAAGGGGCCTTTGTTCCCTCTTTTCAGGGTAGGCTACCATTTGCAGTTTTAAGTCTCTTACTTGATCCAATCTAGAACATGGAGGCAAAATAGAAGCTGGATAATTCCACCTTCTCACTCTTGTGAAGGTTGTGTCATTTACGCCAGGATTTTAAAAGGAAGTGGGGGAATGGCTGTGTTACCCCAGTTGCTGCTACTGCTGGCTGTCCCTGAGGTCTTTCTGGGCTCTCTAGCCTCCCTGAAGTGCCTGCAGGGAGTCAGCTCTTGTATTCAGTCTTCAGGGATGTGTTCAGAGCATTAGTACATGTTTTTGGTTTGGTTTTTAATTTGTGAGGTTTCTGTAAGACTACAGTATTGTTTTTAGAGGCCTCTGTATTTATGGGTTAGAAAAAAAGACAGTATTGACCTTATTCTTCATGGGAATGTTTTTGTTTTCCAAAGAGTTTGGTATCCTGTTTTCTAGGATTTTCTAGGTTAAATATATAACATCTCGACTTTGCTCAGATGCTTAAGAGCACATACATCTTGCTGGCAGTGTGGCTTTCAAGGGGAGAGTTACTGAAGCTATCTCTCGCCTCATACACAAGTGACCATGGACCTTGTGGCTAAACATGCCAAACCTGTGAAGTCAGGTGGCTTTTAACTCAGGGTTTGACTTGACTGCGAGTACTGGAGATGTGCCTGTGCTGATTGGGAGATCAGTGTATTAGCTAAGTTTAAAGACCGGAAGCTGTTTAACAATTTTTCTTGCTTTTCACATGTTGCAGAGAAAAGGCTAAATCCCATCTGGTGCACACTATTGTGGGAATCTTACACTTCAGATTCATAAACAGTATGTTCTAGATTTGGCGTTTGCGCGAGTGTGTTCTGTGTTGATTTTACACCAAGCGTCAAATGTCTTCCTTTTAACTGTAACTGAATTTTAGTTGAGTGAAGGAGTAGAAGTTGAACTAGTGTTTAGTACCTGCAGCTGCTACCAGGCTTGTGTGGGCATCACTATCCCCCGAGGTTGCTTCACAAGCACAGACGTAGCAGTCATGCTCTGGTGAACACTTACCCTGGTTTACATCAGTATTCTGGCATAACTCCCTCTCAGAAGTGTCTTGGTTTGGAAGAAAAACCGTATGGCTTCCTTGGATACGTCCCAGAGTATCCTAGAAAGCACGTGGCTCCCTCTGCAGTCCTTGCTCTGACCTCTGGGCCTTTCTTACTCACGGTTCCCTACAACAGGAACCCAGAATGACTTGTAGGACCAGAAAATCCAATGATCCTTGGAATACTGTTCATCTTCTTGAAGGGACATTTGATTCCATACTTCGTTAGAAGAATAGAGCCGGTACTCACGGCTGAGGAGCAACTTTCATTATGTTGGGAGATTGAAAACACATTTTCTTAATGTAACTGAACTTTTCTTGCTGAGTGGATCTATTTAAAAACCTGCCAATGATGGCTCCTTACTAGTATCTGCTGTTTAAATGCAGGTTGGTTTAGGGGCACGTGGGTGGCTCGGTTGGTTGAGCATCCTACTCTCAGTTTTGGCTCAGGTCATGATCCCAGGGTTGTGGGAATGAACCCCACGTTGGGCTCCATGCTCAGGGCAGAGTCTGCTTGAGATTTTCTCTCCCTGTCCCAGCGCCCCTCCTTGCTGCTTGCACTCTCTCTCTCTCTCTCTCAAATAAATAAATAAAATCTTTAAAAAGAATAGAAAATAAATGCAGGATCTTTTAAAGAACCCATGGGCTTTTGCAAGCCGCACTGTATCTTGCTCTATCCAAACACCGACCGATGTCTTGATTTATCTCTCTCCTCTAGATGGTGGCACCTGGAAGGCAGGGACCCTGGCTTTTTCATCTTGCCTCCCAGCACTGGTCATTCAGTAGGTGTGGCTGAGAGAAAGAGGGAGATAGGGTAAAAAAGGGGGCTGTGAATCAGCCCTGCTGCTTTCTGCTTCCCTTTTAGGAATTCAGGTACCTGAGCTGCCTGTCTAGGAATATGAAGGGTAGTAAATATTTTAGGAAATGGCCTCCCCAGTTTTCTGAATATGACACATCATTTAGTTTCCCAGCATTGTTACCCTAGAGCAGAACTTCTCGACCCGGGCACTATTGACAGGCTGGCCTGGATGACTCTGTTGGAGGGTCAGCTCCCCAGGCAACGTAGGATGTTGAGTTAGCAGCATCCCTGGTCTCCACCCACTAGATGCCAGGAGCACACCCCGCCCCCAGCTGTGATGACCAAAATTGTCTCTAGACATTGCCAGACGACTAGGAGGCAAAATAGAGACCTACCCTGCCTCTTGAGAACCACTGCTGTACAGAAGCTTCTGTTTACAATAAATGCAGACCAAAGAAACCAGCGATAATAGAAGTTTGGAGTTGGAAGGGAACTTGGAAATGGTCTCGCATATGGTTCCTCTTGGTGCTCGTCTTCCCCACCCCCACTGCAGTTCCACTGTTTTATACCTGAAGAAACTGACTCAGGGGAATTAGTGAATATAAAAAAGAAAAATATATAAGTATTTGAAGTAATATTGATTTTGGACTATAGACTTATTTAAGTTTGCTCGCAGATCCTTGGAATGAGAAGTGTCTCCTTCCAACCAACTCAAAATAAGAAAACATGAGTTTATGGAAATAGGTAAGAGGATAATGGCTTATATCATAGAAAAACTAAAGGCTCGCACCACTAAAAAAGAATTAAAGATGTACACTGAACATTTTTTTCAGATTAAAAAGAATAGCGCAAACTCACTAGGATATGGCAAGATTTTTGGCACAGGCTTGTGGAGCTGTATGTGCTTCATATTAGACTATTTTAAGTGCGTGTATCTAAAAATAAACAGAAGAGTATTTAAAGTAATAATAATTTGGCTTTTTCAAACTGACTTGCCTTTTACATCTAGATAATCATGATAATGGCCTACCTGATGAGATATTTCTACCGTAGGTTAAGTTGTGTTTTATAAGGGTATTTTGTATCTTACTAAGAATTCTCACATAAAGCTAAGAACTCCAAATTAAATATTAGCTGCTTGTGGTTATTTTAAGACTCATCTCAATAACCAAGAGAATTTGGTTCTCACACTTTGTACCTTTTGATTACAAACAGCTTTAAACAGGTTTATGTTGTACTTCATCAAAGATTATAGAGGATCTGCAGACTGAGACGCTTTGGGACTGAAATTGGGCAATTCAGAGTTTCTCATGCATGTAAGCCGCCTTTTGTTTTGATCCCTATCACTCTTAGTCTGTCTTTCTCAAGATTCTGCTGGAAAGACTGTCCTGAGTGAGGAGGACACAAGAGAAAATGGCAGGATCCTAAGGCACCGAGGCCACACGATACCTGCCGTTCGAGGTAGGGTGAAATGCAGTTGGCAGACTTTTGTCAGAACTTGTAGTTGAGAGTGTCGTGTTTAGATTCAGATGGTCCTTTCTTATTGTTTTTGTTTGGTTTGGTTTAAACACAATACAGTCACAAACTTAAGCAATAAGAATGCTTCTGAAAAATCATAGGTGGGTCCATTTTTAATAAATCAAAATTATCAGGAGAACTTGCCAATTAAATTTATCCCAATGTTCTGGTCCCCTATTTCCATTAAAAGACACAGTGATCACCATCATGCTTGATTTCTCTCTTTAGATAAGCTGGGGTGTTTTGTTGTTGTTGTTGTTTTTAATATTCTTAAACCTGACACTTTGATTCTCAGTGAAAATACTTTCAACCATGTATGTTGGTGATTTGTTGAAAATTCATAACTGAAAACCTGCCACTCTGCTTTTAGTACTTGAAATCCCTTGGCAAGGAGACATAATTCTCAAAACACATCGTTTGGAGGACTTCAAGAAGTTCATTATTCTGGTGAGAAGTCCTTTCTGAACTTTGGATCATGACAGTAGTATGCCGATGTCTGTAAAGAGTGGATTCGGGCTTGAATAACTGTAGAGTCCTGGCAGACGTGAACATGTCAGATGTCTTGGCACAGTTTGGGGGCAGAAGGGGACTTTCCCACTTCTTTATGTAATCCACGATCATAGTATGTGGGAGTTTTATGAAATTTCTTCCGTTATACTGAAATGCTTAGCTTTTCATACCGTACATGCTGCTTAGTGAGAGCAGGCTCTGTGTATGTATGCATATATTTAAATGAAATGAAAAAGAAAAATGAAATCTAAGAAATTCCTTAAGTTTGCAGTGGTGATTATTTTTAGACTGTGTTCATGTGTTCCAAAAGATCGCTTTTAAGTCAGTTGATTGGAACTTGGAACAGAACTTCCCATAGAAACAATTGTATAGTATATGTGGTGGTAAGTTTTCCAGATGAGCCCTCAAGGCTTATTTAACCCGTCGTATGCTAACGTGCTTTGCAGTGCAAGGGACAGTGATGTGTAGTTTATCAAAACACTGTTTAATGATATCCGAACTGCAACCTGTTTCAATGCTAGACATTAAATAAAATTGAAAAAATTTTGAACGAACAGGAAATAAATTTTATTTCTATTAAAAGGTGGGTTTGAGGGAAAGTAATTTAAAGAGACTTGGTGGAGTGGTAGAAGAGCCCCAGGCCGACCTGAAGATGTGACACTTAATAGTTTGGGCCTCTTGGACAAGTAAATAAACGCGGTGAGCCTCAGCTTCTTCAAGTGTTGTGGTTGTGAGGGTTGGAGCAGAAAGTGCACATGATGGTGACCTATAATCTGCAGAGCTCTTTACAAATATACAGTGTACATTCTGGTTCTCTCCTTAATTATGAAAATCCTATGACCTGATCTTCCTGTTTCTTGACATAGGTGTAGTGGTAGTAAAACCCTTTATGCCTAGCAATAATTAATAAGGTCCTTTGTAGCTCACAGACACAATAAATGCATATTATTTTA
Source organism: Ursus maritimus (assembly GCF_017311325.1). NCBI lineage: Eukaryota > Metazoa > Chordata > Mammalia > Carnivora > Ursidae > Ursus > Ursus maritimus. The sequence goes on from NW_024423453.1 coordinate 33,303,211, forward strand.
GCCTGCTTGGAAGACAGTAACATTTGCTTTTTTGAAATGGGTGGAACTCCCAGAGTAACCTCTCTCTCACATTTTTCTAGTCTCCAGCTCTCTCCTGTCCTTCCCTTGTCTGAGTATCTCTTACTTAATCACCTTCTCAAGTTTCACACTAGGGCTTGCACTCCAGGCTGGCCTCCCAGTGGCCTGGCCTCTCTCTGACCTGTGCCTCTGGCCTCAGACCAGCTCCATGCTGCTAGCAGACCCTGCAGTTGACCAGCTCTGGCTAGGGGCCCTCCTCTGCTCAGGGTCTCCCTGGACACCAAACAGAGGCAGCTTGTCTGGGGGGACCCTGGCCTTGCTACATACAATATAGCTGGTGTGACAGGCCCAGCCTTGGGCCCTGTTGCGGGGAGTAAGACTAGAAGTACTTGGGCCTAATCTTGCGGACCCGAGGAGCTTTTCTGGTAGAAGTGGTGTCAGGAAACAGAACGGGGACTGAGGCCATCACAGAGCAAAGCTTTCCCATTCTCTGCCTTATTCAATGGGGGAAGTGGGCATGGGGACTACTGTAAACTTGTAAGAGTCACAGTAACACACCAAAGAGGCAAATTGAAAGGGGCTTATTAAAGTATTATATTTTGGGTCAAAGTTATAAATTTAAGACTAAACAAAATAATAACATTTTATACTGGAACGAGTCTTAGAGATCAGGAAATGCAGCTACTCATTTTAGAGTGGCGGGATCTTAAGCTGGACGGGTTAATTGATTTGCAGGTGTCTCATGCCTTCCAATCTTAAAGCCTTTCATAGGACATCCTGAAGACTCGACATCTGGGCCTCACTACCCCTCTGTTCTCTGTATAAGGTCGGCACTGATCTTGCACAGCTGTGTGTTGGGACCCTAGGATCTGCCTCACAGTCTGCAAAGACCAGAAGAGAAGAAGGAGATAGCCTGCTACACCACCCCTGATTGCCTTCTCTCACCATAGCAAGAATTAGTCATATTTATTAAGCAAGGCAATTTGTAGATTGTAGAAACAAGAAGTCTGACACAGTTCCTGCTCTTTCAGAGCTTACAATACTGTATTATCTTACATCATTAGAGGGAGCTAATTCTGGGCCACGCGGCACCCACTGAATTGGATATTAGCGCACTGGGTTCTAGTTTTGTTTCTTCCACTTATTAAGACTTCAAAGGTTGTTTAGTTCTTTTTCTTTCTTTTTTTTTTTTTAAGATTTATTTATTTGAGAGAGAGTATAAGTGGGGGGAGGGGGCAGAAGAAGAGAATCCTCAAGCAGACCCCCCTGCTAAGCAGGGAGCCCCACACGGGGCTCGATCCTAGGACCCCGAGATCATGACCTGAGCCCAGATCAAGAGTTGGATGTTCAACCGACTGAGGCACCCGGGTGCCCCGAGTTCTGGGGCCTTCCTTAGTTTTCTAATCCATGAAATGTGGAGATTTAATTCTGAAGTCCTTATATCTATACTTTTTATGAGTCATGTCTCATGATACTTTATTTTAATCATCAGGCTTTTGAACCCTATTATTCATTTCAAGAAATTCTTAGCCAAAATGTAGACACTAATTTATATGCTGATATAATAAGCAACTTTGCAGTTTATTGAGCCACAGGTTTTGAGAGAGTCTGGTAATGTATAATGGTCCATAGCTTCAATTTTAAAGCAGAGCTAGATCCCAAACCTCTGTAAGATAATTTGGATTATTATATGCCTCATCAGGTTTATAAAATAGAGTATACCTACTTTTGAATATTCACAGAGTTAGAAAGTAGTGAATGATTATTATAAAGAGCTTTTGACTTTACAAAGGGGCTTAACCATTCTCAGGAGTGAGTTCTGGTGCATGTAAAATCGAATAAGATTTGCAGAACCTTAGTTGATGTGCATCTGAAGTATACAGTTGTTTCTATTTATAAAGCGTAGTTCTCTGCGATGGTGCTGAGCATTTGCATACCAGATACGCTTTCTGTTACCTAACTGGGAATTTCCTGTGGTCTGAGCGGCTTTTTTTGCGGTGATGTTGGAATTTTACAGACCTTTCTTCCCCACTCTTCGTGTTCCTCCCCGTCGTTCAGGCAGCTTTTGTTTTTGAAGTGATTAGCTCAAATACGGGAGATCGTCTCTGGTTGTTGGATGCGTCGCCCAGTTAGGAGATGAACCTGTGACTAGGGAGGTAGGATGCTTTCTGTAGTGGCAGGAACACGGACCATGTACAAACAGTTTTAGGCTCAATTGCCAGCCCTACCTCTCACTAGCATTAAGCAAGAGACTTAATCCCTCAGAATCTCAGTTTTTCATCGGTAAAATGGGAATAATAATGACAATAAGAATAGTAATAATAATGTTGATATGACACGATAGATGAGAGCATTTATCTTTTCTGAAGGAGCTGACATAGAGTAGACACTCTGCCTTTCCCCTCCACTCTAGGGAGCAGCCAGAAAGCAGGAACAAAATTGTCGCCCTGGGAGTGCCAGTTTCTGAGGCCACCGTGAGGTTTGGGCAAGCAGGGCTACTGGTACTAGCAGTGTGGGTGGGATAGTCTCGTGTTGTGATTAAACCCTTGACCTCCAGAGCCAGAGAGCCTGGGTTCTACTGGACTGCTTTATGATCTTGGAAAAGTCACTTATCTGTCTAGTGCCTCAGTTTCCCGATCTGTAAACTGAGACCAGTAGCACTTATCTCATCAGGTGATGGGGAGATCCCATGTGTTCGTCTGTGTACACTGCTCAGAATGGTCCCGGGCACGTGATAAGTCTGTGTTTACTGCAGTCTGTTGCAATGAAAATCTTTGTTTGTTAGAGTTTAATGCAAACTTTAACAACATTGCGTGGAATGATGACAGGCTTTATAAGGATAACTGGTATTTTCCGTTGAGGCTGTTATTTCTGAACAGTGCTAGGCCAGTTTCTTTAGCAGGAGATAGATTTGCTCTTGGAAGTCTGCATCAGCTTTCATCTCTTCCTCTCCCTGCACGTCCACTCTGTACAGCTTTTGTTATTAATGTGGAGCAGTTGAAGTCACTGACTTGGGTGCAGGCCAGGCCAGTGTTTCTGTGGGCATATATTACTTTCCTGGACTCGGGCAGGAGCAGGATGATGGAAGTCAGAGGTACGGGGAAGCTGTCCTTTTAGGCAGCCCACGTAAAAGGTGTGTTTGCTGTCTTTGTCACATTGATGCTGATAGATCAGAATCTTATTTAGTATCTTAGTGATTTTTTTTCTTTTACCCTACAATCTGTCTATCTCTTCGAGCTGTCGTTTTGCTTGTTCTCTGGTTAGACAGACTAATGCTGTTTGTTATGTGTCTTTCTCCATTGTTGTTTCAGTGTTGAAAATCTCTTCAGTTAACTAAATATTTGTTTAAGGCAGGTGAAATTTCTCCATAAAGATGTATATTTCTGTAGGACTATATATATATCCTACATAGGCTATATATGACATTTAGTGATTATACATCTATATTTTATTCATTATATGTATATGTATAGATTATACATCTGTATTTTCCTCTAAATAAAATAATCCTGTGTGAGAAATATGTATTGAAACAGCAAGTGAAACTGTGTTTCTCTCAGGGATGGTGTAATTTGGGAACACATTTTTATCTTCTGCTCTGCTTTTGTATTTGAGGCTTGGGAGACTATGTTTTTGTTGTTTTAGAAAAGCGATGGAATTTTATCAGACATTTTCCTGAAACTCCCTACCTTCACCTTTTCCTGAAATATTTCTTTCAAAGTCCTGTTTTCCTTTGTTAAGAGGCTCCATCATTTAAAAAGTAAAGGAGTTTGGTTAGTTTAGGCCTTTTCGGCGATCTTGTTGGCTTTAGGAAAGAAGAGACTGTCTGTCTGAGAAGCAGTGCTTGGAGGATCATATGACCATTAGTGTGAAACTTGGGCCAGTGATTTGTGAGCTTGAGCCTTCAAGGTTTTTGTGTTGGTTTTTTTTTTTTTTTTTTTCATTATCTGCAGACAGAGAGGTTGCCTCAGACCCTGTTGTGCCTTGTGACTTGGGGTAGGAGATACATTTTCTGATTTTAGACTTTATCCTAACTTCTATTCCCAAATTGTGGGGATTTTCTAAGGTTTTGGTAACTCCCACTGTGAAATAGAAACTGATCTCTAGCTGATTTTAGCTACTGCTAAATTTTGACTTGCACGTATTTCTTTTTAATTTGACTATTGTTTTCTCTAATTGAAAGCAGTAATTGTGAATTAGAATTCCTGGAAATATTGTTCTTCCATAAAGATATGTCACAGATGTTTGAGTGCTACATACTCTTCATTCCATTTTAATGTCGGTGTAGTGGGGATGAAATGTGGAGAATAGCTGTGTGTTGTAATGAGTCTGGACCCTATCCCCAGTGGCTCACTCCGTGTGTGATGGTACGCCTCTGTTCTTCCTGAAATGTCCAGTATTGGAACATCGAGACTTGGTGTGTTGTTTAATATGTGAGTTTCTGAGACTTTCGTATCTGTAGAATTAGGCATAAAATAACTTCCCCTATTCCCCAAACCACATTCTGCATCCTCACAGAACACAGGAGAAAGCTATCCGTTTAGTGTCATGATTTTCTTTCTAGTTTTTTTTTTAAATGTATACTTTTATGATATGTTCTAGGAGATTTTGAGAATGCTCAAAAGAAAATAAAAACCACTTGCAGTTTCACCACTCAGAGAAAAATTGCTGTTAAAATGTTGCGGTATTTACTTCCAGACTAGTTTTCTATGTATGTTTATCTAGATACATAGCTATTCTTTTATAAGAATGTCTGTAAGCCTTTTTGAAACCTGCTTTTTTTTGGCATAGCAATATATGTGAGAACATTTTCCACATTCCAAAATATTCTTTTGAAAATATGATTTTCAGTGGCTGTATGATTTGGCGTCTGTTTGGCTCTGGAAATACTTAAAGATGTGCCAAATTAAAAAGTCCATTTTGGGGGCGAGGTCTTACTTCCTATTTTAAAAATAATCGGCTTAAAAAGTAATTGAGAACATGTTAATTTTGTGCCTTTACTCAAGATAGACTTATCTATTCTTCATTACATTTCTGTAACAAAACATTTTCTAGAAGTACATAATTTTTGGTATGGTAACAGTTAATTATAATAATTAATTTTTAATAGCTGATTAAACAAGTCAAGTTTTCAGAAATCAACTTATTCTATTAAAAAAATCAAACTAGTTTTGAAACAGTTCCTCCCTTCAAACTTGAAAAAATAAGGTTAAGATTTTTTGTAACTGAATTTTGGGTTCATCTACCATGAATAGTTGGTGCCACTGGCTGTGCTTTCATGTTGGGGCGAACTCGACTTTTCTTGAGCCTCCGGGCTGTACAGAACAGGAAAGGCCATGTGGTCAGGGAAATGGAGCCAGATGGTCCCCGCGATGGGTGCCAAGCCCCCAGCAGAGACGGATGCTACACCTGGCAGAGCAGGGTCAGTAGCACATGTCGGTGGCATTGCTCACCCTTTCCTGGAGAGAAAAGAAAATCTTCCCCTCTGCTGGCATAGTTTGAAACCACTTTGCAGGCCCTGTTCAGCCTGGTGTAGCAGGTGTCCAGGCAGCTAACTTCTAATGGGCAGTGGAGGAGGAGGTGGTGGCAATAGCTGGGACCAAGTTGGCAGCCCCCATGGCTGTCTCATAAAATCCACATTCTGGCATTCTCAGAATCTTTCAAAGAAATCTGGGTAAGTCATGAAACTTGTGCCATTTTGGTTTACTTGGCTCTTTAAGGGGAGTAGTAATTAAACCAAATGGAGCTATCATTCAGTGGATCTTAGTGGTGCTTTTCAACTTGAAAATTGAAACCTGGAATCACAGAGCCATCTCTCAATATACCCCTAGAACTGACTACTGTGGCTTGTCCTTGACACAAGGGAGTTGATTTGTGGGAAAGTGTATGTTTGAGAGTCACATGTCCCCAAGTTTACATACCTGAGCAGTTAGTTAGGACCAGTATGACTTTGGGCATATTTGTTAATGTCTCCGAACCTCATCTGTAAACACGATCATAATAATAACTGCTTTCAAGATAAGTGAGAGCTTGTATAAGTGCATGCCACAGAATAAGCTTTCACTTGGTATTAGTTCCTGTGATGATGACAGATTTCGTGCAGGGTCATCTGACCAGTGTGTGCGTTTGTATTCATTCCGTAGTCCTGCAACAAAGATATTTCCCCTTTAGAATACAGACCGTACACTTGAGCTGAACCTGAAAATGCAAAGCTTTACAAAAAGATGTACCAGAATATGGAGACTTAACAGACTAAAAGGTAGTCCAGATGTCCATACGGGTCCAGGACTAGTTATGGTACTTCATTAGGCAGATTCCTTCCATCTTGTTTCTCTGTCATCCCAAGGGTGTTGCCCCCATCTTCACAGTCAAAGACGACTCACCATGATCTCTCTTCAGCCCAAGAGAAGGGGGCTGATCTAGAAGTTGTACAGATCATTTTCACAGTCACATGACCACAGCTAGCTATAAAGGAGGCTGGAAAACATCATCTTTAGCAAGTCAGCCACTCTGTGAAAGCTTCTGTTAGTCTAGAACAGGGGTCTGCAAACAGTGATCTGAGTATCAGATCAGCGAGCCACCTGTCATCGTAAATAAAATTGTATTGGAACACAGCCACTCCCGTTTGTTTATGAATTGTCTGTGGCTGCTTTCACACTACAATGGAAGAGGTAAGTAGTTTTGCCAGATACCATATTGCCTGCGAAGCCTAAGGAAGTTATTATCTGGCTCTTCATGAAGAAGTTTGCTGGCGTACTATCAAAAAAGGGTGCTACCGAGCGATCGATCACATCCACTGACTCAGGAAACAGGTGAGCCCTGGCGCACTGCCCCAGCCAATTGTTCATTCCCAGGGTCTCCCAAGGGGGCCAGACAAATTGAAAACGTGGCATCTGGCTGGGCTTGCCAACACTTTTGCCGAACAAACTCGGATAAACTTGTCAGCAAGAACTGAGCCAATAACTCAAGAGGTGAGGGTTTGGAAAAAAGAAAGAAATTTATTTCTGGTGCTGGCAGCTGGGGGGGGGGGGTGGGAAGTGGCAGGTTCGAGCCTTCGTTGACCTTTCCACCCATAAGACGGACACCTAGAGTTTTATAGGGAGAGGTGCAGGGAAGGGGATGCGTGGGGTGTGGTCTTGTAGGCATTCCACTGCTGACATGGCTTTTCTGAACTGGTGGTTTGAATGTCCCACCGATTGTCAGTGCTTCAAGAAAGTGCCATAAGAAATAACTCTTGGGGTCTATAGTTGAGCGAGAGGGCTTGCTGACAAGAGGAAGTGGATATTAGGGGAGCAACTGGTAGTCTCTACCACAATAAGGGTCCTGGTAAGCAGGGTGAGTCGCGTCCTTGGAAATTCAGAGTCAGATCTTGATTCTTACGAAGACTAGTGACCCACAGGGCAGTGAGTTGGTGTGCAGCTGATTGTTGAAGAGCAGTGTTTAACGAAGGATTTAAGGAGCCTCAGCACAAAGTGTTATGGTGGAGGTGAATGGGGAAGGTAAAAAAGGGTGATTAATAAAGTGAGCTTCCATTTTTAAAGGAGAGCATTATTGGGGCGCCTGGGTGGCTCAGTCGGTTAAGCATCTGCCTTCAGCTCAGGTCATGATCCCAGGGTCCCGGGATCAAGCCCCAAGCCCCATCTTGGGGCAGGGAGAGGCCCCTTGGCGTGGAGACCAGAGAAGGCCTTCAGGGAAGGTGGCTTTGAGGCGCAAGCAGCAGTAGCAGGCTTGCAGGGGAGAAGGGAGCCCCTGCCTCACTTCCAGCCCAGCCTCTCCTGGACCCAGCTGATTTCCCTTCTCAGCCTTGACCCAAACCCCCACAGAATACGGCCCCTGCCATCGCAAGGCACAGCCCTCAGACAAAATGTGAAGCATCAGTTTGAGTTGGTGTTACAGCAATGCTGTTTATAAACAGTGCCATCTACAAATTAATGCCTCTCACTAAAAATTGCCACTTACTACCTAGAGAAACTTAGGTGCAAATGAAAATAGAGCCTGATAGTTGCATTCAAAATGAGTGCCACTTACGATCTTAAAAATCGGAGCCATTTTTAGCTAGTTTTTAGTGAAAGAACACTATATATTTTTTAAAGTGTTTTCTTAAGACCTGAAGCAGTATTTGAATGCAGTCATATTTGGAAGTTTTAAACAGTTCCTTGGAAAGCCAAGGCTGAGCCAGAAATCAGACAGTGCTTTTGTGAGGCATAAGGAGGAGCCTGTGCGCAGAACCCCCTGGGTGCCGGAGCTGGGCCACCTGCAGGAAAGCCAAGGAGGCCACGGCCAGCGGAGGACTGCCGGCATTGTCTCAGCCTTCCTGTCGGAGATGGAGACGTACCTGCCCCATGGTAGATCCCTCTAAAATCACCCCCATGACACTCACAGAAAGTAGTATTTCCACAGCTTTGTCTTTCCACAGTTGGTAATCAAATGTACAAGAGCTTTTATTTTTATAGAAATGATTGTCATTTCTCTTCTCTTCTTCTTTTTAACCAAACCTAGAATGAGGAGACCAGTCTAAATAATGAAATACTTGCTGGTGCTGGCAAAGAACTCCTGTTGTTCACTCATCTCCTGTTAATTAAAACCTAGTGAGGTTGGCGACTGTGTTGGGAAGCAGATGGATAAGGATTAATTTTCAGTGTGTCTTCAGACTTTGTGAAGGATTGGAAGGAAGGCTACTACCTAGACAAAGTGGCAAGGCTTCCCCTGCGCGTGCAAGAGAGGATGCTGGAAGCATAAATACACTGCGCTCGCAGCCCTTCTGACAGAGGCAGCAAAGGAGGGAAAGAAGGGTTTTCTTTTCTTACAGGTGATGCATTTTGCAGTTATTAGAATGTAAGACAGTTTATTCTGGAATTTTCACACAAGCTTAGGTTAGGGTAAAAAACCATTACCATTATGAGAAGGTCCCGACCTTACCTCTGTCGCCTAGGATTCTGTCTGGTACAGACTCAATGAACAGTATGTGTTCAGTGCATATTTATTGAACGAATAAATAAATGGGCTCTGGCACTTAATCATAAGAGCTTTCTAGAAGATTAAATGGATTCTTAAGAAAAACGATTTTTTTTAAGAGATGGAATATAAAGACAAAGTCCCCCTCATCCCTTTCCCCTGTCAAACTTCTCCAACACATACATCGCTGGTAACTCTCCTGGTTTTCGTGAAGGAGTGAAGGTTCAAAGTGTGTGGCCTCCTGTTACTGAAAGGAAAACCCCAATGTTGTGCAGGTGTTTCATGGGCCCTTTCATAACAAATGCAATATTAAACACAGCCAAAAAGAGTTTGTTCTGAATTAATCCTGTGACTTAACAGCACTGAACTGAGGTACAGATCTAGGCTTTGTGTATAACATGATAGAATTTTGGAAATGGGGGTGCATGGATGCCTCAGTTGTTAAGTGTCTGCCTTTGGCTCAGGTCATGAACCCAGGGTCCTGGGATCGAGCCCCGCATTGGGCTCCCTGCTCAGTGGGAAGCCTGCTTCTCCCTCTCACTCTCCCTCTGCTTGTGTTCCCTCTCTCGCTTTGTCTCTCTCTGTCAAATAAATAAAATCTTAAAAAATAATAATAATAATTTTGGAAATGGAGTAAAAAGTTTCAACCAGAGGCTGTTTCAGCTTGGCCTGCTGTGTGATTCCTTTGAAGTTTGGGGGTTTTATACAAATTTAGATCTTCAGTATAGTAAATTAAAGGCATTTATGAACAAGCCAAATATAATTTCTATTCCTTAATTTTGAGCTCATGATATTTCTACTCTAGGTATGTAAGAGGTAACAGAAGAGAAATCTCAGTCAGAGTGAGATACTTGCACAGTGATTAGTAGTTTCTTTTTAAGAAACACTGTGGTGTGGTTGGATATCTGAACTTGACGTCATACAGATCTGCAGTTGACCATTGCACCGTCCTTCTTACTCTTTGCCCTTGGAAGAGTCACTCAACCGTCTGAGTCTGTATTTCTTCAGCTGGAAAATGGGAATAATAAGAGTACTTTCCTCAAAGCCTCATTAATGCGATAATTCATGTAAAGTACTCAGAACAGAGCTACATACAGTGTTTGCACCAATTGTGGTAAAGCCTACGCTGTAGAACAAAGAGACCCCAACATATAGTGAATTAAAGGAGATAAGACTTTATTTATTGCCTACATAACCAGATAAGCCTTCCAGGCTCTTTGCTAGGCAGTCAGGGAAGCCAGGAAGCCAGGTTTTTTCCGCCTTACTACTCCACTGCCCCCAACATCACAGAGCCCATCTACATGGTTAAGGCAAGGTCGTGGGCATGTTTTGTGTCCCAGCTTGAAGTTGGTGGGGAAGAGGGGTGTGGGGAGTATGGAGACATCATGCTCAGTGCATTTAAGCCAAGAAATGGTACACATCCCTGCCATTCACTGCACCAGGGAGAATTGTCACCTGGTCAGATCCAGCTGCCGGGGAGGCTAGGAAGTGTCATTTCTAGCTGGACAGCCCTGTACCCAGTTAAAACTCATTCACTGTGAAAGAAGAGAAGACCAGATGTGAGTGAGCAGCTCAGAGTCTGCATCACAGTGCTTAATAAATGCAACCATTATTTATTTATTAAAAAATAACATTTTAAGTAAGGGTTTAAATATTCTTGTTCAAGGGAAGAGGGACCAAAGACCTGCTGCAGCAGAATTTTTTGTCCCATAGGTGTTAGTTGTTTTGGGGGAGGGGGTCCTTTAACTATTGAACCTCAAATCCTGGTAAGCCTTGAGGGCGGATCAAAAGGCCTTGAGGGTAGAAAGCCCGAACTAAAAAGCAAAAGGGGTGGGACTGTGATAAAGGAGTGAATGCTGATTTAGCTGTGCTCTTCCTTCCTCTCAACCAGCCACTAGGAAAAAGACCTGATCTGTAAATTAAAGTTAACCCTTTATCTGACCTGGCAAGGACAAAGTTCGCCAGCTTCTGAAGAAACTTTTTCTAGGATTAAGATAGTTATTTCAAAGCGCAGAAAAGAAGTCAGGGAAGAGAGGGGACTTGCGCAGTCTGTCTTTGATTTTTCTCTTTAAGAGGTATACTTTGTACTGTGTTAAGAAACACTTACATAGGGGCGCCTGGGTGGCACAGCGGTTAAGCGTCTGCCTTCAGCTCAGGGCGTGATCCCGGCGTTACGGGATCGAGCCCCACATCAGGCTCCTCTGCTATGAGCCTGCTTCTTCCTCTTCCACTCCCCCTGCTTGTGTTCCCTCTCTCGCTGGCTGTCTCTATCTCTGTCGAATAAATAAATAAAATCTTTAAAAAAAAAAAAAAGAAACACTTACATAAATTTTCATTGAGATTGTCTCTGACTTGTCACTGTTGTCAAAGAAAAAACAAAGGTAAAACGCACAAGTTCCTGCATTTAGTAGAAAGTGCTTCAGGTAAGAATTAATTATTAAGTAAGCAACTTTTCTCAATAGAAGAAATGTACAAATTCTTAAGGACAGCCAAGTTAGGGGTAACAATCTAGTATTACAGCGAACGTTTTCAGACTCTTATAAATGTGACCTCCTCCAGTTCATGTATTCGTGTGTATTTAGCAATTGCTAAGAAACAAGTAGAAGGAATGAAATCATGCCCTGAGTTGCTCCGAAGTATATTTTTTTAAATCTGCATTTTTAGCCTTTGCTGGGTAACTTGCTTTGGACTCTTGTCTGCAAGTAATGCTCATATGTTTGATAACGGGGTCATCTTAAAGAGCAGGCATCTGTTTTTGTTTTTGTTTTTGTAAGTAACCCATTGCCTAACTGTTAAAAATAGTTGCAGTCGTTTTAAACAGATGGTCCAAAGCTGATAGGAAAGAAAGTAGAAGTGAATCTGTTTTTCAATTTTTATTTTCTCCCCCACCAAAATGGCAAAAGTAATTAACAGTAATACCCTGAACCAAATTTTATCTGAATGTTTACCTCTAAGAAATAAGTTTCCTAAGAGGTGGGATTTGTAGATCTACCTGTTTGACCTGGTAGAGTCAAAAGCCCAAATAAAGTGCTTAAATTCCTACTTTCTGAATGCATTTATCAGAATGATTACTTCATTGTTGAAATAGAGCTTTTGCTTTTTTTTTTTTTTTTTTTTAAAGAAAAGCTGTGGTAAAATGTATGGGGGCTAAAAAAACGTGTAGAAAAATCTGAAATCTTAAGAGGGTGGTAAGTGGTGGTGACATGTTAATATTTCATGTAAGTGGGACCTTGCCAGAGGACCTGGAGGAAGACCAGTTGATGAACTTATTATGATTTCCAAGTTCTTCAGGGGTCTTGAGCTAATAGTTCATTAGCTACTCTTCTTTAGTTTCTGACATTGAAGATAATGAATCTTTTGATAATGCAACAATTAATTTGTATTTATGAGAGACTTTGAAAAAGAAGGAATTTCTTTAACATGCAGATGTTATTCGTAGACATCACGAGTAGATTAGAAGAGTTCTGCCCAGCAGAGAAAGTAAGGAAGAAAAATACCCAGAGTTTTCTACTTGTGAAATACTAGGGTGTTGAAGCTCACTTAGATTTTTGTTTTTCATCAATTCCCATTAGTGATCATTGTACCTGCCTCATCTGTCCTCGTGTGTGTCCACAAACCACCTGTAATTCTTTGATTTTGATGTTTGCATTTTTTTTACCTTTACTGTTTCAGTGGCAGCCCACAGTTGATAGCTCTTGGGCATTCATGGACTATGGATTTTAAGCTACCTATCTGGAATCTTTCACCTTTGCTTCTGTCCGAATTTGTCTAAATAGAAAGTAGTAGACTGGCTCACAGAAAATAATAAAATCATAGCCCAGGAGTCAGCATACTACAACCTGTAGCCCTGATTATGCGTGAGAAGGTTTTTTTACATTTTTAAAAGATTGTTTAAAGAGAGGAAGAAGAAAAAGACAAGGAGTTAGAGACCATGTGTAGCCTGCAAGGTCCACAATATTTACTAGCTGGCCCTTTACAAAAATGTTTGCCGCCCCCTGTCATAGACAGGTAGTATAACAGTGGTTAAGGGCTTGGGCTCTGGGGCCAGGCTGCATTGGTTCAAGTCCTAACTTTACTACTTCTAGTCTGACCTGGGGCAAGTGACTCAGTCTCTCTGTGACTTGTTTTCTCATCTGTAAGTGGGAATAATTGCAGTGCATACCTCATAGGGTTGTGGTGAGGACTCTGTTAATGTATAAAGTGCTTAAAACAATGCTTGGTATTTAGTATTCAATAAATGTTAATGATTATTATTACTGTAGTGGTGGTGGAAAGTCTTTAGAGATGATCTAAACTAGTCCTTGCTTTCAAGTGATGAATGTCCAAATTATCAAAGGTCATTTTCTGTCCTCTGCATCAAGAATGAAGGCCCATTTTCTTTTTAATAGTGCCTGCTTTGCTGAAAAAAGAAGTCAAGATGACCTATACTCGGGATGCCTGGGTGGCCCAGTCAGTTAAGCTTCTGCCTTTTCTGCTCAGGTCATGATCCTAGGGTCCTGGGATCCAGTCCCACATCGGGCTCCTTGCTCAGTGGGGAGCCTGCTTCTCCCTCTGCCTGCCGCTCCCCCTGCTTGTGCTCTCTCTCTGTGACAAATAAGTAAAATCTTAAAAAAAAAAAAAAAAAAAAAAAAAGACAACCTAAACTCAAATGTTAAAAAAAAAAATGATTGAAAGCATAAAAAGTAATAAAGGTGCCTGTTTTTAAGTTAAGAAAAGGACATTAGGGACGCCTGGGTGGCGCAGTCGTTAAGCATCTGCCTTCGGCTCAGGGCGTGATCCCAGCGTTCTGGGATCGAGCCCCACATCAGGCTCCTCCGCTAGGAGCCTGCTTCTTCCTCTCCCACTCCCGCTGCTGTGTTCCCTCTCTCGCTGGCTGTCTCTGTCAAATAAATAAAATCTTTAAAAAAAAAAAAAAGACATTAAATGTGACAAACACTTGAGAAAAAGCAAACAAATTCTTTGATGTGTATATGATAAAGTGTAAGAAGAAATAAAGCGGGTAAGAGACACGGAAGAGAGGATAATGGTTAAAAAGAGAAAGAAAAAGAAACAAGAATAAGAAAGGTAGTCAGAAAAGCAGAAACATTTAGATGAAAAGGACGGTGGGGGTTTCTGCCCAATGGCCAGTGGTAACACTCCTACTTCCCTAGGGATCCCACCTCAGTTAGTCTGTGTGTCCAGTTTAATTTGCTCCCATTTGAAGGAAATTATGTTTCCTTTGCAGAAATAAATTTTCAGCATCAAGTCAAGTAATGCTTACTGAACACACGTTGTATGTAAGGTATGTTCCCTCAGGAAACCTTGTCGTATATACAAAATCATCATATTTTGTGTATTTATTTTTTAGGCTAAGTAGTTTTATTATCTTTAGCTACTTATCATCATACAACATTTGTTGGATTTCTGAATACTTTTCTTCGTCTTCTCTAATACCTCTCTATTCGTTCCCTTGCTCTCTCCCAGGTATAAGAGCAAACTGTTATTTACAGAATGTGGAAACTTAACAAAAGAAACAGAAAAAAATATATAATGAAGGTTGATTCACTCTTTCTTTTTCCTCCTTTTTCACTTGGGTTTTTTATTCTGTTTATGGATATTGGACTAGAGAGATAAGTGTTCCAGGACTGGTATTTGATGATGTCAGGGGACTGAAGTAATGGCCTTGCGTGGAGATTACACAGTGAAGCCACACATTGATTACCTCATCTTATTAGCTGATGGAGACCTTTGAGAAGACAAGATTGCAGAGCTGTCAAGCCTGCACTCCCAGGATGTGATCCTAAGAGCTTGGTAATTGTCACTGCCCTGTGGGACCGTGTTAAGAGTAGTGGTGGCTTAGTGTACTAACTACTTTCTGTGAGAGTATCATGACAGTTCCACACATCCTTTGGATTATTTACATGAGATTGGGACTTTCAGATCAGCTTTAGTTTTCCCTTCTAGCAATTATAGAATTCTAAAACCAGTTCTAATTGTTCGCTTGTTTTTGTCTTCCTCCACTAGAAATTGAGTTTGCTGAGCTCGGTGAATTTTTGTCTCTTGAATTATTACCGTTCCTCCAGTAGCCAGAACAGTGGCACATAGAGGTGCTCAATAAATACTTTTGGATGAATGAGTGAATGAATAAATTGAATATAGTTACTTGTTATTCCACGGAGATATCCTCTCCTGGCTTACATAGGGTTACCAGTTGATATAATTTTAGATGTTTTTGTGCTAAGAAGAATATTTTAGATTTTGAATGAATTCTGTTCAAGAGATACACAGTTGAGTACATAAAAGGGAAATTGAACATGAAATCCATGTTTTCATGAGTTAAAATTATTATAATTTAAATGATGAACAGTAAGATTATTAGATGCACATGAGTTAGGTAGTTAAGGCCTTTAGTTGCAACTAAACCCTCAAAAATGTTTGGAAGGGCTTTTAAATATTGTTCCCTTTAAGAGAATAACATAAGAAATATTAATTTTTAAAACTGTCCTTTCAAATAGAAGTGAATTATGAAATGTTAGTAACCACTGTGCTATACTGTTTCCTTTAAGCATGGTTTCCAATACCCTTTCTCAGGATTTGGATGTAACAAAATGAGGAATAAACCAAGGAAGAGGAAGACCTGGCATGCAGGGGTTGGTGGACCCACCTTGGGGGAAGCAGTGCAGGAATTCGCAGATGAAAGCCACAAACCAGGCCGGTCAGCACCCAGTCCTGGTGAAGGAGAAGCAGAGGGAGGTGGTGGTGGGAATTCCAGCAGGGTGGACCTGCGAAAGGAGGGGACCGACAAGAAGTGAAAGCTAATAAAGACAGTTGGTGAGGTAAAACACAGAGAATCCATTAGACTGTGGCTATAGGAGCATTCTCTGTCATGTGTCCTGGGGTAGTGACATTGACACTGGACAAGGAGAGAGGCAAATGCAGTCCTAGCCCCAGCCTGGGACTATAGGAAACAACAGACCTGTTGTCATGATAGTGTCGGTGCCCCTCGTTGATTTTAAACTCTCAGACTCAACCTTAGAGTGAAAAAACACAGAGAAGCGAGGTGGTTCTAGAGCAGAATGTCATGCTCTCAGCCTTGACAATGTGAAAGTATATGTACAGCAGAGGATAATTAGGCAATGGAAGGGCATGAGGGAAGATGAAAGCAGGGGATGAAAACTCATGGTTCAAGAAAGTTACACTCTATCTACATTGGTAACAAAAAACGGCATAAGTATGTGGCTTGAAGCCCCTCTGGTTGAGGGACTGGAACCCATGGTCTCTCTACATTGGGGGGAAGAAGAAAAGGAGTAAGAGGGGGAAAGTGAGCTGACCGGCAAGGTTGGGTAAATAATGTAAAAGTAATAAGTCCTATATAAGCATAGTGTTTGGAAATATGAGGTATCTTGTAGTGTCCTAGTAAGAGACTGAATTCAGGGGTGCCTGGGTGGCTCAGTCGTTAAGCGTCTGCCTTTGGCTCAGGGCGTGATCCCGGCGTTCTGGGATCGAGCCTCACATCAGGCTCCTCTGCTGGGAGCCTGCTTCTTCCTCTCCCACGCCCTCTGCCTGTGTTCCCTCTCTTGCTGGCTGTCTCTCTCTCTCTCTGTCAAATAAATAAATAAAATCTTAAAAAAAAAAAAAAGACTGAGTTCAACTCAGAAGGTTCAAATGCAGACTTTAATGAAGGACTACTTATGGTGCTGTGGGCTGGGTTTAGAGGAAGGTCCTTACACCTTTAGGGCTGGATACAGTAAGTACTAATTTTAAAAACTGTGCACATAAGACCCTTGAGCTCTGGAACAGTGTAGGAGCCATCACCCAGGGACACTGTGCTTAGGAATTAAGCAGCCACCACTGGAAACTAGGAGTTAAAGCCGGGAGAAAAGAGAATAAACAGACTAACCCCCTTCCCCAAACACAGAGAAGGGCAGAGATTGGTTAGGGATGGAGCAGGGTGGGGCTGCTGCAGGGGGGGCAGGCAGAGAATAACCCGCAAGAGTACCTACCAAGAGAAGCCAAAACCGGAACATGCTTTCCTTTAGAATAGAACTGGGAGGGAGAGGGGGTGCCTGGAGTGGGGATTACTGCATTGTCTGATACTATAGAATTGACGTTTAACCTCCTGTAGGTATGAATTTGATAGGACATTTTAATATAGTTTTATTTATATTATTACTATTTCTTCTAATGTGCTATGAGCTTGGTAGATAGAAGTGACTCAAAGAGATCGTCTCTGCTCTGAAGTTGCTTATATGTAGTCTCCTTGGAGAAGGAAGATGCCAAACAAACCAGAAGAAAAGATAATAAATAGGATTACAAATTGTGATTATTGCTACACAACTGTGATTTCGCAGCACACTGGAAAGTGAGTGTTGCTTGTGTAAACTCAAGTCTTTACCAGTGATACTGCACTAATTTTAAAAATATAATTACTTGAGAGTGGGAACAATTCTTTCTTGAGTAGCTTATTTTGCTCTTTTTAACTATAAATACACAACATGCTGCGAATCAGATACCCAGATCAAACAGCTGCTTCTTCATTGTTTTGTTCCTTTGTTACTCATTTTAATGAATAATTTGAGAAGACTTCAGAATATTAAATTAGATGTGTAAGCATGCTTTAAGAATTGTATCATAATGTCAGTGTATTTAAAACTTAGTAGTGATATCATTGCCTAAATACAGTAAATTTTTAAAGTCAATTATTTTAGCTGCTTTACCCTCTATAAATAATCTGGTAGTAAAATAGAGAAGAGATAAAAATTAACCTGTGGATCCATATCCAACATATCCAAGTACAGAGACTTGGGGAACCCCCCCTCCCACTTCCTGCTTCCTGACATAGGAACCTTAATGATTTGAATAAGTCTTTTGGGGGTCCTTGGTTGGAATTTGCCTTTTCCTGCCTTTCTAGTAGAGATCTAAGTAACAACAGAGAAATTGGGAAAAGCATTAAAAGCATAGGAGTTTTGTCTTGTCTTCCTTGATACTTCCTGTCTCTGAGGATTTTGTCCAAAGGGGAAAGATAAATGAACAAGGAAGATGGATGTCAGCTGTCTCCTCATTCCTCTCGCCTTTCAGAGCATTCACTGCAGTCTGAGAACAGAAAAACTTTAAGTCTTGTATTCCTATATCCTCAGCATTTGCTTGTTAAAACAAACCTTTGAACGTTTTATCTCTCCTGATTTAGGCTATTCTGTTTCCTCCATGAAAAAGCTGGCCAGTGTGTTTTAAGCTGATACTGCATCCCTGTAAAATGTAGTCGTAAATCACTGGAAGCTCGCTGCTTTTAGAACCTGCCAGAATTATCATACTAATGCACTTCTTCAAAGGTGGTTAAAAATGGTAATTAAGTAAACTCTGTTTTTGTGCCCTTATGCATCTCAGAATGTTTTTTGTATGGATTCTCTCATTTGATTTTGATCTGGTTCTGGGAAACAGAATTCCTACTAATGCAGGAGGAGTTTTATATGGTCAGTTCCTTAAATATGAATTGCCTCTCTAGAAATCATTGTGTTTCTAATAATCATGAGTTATGCGTTCTTACTGCTCTGGAAATTAAGAAATGGAACCACAAGATCACTGTAGCCCAGAAACTACGTCTAATACTTGCATCTCCCCTTCAGGGATCATTTTCTGATGTTTTCTTCAGGGAGTATAATTTGTATCACCCGGGCTGGTTGTCTTGCAAATGTGTGTTACCAGTCACAGGGGGAAAGGGGCGTGCCACATGATTGATTATTTATGTCTGTCATCTTCGTATTTAAAGAGCTGTACATGTTAGTGCAAAACTCTAGTATAGGACGGGCAGACAGTTTAGAGAAGAGTCTGCTGTTGCTGATGATGAGATCATAACCAAAACCCACACTCCTCTCTAGACAGAAAGATCCCTATGGAGATAAGCATGCTTTTTGAGAGGAGTCACTCAGCCACGCCATCACTGAACCATGGTCTCTTTCACTTTACCTGTTCCTTGACTTGAAGAACTGTAGACATAAATCTGTAGTTTCCCAGAATCTTTGTTTTGGAAATGATTTTGTTTTAGCTGTTCTTGTCTGAGACACCTGAAAACCAAAAATAACAGCCAGACCATGTCAACTTAGAAACTGGCGGTTAGTAAGTTGTTTGTCTTCTTAAATATTGAGAAAGCCATATACTACCTAGATTCAACCTAGAGATGCGGACTCTTCCTTAAAAGGCAATGATCAGAAGTCCAAAGGTACTCAAGGAAATAGTGAACCTACCTTGGTTGTTATGAGTTTTGTCTTTGGAACATAGTGTTTAATAGGAATTCGTAAGTTAACTTGCTGTTCTTGAGTAACTGATTTGTAGAAGTCCAGAGTAAGTGCTTCGTGCTTTGTTTTGTTCTGTTCTGTTCTGTTTGTGCTTGTTTTTCATTTTTGGGTGTCTGCCTTTTCTATGTTTTCTCTGCTCACAGGGACTCCACTAGGGGGCAGACAGAAGAACGGAGAAGAAACTATACCGGTGCATGGCATTCGCCATACCTTAAGCCTTATGTTTGCTACTCCTTCTGGATACCTTGGGGGAAAGTTTTTCTATTTAGTTGTATTTCATATGGGAGGATCTAAAGTGATTTTTCGTATGCTTGTTTCTACATTTAAAGTGTAAACATATTTATACAAGTGTAATGATAATTTTTAAATCAACTCATTGTCCTAGTGTTTGTTTTGCTTTTATAGCATGTTTCCACCATCAAACCACTTAATAATTATCTATTGATGACCATAATGATAATCCCTATTTGGTTCACCTTATACATGAAGACTCTCACTCATTTATTCAGTCACCACACTTTAAGTTCCTCCCTTTTGTCAGGCCTTCTTTGTATTGGGTTTGAGAAAGAGCTGTGAGGAGGTAGTCTAGGAGACCGAGTATAAACAAATGGTAAGTTACAGTCACCCTCTAAGCCATTTGATGGAAGAACGAGGATGAGAGGAATCAGAAGAACTTCTTGATGGCTACAGTGCTGGACAATTTTTATTTCAGGTTATTTTCTTTTTTCAAACTGCTCATCAAGTTCAGAATGCCATATGGGGTTGGAGTGGGGACTTCAGTTGTTAAGTGAGACAGGCCCTGCCCGTAATCTGTGCCATGTCGAGGAGGACAGCTAAAGATGTTGTGTTTTTTATTCTTCCTTTGTCTTTGCTGCACCAAGAATTGCATCTGAGTTACCAAAGAGTCGTTGACTTCAGCCAGCCTAGGGTTACATAATCTGAATCTTTAAATGCAAATCTCTTTGCTTTGCCTTTTCGTGGTTAGCTATTCAACAAAATACAGAGGGGCGCTTTTGTTTTTATTTCATTTTTAAAGCTAGTCAGATTTTCACTAAAGATACTTTGTTTCTTCTCAACTTTCTGTTTTGGGAACAAACTATCCTTTGTTCATTGTAGATAATCTATAAATAGATTGCCTAATCTTTTAATTTTTAAGGAATAAACATTTAAATGGCTAAGAAGTAAAGGTGTTTATTTCAAGAATGTCTTCAGATTACAATGCCTAACACAAATGAAGTATCAAAAGACCTTTTTGGTGGAATAAATACTTCATCTGTTAGATTTAATAAGTCGTTATGTACAGTATGATAAAGCAATTATTGGTAAAACAGGTGATAGCCTTTTTGTCGAGGATTATACATATTTATTTTAGTTATTGTTTGCTTCTAGCATGAATTGCATACTGTAGCAAATTGGACAGGACCTAACAGGACATTGTTTGAGTTCGTTATTAAATATCTTAATTACTAGAATGTGTCTGGGATGCTGTGCTAAGAAAGCCCAAGATAAATTAGTATCTTGTATTTTTAGTCATTACACATATTTTCTTTATTGGGTTTCAGAAAACATTTTAGTAAGGGCTTCACCTTTATTTTCCATAAGTCTAGCATGGTAAACAAGACTTGGTAAAAGTCACAATAAGTAAAACATCAGTGAATTAAAATTTTAAACCTGAGGACTTTAAACCTCTGAAAGTTAGAAGTGTAGCTCATGAAACCAAAGATACAGTCATCTTATTTTAAAAAGTTAGCTGCTTAAAAAGTATGTATGTATATGGGTAAAAATTAGATGAAAATATGGAAAAAAATTTTCGATGTCAATAGGATTATATTTAACTTCTCCCTAATTTTTCAGTTGAATTTGTTGTTGCTTATAGTTTATTAATAATTAATTTGTTAAAAACCTGCCCATACAACTTACACAATTTTATTCTGGAGAACACTTGACTTGGAAAGTGGATAACCTCCAGAAATATAGATCCCACCACAGTAGTTTAAACTAAGAGGTGCAGTCACTTGGAAGTTTGTGCCTCGTTATCCCCTTCACCAATTTGGCCCATCCACCGCCCCCCCACCTTTGGCAACCACCAGCTTGTTCTCTGTATTTATGAGTCTCTTCTCTCTTTGTTATTGCTATTATTGTTGTTGTTTGTTTCCTTTTTTGTTTTAGATTTCCCATATAAGTGAAATCATATGGTGTTTGTCTTTCTCTGTCTGGCTTATTTCACTCAGCGTAATACCCTCTAGGTTCATCCATGCATTCACAAATAAATGGCAAGATTTTATCCTTTTTTTATGGCTGAGAAATATTCCAGTGTGTGTGTATGTATACACCACATCTTCTTTATCCACTCATCCATCCATGGACAGTTGGGTTATTTCCATATTTTGACTATTGTAAATCATGCTGAAATAAACATAGGGGTGCATATATCTTTCCCGATTAGTGTTTCATTGACTTCAGGTAAATACCCAGCAATGACATTATTGGATCATATGGTACTTCTTAAGTTTTTTTGTGGAACCTCCATACTCTTTTCCACAGTGGCTGCACCAGTTTGCATTCCCACCAACAATGCACAAAGGTTCAGTTTTCTCCACATCCTTGCCAATACTTGTTGTTTCTTGTCTTTTTGATAAGAGCCGTTCTGACTGGTGCGAGGTGTTATCTCATTGTGGCTTTGATGTGCATTTCCCTGATGATTAGTGATTTAGAATGATCTCACTTTTCAGGAATAGAATAAAAATTAAAACTGTTGCCTTCGACATGCCTGCGTTCATGTAGCAGCTGGGATGGGGGGATTTTCCATATGTGTATATGTTCTCCTTGACTTCCTGTCCACATTTATCTATTGCAGCAGCATCTACAGACTCACGAATGAGGAAGGGGTAAGAGATGGGATTGGAGAATAGATAGGTTGAGTGGAAAAATACAGACAGGATATCCTCTTTCAGAAGTCACGTCCCACCATCAAGAGTTGGGGGTTTGTGAGATTCTGAAACCCTCTAATTAAATGGGGGAAGAGGTACCATCTTTTCCTTTTCTGCTCATCTTCCCCAATCCAAGTCTGCCCCTCCTTCACTCTAGTGAAATACCACCAATTGCATATTTAAAGTAAAATACTGAAATGTGAATTTCTGTGGTAAAGTGTGGGATGTCCCAATGACGTCCCTGAAAACCCAAAGCCAATCCCTGTACTCCGAATTCAAGGTTTATATTTAGAAGAGAGTGTGGATCCTGTAGTTTCAAAATGCTGTAAACATGTTTGTGTGGTTATTTTTAGCTTTTCCAGACTTTAGTGAACTTTCAAGTTGGCAAGTCAGACAGTTAGTTGTCGTCTGTTACCTCAGATGCCAGCACTTTGTGAATGACTCTGATTGTCTCAGAGGGTTTCTCACATATTTAAAGCAGATAAGTGTAAGAAGTTATCTTTTGTCAACTGTGTGTGGCGTGTCTATATATGTATGATTCTGCATAGTGTACATACTTTTTGAGCTTTTATGCACTGTATCACTTGGGTAACAGTTTTGCTTGGAGTTCAAGACGCGTTAGGTGCTGCCAAATGGCACTGTTATTCCTCTGGCAGAAACAGCTAGTCATTTTCTCCTTCTCCCAGCCTTTCTCTTCTCGCCCTCAAGCATTAAATCATCAAACACAAATCCTTACAGTCTTATTTTCAACTCATTGTATCTACTTCCTGTTGGTCAAAGGTTATGAGGCTCGAGTGGTGTACAGGGAGAAATAGAAAGTGGACAGAAAGAAGATTTTAGGGCCGAGGCACCATAGAACGGGCAAGATAACACCGAATTGTTGAAAACAAAAGGTAGTAAATGATCAACAGCTTTTCTTGTAGGATGAGATCCTTATCTGCATATTACGTGAATGAAAAAGTGATTTCACTTCAAGAATGATGCTTTAGGAAAGAGTGACACCCCCTCTGTCGTTGGGGGGAGGGGGAAGGGGAGGTCGGCAGCAGCAGCAGCACTGGGGCTGAGGCTCACACGTTTGCAGAGATCTCCTTGATTTCATTATCTGTGGAGTGATTTTCGTACATGTTCAACTTTGTAGTTAGTTCCCCTCTTTGCATGAGGTTATTTTTCCTTGCATCTTCAGCTTGATGTGTTTCATAGTCACTGATTCCAGAATGCATAATTTATCTATTTGGAAGTGTCATTCTAAGGAAAACTTTTAATGCCGCATTTCCTTTGTTCTGGAAGCTTTGGTGTGAATTTTATGTTTAGAAGAAAATTGTGCTAAGCGTTATTTTGGCTTATTATGTATAAATGTAATTATGGAAATTTGAAATTTGTTTTTGTAACACTTAAGTGCTTTTCCTCTAGTTCTTAATGTTGTTTTTGAACCATGATCTAAGTCTCAGTGTATCCGTGTTTTACTTTATTGTGAATTGTGAATGTTCAATAAGAAACACAGAACAGAAAGTGAGAACATTTTTTGTATGTTTTGCTGGAAACTCAGAACACTAGCTCTATTCCAGCATTAATTATTTTGGATTGGATAGCTGAACAAGAGATGGAGTTTAGAAATTTGTCGGTTTTGGGGCGCCTGGGTGACACAGCGGTTAAGCGTCTGCCTTCGGCTCAGGGCGTGATCCTGGCGTTATGGGATCGAGCCCCACATCAGGCTCCTCCGCTATGAGCCTGCTTCTTCCTCTCCCACTCCCCCTGCTTGTGTTCCCTCTCTCGCTGGCTGTCTCTATCTCTGTTAAATAAATAAATAAAATCTTTAAAAAAAAAAATTTGTCGGTTTTATGGAAGATAATTTTTTTAATTCCAGATTGTTATTGATATTCCTTTTTTTTTAAAAGTCTCTCTTGAAGCAAGACATGTTCTTTTCCAAATAATAATGATAACAACAGCAGAGATGGCATGCATTTGTGGGCCAAAGTAAGTTTGTGGAACACAGTGAAATCAGGAAACAGCTTCACACCGTTTTTACCGTCCTAGGAGCAAGAGCCTGCAGTAGCGCTACGCAACCCGTTGTGGGTCTTACTGTTTAGAGCTGCCAGCCTCTTCAGCAACTGGTGTTGCCTGTCTCTCAAGTCAAAGAAATGGACTTTAAAACTGTACTGTCCATATAATAGTTACCAACCCCAGCTGACTAAAATAAATAAATGAGAAAATCAGCTCCTCAGTTGCACCAGCCACTCTTCCAAGTTTGCTGTGGCGACCTGTGGCTGGTAGCTGCTGGGGTGGCCAGCGTAGTCATTTCCCGAGTTGCAGAAAGTTCTGCTGGGCAGCACTGCTCTAGACGGCAGTTAGAATCTGCATCTGTGCTGGAGAATCTTGGGACTGGAGGATGTGATACCAACTTCCTCCCACTTAAACAGTAGCATTTAAGTGAAATCCTCACATCTTACTCTTCAGTTAAACATGTGCATTGACATCATACTTCATAGCACGTGGCAGTTCGCCCGTATTCTCCCTTATGACATGACATTCTGCCTTCAGGCACTGGAATATCATTTTCCACAGGCAAACACATGTGCAGCAATTTTGAGTATGTGTGCGAGTGCGTGTGTAGGGAATATAACTATGTATATATAATTAAATATACTAACACAAATGATATTTCATAACTAAAATATGTAGATGTCCTAATACTGTAGGCACTGTCTGAGGTTGTAATTTCCTCAGTTTCGTACATTGGCGTGGTTTCGTATTGAGTTATTTCTTGATTAAGTCAGTTTCACTTTTTGTTGACTGAACCTTGTGGAGGAAATTTGATAGGATTTGTGGCCGAAGTCTTCCAGAGTAAGAAGGCCCACTGTTGCTTTAGTGCATCATCTATTTATGTGGAGACTCAGTGGACAAGAGAGACAGCATCATCGGGGTGACCAGCAGACGTTAGTCCATTTGTTCAGGTGACAGTTCTCACGCCTTTGTGGCCACCAAGTCCTTGCATGCTGTGCACTAGGCCAGGCACTTAAGGAGGAATAAGACAGGGTCTTAGGGAGGAAGGCAGCTGTACAAAGGACTGATTGACATGCAAGATGAGGGTGCTCTGATAGAAGCTTGCCCGAGGTGCTGGGGGGACACCCTGGAGGGATCAGCTCTACCTGTCACAGGTGACAGGTAGAACAACAGAAAGTGTGGCCAGTATTCTTTCACATCGATTTCCAGTTACTCCTAATGGGAAAGATTAGTTCCTTGCCCAGATCTCTCAGTATTTTGGAAATTTTGTTAACTGTGAGGGCAAATGTTTTAAAAATGCCTTTCAAAAGCATCCTTTTAATGACTTTGTAAGACTGCTATCGGGAGATGTATCCTTAACTTACTTACTCAATTCCCTTCTGTCACCAGCCTTACCGCTCTACTCAGGACAGGCATTTCCCAAGATGTGGAACTTTCAGTTTTCTAAACAGGAATGGTCCTGGAAATACTGGGATGATTGGTCACTCTACGTATTGTTGAATATTTAGATCGCTTCAATTATTTACTCATATAAACAATACTGTGTTGAGTATTTCAATGCCTAGGTATTTACCTGCATTTTTACACTATTTCCTTGGATGAGATTCCTAGAAATGCAATTAATGGCTTAGTGACTCTGGACATGTTTGGAGCTCATGATAACTCTTACAGCCCTTTATTGTATTTTTGCCATTCTCAGCCAGATTGGTAAGAATCTGCCTGGATGTTTTGTGCTTCCTCTGCCTCCACAGGTTCTTAGGGAGATATGCGGAAAGCAGACATAGGAACAGACTAGCTGTGGCTCCCATTCTAAATCTCTCACTGGCCAGATTACGTATGACTCAACTACCTTTTCTTTCTTTTTTTTTTTTTTTCACCTTTTATTGTCTCATTTTATTTCACATAAATACTTCTCGAAATTCAATTATACATAACAAGTATTTATTACCTACTCTGTTGAGTTTCATGCTGGACAAAAAATGGCAGAATATCAAGTAAATAGAAGATACTGTCCCAATTCACTGTTAGAGCACAAAGGAACTAATTGTTACACAGCAATCCAACTACCTGTGTCTAGGCAAGGCTGAAGTCTGATTCCAAAGGAGAGTGGACTCCCTGATCCCATTCACCTATGACCACACCCTAACGTGAGCTCCCTGACTCTCAGGGCACAGTGTGGAAAGAAAGAAGTGAGATCAGAGGAAACCCAAGGCTGGTGGTCTTTCTTCCCAGTACAAGTTCAGCTATACATCACGCCAGGCCTCCACCCCTGTCACTCAGGAGATTGCAGACTTCTCTTGGATCCGCTGCTCGCCAGGCTCTTGCCTCTTTCAGCCTCCTGCTGAGGGTAAGGAAGCCATGAAAACCCCCAGAGTTAGAGTGTGTCCCTCCAGCCCTGACAGTTGGGCATATGATGAGATACACGAACTAGCATTCACAAGTAAAAATGTATTCGACCTGCTCCATGATGCAGCATCGAGGGTTCATGCCATGAGACCTACTTTCCTGTGGAACTTTAGTAACTGAATTTCCCTGGTTGGGGTCCAAGGTCTCATACCAAACTGTTCTTTGTAGTAAGAAATATTAAAGTGTTCTATTTCAAGCCTTCTTAACATGTGCCCCAGGGGTCCTGTGAACCCCTGAAACTGTGTACAGTGTTATTTATGTGCCTTTTTCTAAGAGAAAGTTCCATTGCTTTTATCAGATTATCAGATTCTCAAAGTGGTCTATGATCCAAAAAAAGTGTAAGAATTGCTTTGTGTCCATTACATACTCAGAAGTTTCTGCTGTTGCTTCTTTCATTTGTTTTATGTAGGACTTATGCCAGGGCTTTGAGGTAGGCATCAGTTTAACAATGATTTCAACAAGTAAATTATGTGCACTTTTTAATTAATAACTTAAAATTCCCTGATTTTTTTCCTTTCAGGTACTATAGTATTTATTTCTGAGTTAAATTTGATTTCTTTTTCTTTTCTTTTTTTTTTTTTGGTTAGTTTTGCTATTATGAAGTTGTTTCAGGTCCTGCTAATTTGTTTTTGTCCAGGCAATATATGTAAACTCCTATTAAAAGGTTTGTGGAGCAGTTGTTAGCCTACATCTAGGCATTGTTCTGCATTATTTTTGGTGTATTCTTTTGTTTATATTACTAAGCTAAAGTTAGCACAGATAGCACCAGGCTAGAAAATGGTGACAATAGTTTGAAAACAGGAAATTTTAGGCTTGTGTGTGTTTGGAACAGATGATCATAATGATAGAGCCAGTGGAGTGGAAACTTCCACCGAGCCTGTTTTTTCCTTATTTTGCTCTATGAGAAAAGATGGTGCTTCCTGGAAAACAACTCAAGTCTTTTAAAGCAAATGGTTTTCTTTTGTCCCCGTTTCATGGCTAATTTGTTTTTCTTTATTTTATTTACCCTGGTTGTATTATTATGGAAATTTAATATTTTTAATAGGCAAAGTAATTCCCAAAGTGCTTATTTTAGATATTTAATATTTAGATATTTAGTATATTACCATTTACTGACATGGTTTTTAAGGAAAATTAAAATAATATGAATATTATAACCACCAAACTTTATGGGAAGTCTTTTAAGTGATCCCAACTTGCCTTTTTTTTTAACCCCCTAAATTCCAGTCTTTAAAACAAAGTAGTTATACTTTGTCTAAGCTATTTCCTGACTAAGACTCCTTCCAGATGTATCCTGGAATTCTATATTTAAAAGAAAGGCTAAATTCATTCACTAATTTCAGAGGAAGAGAAAGAGTATACATTTCCATACATACATAAACTCTTTTGTGTACATCATTCCTAAATTTTTAAATATTAATAGACTTTCTTTTTTAGAGCATTTTTAGTCATAAACCTTTTAAGAATGTAATATTTTTTTTTAATTGTAGAAGGAATAAATGGAAGTTCCTTGAAAAAAATCAGACTATACAAAAGTATATAAATTACAGCTAGGAAACTTGTCTGACCTTCCCATCCCTATTTCTGGAATTACTGCAGCGAAGGCTTCCAGTGTGTCTCCTTCCAGACATGTGATCTAAACATAGTTTGTGTGTACAAACACACATTCATTTCAGGCAAATGGGAATTGTACAGTATGTATAATTCTGCAAGCTGCTCTTTTTTCCATTTGAGAATTATCTTGTGGGCATTTTTCATATATAGGTCTATCTCGTGTTTTAAATATTTGCATCCATTTGTTACTGTATCGGTGTCTCATCGTTTGTTTAATTTAACCATTACCCTGATGAAGAAATTTAGATTAACACCTGTCTTAATTAGGGGCGCCTCGGTGGCTCAGTCAGTTAAGCACGTGCCTTCAGTTCAGGTCACGATCCCAGGCTCCTGGAATCCAGCCCCAAATCAGGGTCCCTGGTCAGTGGGCTGAGTGGAGAGTCTGCTTCTCCCTCTGCCCCCCCCCCACTTGTGCTCACTTGTGCTCTCCCAAATAAATAAATAAAATCTTTAAAAAAAAAAAAAACAGCCTGTCTTATTAAAAATGGCATTTTCATCTTATGAAACACAAATCTTCAGCCCTAACATTTTACAGATTTTGGCGATCATACATAAATTTTGAATTCTACCGAAGAATATGGTAACGCTCTTCTTTTCTTAACTGTCAATAGTGAAAAATAACCTTTTAAGAGATTTCAAATAAGAAAGTTCCACTGTCCTTTCTATCCCAGTTTGCAGGGATGATACAGGGTTAGTAAAATTACAGTGGTGATGTTTCTTGGGCAGTTGGCTCAAGAATATAGAAAGTGCTGTTCTTCCGTTATCTGGTCAAGGCAAACTTCATCCTGACAAGGATGTGGTCATCAGTTCTCTTTGAAGTGCTCTAAGGGAATGGGCTTGTTAATGGGCTGTTTGGGACCTGTGCGCTGAGAGTTCAGAGGAATGTAGCGGGGAGGTGCCTTAACCAGGAGGGAGTTGAGGAAAGCTTCAAAGAAGAGGCCTTGAAGAATGAGTAGGAGCTCCTTGGGCAAGAGAGATAGGGTGTGTTAGACTCAAAACAACAGAGTGTGGGTGTTGGTGCAGCCGTCTGTGGAGGTGAAAGATCGGAGAGGTGAGCCGCAGGTAAGTTTGATTTTAGAGAACGCTGTATGCCATTCTATGAAAGGAGTTTGAACTTTACCCTAATAACAACTTTGGGCTTCTTTCTTTAGCCGAGATCTCATCTCAGTTCGCTGACTCTCTGAAGTCATTCTGATGAACAGAAAACTTTAAGAGCATCCCATCAAGGCTTTGAGGGCTTCACAACATGTAAAGTGCTGTTTCAGATACAGAAAAATTTAAGGAATGGTCTTGGCTTTCAAGGAACTTGATGTCTAGTTGGGGAAATTATTCATAAGCATTTGGAACATTTGGAAATGTATGTAGTAAAATAACAGATGGTTCCACGCTGTCCCACAGTAATGCAAGAGACATTTCAGAGCAGTAACTGCCGCATTGCCAAGTCCAGAGGGAAGGTGTAGAGAGGAAAGGGGAAGAAGGTTTGGACAGAATCTTAAAGAACAGATTCGGTTTCCAACAGTAGAAAGGCATTCAGACATTTGCCAGTGGGATAAATATTGTGAACAAAAACAAGGAGGGAGGTATATTTAACCTCAGTGGCAACAGTAGAAGGCATGAGGAATTAGATAGATATAAGCTTAAAAGGATCTCTGATTGCTTTTGAAATTCTGTTTCATTGAGCAACCTAATTCTGCCTATTGACTAGACCAGTGGGTCTCAGCCAAGGTGGCACATTAGAATCATCTGCTGAGCATTTAAAACTACCTATGCCCCTACCAGGGCTAATGCCCCAGACCAGCTATCTATCCGAGATGGGGCACCAGGCATCAATTTTTTTAAAAAGTAAAATTCTGCAGATATTTCTTATAAGCAGTTAGAATTGAGAATCACTGGACCACCCTGACCTCTTCTTTTTCTGTCCACCCATATATTGGTTATTTCTTTAGTAATCAGTTCTTCCAGTAAAGAGGGAAGGGATTAGGGAGTCTTGGCAAGCATTACAGCGGGCATGTTCTCTATCCGTGATACCACAGAGAAGTCAGAAAACAACAGCACAACAGTTACAGTGTTTTTCTTTAAAACAGAGCCCATTTGCCATTTTAGGCCAATTAGGCATATTTTGTGAACTTACTAATATTATTGCAGGTAATGGTTTGAGGCTAATCTGGATTGAGATTTTTTTTCTTCACACAAGATAATGGAGCTCCCCTGGTACTTTCTAGCCAGTGTGTACATACCCATACTATGTAGGGTGTATGGTAAACCTGTTTTGAGACCTTGCTTCAATGTAACAAGCCTGTTTTCTGTTTAACTTGTGTAATTTGCTTAAGTACAGAAAGTATTTAAAAGAACAATTCCTTTAAAATGAAGTTTAAAAATACCTCTGTAGAGTTTTTAAAACAAATTAATTTATTGCTTCTGCACCTTTCTCTTGCCTGACAGTTCTCCATTTACAGATGGGTGGGGCAGATTGCAATTATGTCGTCATCCCCATAGTGCATAAGATCATGTGAGAACGTCCATGTTTTTATCCTTGCCTCATTTGGTTGGCATATTCAGCACATGTAGACTGAGCACGTCCTTGGGGCTGGGCGGTAGGAAAAGAAAGATGAAAGGTGAAAAATACAGCTCCAGACATCAAGAAACTCACTTGTAGAAATGTCAGACATCATAACTAGGGTCAGGGTGGAAATGGGGAGCATGGAGGGGCCCACTCAGGGATGGTGCCCTGAAGGGGTCTGACCTGAATCTGGGGAGGTAGATTCTGTGTCATAGGGCAGCGTGTATCAGGGACAGAGGCAGGGCAAACGTAGAGCGTTAGGGGAACCGCAGTCGTTTCCGATGTGGTTGGAAGGCAGAGAGGCAAGAAGTGAGGCCGGAGAGACAGGGAGAGGCTTGGAGGGCCCTGTGTGCCCTGCCTGCCAGAGAGTTTGGGCTTCATCCTGCAGGCAGTCACTGAACATGGGGAGTGGGTAATGGCTGTGCAAATACTCCAGGCATTATGGATATTTAGTTTGACATCTCATCTGAATGTATTTCCATTGGGATCCATGGACTATATAGGCTCTTCTCTCTGGTTGTTCATGTAGTAGCCAGAGTTACCCTTAAAACCCTGACAAGACGCTGGGACCAGAGTAGCGTGCTTTTAAGCTACTTCAGAATGCAGACCCGATGATGAAGTCTTATTACTGCATCATTTATTCAACTTAAAATTGAAATGATTATTGCATATAAGAGAAGACAACAAAGTAAATTTGCATAGTTCCTCTCAAGCAGACCTGCTTGCAATGGCAGTCCAGTAGTGAAAATGATTTTTCGCATGAATTTTGTGTAAAACTGCTTTGAGTATTTGGTTTTGAAGATTTCTAGAAAACTTCTCCTTTTTTGTCTGTTACTGCTGCAGGATTGGTGAGGCAATGTACAGCTTTCTCTGGGGCTACCAAGGCAGCAAGGATAAAAATAGGGCAAACTTTAAGAATCCCAGATATTTTCAGATAACAAAGACTGATTTATGTGGGCCCATTTTGCACTCTGACAAAACATAGAGAAGCTTTTGTGCTGTGATTAGCAAGGGTGCTGATGTCAGTTCTCTTGTCGAGCATCAAGCTTTATTCTGTGGCTAAATTGTGCTTTGTACCATAATCCAGAGAACCTTTGTATCTGCCTTATTAAAGTGTGTAGTTTATGTAATTGCTTTTGTTTTCCAGTTTAATCTGTGCCAGATTCAATGAGAGTGACTCATTTTGTGACTGAGACAAACATTCACATTTGGACCATGTTAAAAATAAATAAATAAGTGGCAGGTGCTGTTGGCTAAAGTCTGTGTTTTAATGTTGTAATTTCCTGCTCTAAGGGTTCATCTCTTATCCTCTGTAATCACGAGCGCAACCTATCTACTGCACCCTGATTGATTGCTACTCGTTTTTTGGCTATTTATTTTCGTTTCCAGGAGCCTTTTAAATTTGAACAATATCATTTCAACAGAGAAGCAAAGAAATGGCAGGGGAGCCACAGTTAATCGGAAGGAGTGACACACAAGCTGTAGCAGAAGGACACATGCCGTTCTTTTCTTTCTGTCAATTTCCCGAGGTGTTTTGTGCATGTGTTTTGGTGATGCTGTCCTAGTTATGTTTATTATGTATATGTTCAGTACTGGAGCTCTTTTTCTCAAGTGGAAGAGTTTTTGAAAGCACACCTTTCTATTCAACGTGGCCTATCCATCGACTCTAATATTCTCAAGATTTTACAACCATGGAGTCTTAGGGGAATTCTCTTTATTGTATGAGAATTTCTAGGTACCAGACGCTGTGCTATGTATTGAGTATGTAATGACAAATGGTCACTGTCTTCACGGACTTTACAGTCCGCTTAGGGAGTTAGGTACAAAATAAATAAATACAAAGAAGACTTAAATTGCAAAATGACAATAACCACTATATAGGTAATAAAGTATATTACGTAGGTAATAAGTTCCCTAAAATTGTGCCCTACTTTACATTGGGGATCATTGGGAAGGGAAGGCCTAGAAGGTCAGAGTCGGCCTGGCGAAGACAAGGAAAGAACATACCAGACTCAGGAAATGGCATGTGCAAAGTCTCTGAGGCAGGAAACAGTTTGGCATCCTATTAACTGTATTCTTAGAAGAGAGAAGTGACGATTGATAAGCCTAACTATTGAAAAGGTTATGGATGAACTATAGGAGCACAGCAGTACGGCCCTATTTAGTATAGGGGCAAATGATCCTCCGTACAGTTCAGTAGCCTCTGAGAGCTTCCCTAAAAGTGCAGAATAGAGATTGATGCCTATAATACTAAGTGAGTCATTGGGGAATGGATGAATTATGTTCAATGAATTATGTAGTAAGGCATTTTAGAAAGATTTCCATGCAAGACATTAAAGTTTTAAAAAGTCATTTCTGTATTTAAAGACGGAACCTTCACTATCTGGAGAAATCACTTACTAAAAGATATGATTCCTTGATGGCCCTAGATAAATGACATAATACTGTATTTTCTTTTCTCTTCTCTATTACTTTTGCAAGCTTGCTGCTTGATAGGGAGGTGTCCGTAGAAGCATTACTTTACTAAGAGATGATATTTATTTATTTTGAAGTAAGTAGATGACTTATATAGTAACTGAATGGATTTTTGTAATCCAGAAACTAGTGCTAAATTCATGTGAATTAACACGTTATGATGTTTTAGTGTTCTCTAAAGCATGTGTGAGAACTCCCCACTGCCTTCTCTTTCTGGACAGCACTAATCATTTACTCTTTACTTGGAGCTATAGTCAGGCTGAGATGTTAATTTAAAACCTTGATGACATTAAAGAACTACATAATATTTTTAGGCCTTTGTGATGTTTCTACTAACCTTGTTGAAGGATTGCACCCAGTTTTTCCAGGAAGGATTGCCTCTCCCTTTAGCGATAGTTCTGCAGATACTTTGTGGGGTTTGCTATATTCTCATATATTTTCATGTATGGTCAATATTTTCTTCAACTAGTTAACTCCTTGAAAGTAGCAATCATGAATTACCTACTTGTATTTATTCCTACAGGTATTTACAATATAATCAGTAACTTACTGGTTAACTCGTTGATTTACCTTTTAATGTATCTGTATTTCCTTGAATGAATACAGTTTAAAGAATCTGTTAAAATATTAAGCCTAAATTATCCCCCAAGTTAATTCAGTTATGGGTACAGTTGTCCAAGTTATTAAAGAGGAAGACCTTCAAAGAGTAGTAAGGTTTATAGTGTTTCTGGGTAGAGTTGTTGGTTTTAAGTACTGCTGAAGCCAGCTGTTCAGTCATTTGGTTCTGCTTTTATTATTTAATCAATGTAGATTTCAGGGAGAGTAATAGTAAAAGAATTTTAGGCTTCTT
Organism: Ursus maritimus; assembly: GCF_017311325.1. Lineage (NCBI taxonomy): Eukaryota > Metazoa > Chordata > Mammalia > Carnivora > Ursidae > Ursus > Ursus maritimus. Next base: position 33,337,291 of record NW_024423453.1, read on the forward strand.
CAGGCATAGCATCATACTCAAAATTTACCAAAGCTTGTGGAGAAAATATATTGTGAGTGTACATATCCAGATTGCCAATATATGTTTGTTAGGAAGAGAAGGAAAAAGAGAAAGAGAAAGGAGAAGGAAAATTGTAACCTATACTCAAAGAACACAGATCTTATCCATGTGGTCTTTGAACAATAGACTGACTAGAAGAAAGACACAGTCCATTCTTTGCTTGCTTTTCAGGTGATAAATCAGGAAAGCTTCTGAACCCTTCTCCCTGCTCCTCGCTGCTCCTTGCACTCCCGCCCCTCCCTGCCACGCACAGAGAAAGAGAGAAATCTATAGCTTAAAATACGAAGGAGTCTCTTTACCTATCTTTATGTATTCTTTATGGGGTGATATTAAGGCATGAAAAGACATTGCTTTTTTTTAATGTAGTAAGATATACCTACCATAAAATTTACCATTTTAACCATTTTCAGGTGTACAGTTTCAGCGGCGTGAAGTACATTCATTTTGTTGTGCAACCATCACCACTGTCCATCTTCAGAACTGTCCATCTTCCTTAAACTGTACCCACTAAACACTAACTCCTTAACCCTGCCTTCCCGCCACTGGCAACTACCATTCTGCATTTTGTCTCCATGAATTTGATTACCAATAGGGACCTCATATAAGTGGAGTCATACAGTTTTTTGTCGTTTAGTGACTGGCTTATTTCACTTAGCATCACGTCTCAGGATTCATCCATGCTATAGCATGTGTCAGATTTTTATTCCCTTTTAAGACTGAATAATATTCCATTATGTATATATATCACATTGTGTTCATTTCTTCATTCAACAGTGGACACTTGGGTTGCTTCTACCTTTCGACTGTTGTGAATAATGCTACTATAAACATGGGTGTACAAATACCTGTTTGAGAACTTGCTTTCAATTCTCTTGGATATTTACTTACAACTGAAATCGTTGGAAGAACTGCCATACCATTTTCCATATCAGTTACACCATTTTGCATTCTCATCAGCAAATGCACAAAGGTTCCAATTTCTGCCATCGTGGCCAACGCTTGTTATTTTCTGCCTTTTTGATAACAGACATTCTGATGTGTTATGAAGTTGTATCTCATTGTGGTTTTGATTTGCATTTCTCTAATGATAGTGATGTTGAGCATCTTTTCTTGTGTTTATTGGTCATTTATCTATCTTCGGAGAATCTGTTCAAGTCCTTTGCCCATTTTTAAATTGGGTTATTTATTTTTGTTATCGAGTTGTAGGGATTCTTTATGTATTCTAGACGTTGATCATTTATCAGATAAATTATTTGCAGATATTTTCTCTCATTCTATGAGTTAGCTTTTTCAGTCTGTTGATCAAGTCCTTCAGTGTGTAAATTTTAAATTTTGATGTATACCTATTTTTTCTTTTGCGTTTCTTCTGCACTTTTAGTGGTAGATCCAGTAGGTCATTGCCAAATCTAATATGTTATGAAGCTTTTCTCTGTTTTCTTCTAAGAGTTTTCTAGTGTTAGCTCCTAGGTTTAGGTCTTTGATCCATTTTGAGTTAATTTTTGTGTGATATAAAAATCTTCATTGTTTTGCATGTGGATATCCAGTTTTCCTGGTTCCATTTGTTGAAGCCATTGCTTTTTTATATTTAGTAAAAACTAAGTCTTCCTTGTTGGCTTGATATTACATATCCATGTAATATCTTCTAATATCAATATCTTCCAGTCTCCTATTAGATCTAATAGAGCACAATAAATATGTATATGTAGACACATTATTAAGTTAATTGAGGCATCAGTAAACTTTGCTGGAGTGGTAGATTATTCTATGGAAACAAAACATGTATGTGACTTTCTCTAGACAAGTATTTGTAAAATTGGTTTGATAAGTGTGCACTTCCTTGAAAAATTTCTGTCACATTAATACTAGATGGATATTTCTGTTTTGTTCCTAGGCATGGAAGAGGAGGTGGTTTGTGTTACGCAGCGGTCGCTTGACTGGAGATCCAGATGTCTTGGAATATTACAAAAATGATCATGCCAAGAAGCCTATCCGTATTATTGATTTAAACTTATGTCAGCAAGTTGATGCTGGATTGACATTTAACAAAAAAGAGTTTGAAAACAGCTACATTTTTGATATCAACACCATCGACCGAATATTCTACTTGGTAGCAGACAGTGAGGAAGAGATGAATAAGTGGGTTCGTTGTATTTGTGACATCTGTGGGTTTAATCCTACAGAAGAAGGTAAGCCCAAGATTTTATTATTCAACCTGAGTTCTCCTTTATTACTGCATTTTTAGAACTGTTATAAAATCTTTGTTATTTCAATTACACAATGTAATATTATTTACTTTTTTATAATGGCTAACAAACATTTGAAAAAAAGCACTAAAGTCTTTAATCAGTTTGGGAAGAAATTTTTTGTAGGTTTTAGGGGAGACTTAACCATTGTGGGGCAGTGTCTAGATAAATGTCTTGGAAAAGATGACAAGAAGGCATACTTATTTAAGAGCATTTCTTGTGTCTGTATATATCAGGTTGAACCTTATAGCACTGCTGATATTTAACTACTTTTCACTTATTAAAAGCATCATTTTCATGTGACTCAATTCTTTAGGTGTTATTTTAAAAACTGTATTGGATTATGAAGTTAGGAAATAACCAAGACGATTATCAATACCTGTGAAACACAAGTGACAGTCAGTCACAAAACATGTTGAAAAAGTAACATATGAGTTTGCTTAACACAGAGGTCCTAAAAAGAGCATGGAGGGAGAGGGGGCTCAAGGTTTGGGAAAGGCATAGTGAAGAAAAGCTTCTCGGGTAAACTGTGGCTTTTGAAGGAAGTAGCATTTCTACACAAGTGAAAAAAGGGATCCAGAACCCTCTAGATTTAGGGGCAAGGAAGAGCAAGGACCCAGAGATGGAGCAGCATTCTACGTCACTGGAGCAGGGGGCTGTGAAGGATAAAGGCAGGGGGAGAGTTGCTTGAGGAGCTGAGATTTGGAGTGCCTGTCCTGGGAAGAGCTGAGTGGGTAGAGGTCTCACGAAGAATTTTACAGGAGCAATTCCTCTTCCCGTGCTTTTATATAGCTGTCTTGACCACTTACTCCCTGTGCACTTCTCTACTTCTCTGCCTTTTCTAACAAACACCTATCTAGGGGACTCCAACACACATTTAGGTTCATAAAGCCAAAACTCAGAAAAAAAGGTGGCCTGAGGTCTTTGACCTTACCGTCTTCATGGTTATACTCCCATTTCCAGTGTGCATTTCCAAATATCTATATTTAGGAGTGCTGGAGGTTCGGTGAGGGCTGGAAAAATTGCATCAACAATCAACATCAAGTTTTGGATTGAAGTGAAAGAGCAATCATCTCTAATTAGCTCAGGTCAGCCTGCTGCTTCCTTTCTGGCCAGTCAGCAGCCCACAAGAAGGAGCCTTCCAGAACCGGGATTGGCCCAGTGGGGTGGGGAAACCCCTTGGCGAGGGAATCCAGAACCCTGAGGGGGCAGCACTGAGACAGGAAAGGAGGCATCCAGTTTAGACAGGAGGTGGCTAATGAGCTGGACTTTTCAACAGAGCTCTAGTGATTAAAAGCCTCAAGAAGTTGTTTCACGTGTGGAATTAAGGCTTCGGTGGTTTTTGTGAAGTACTAAATATGTTCACATTTTAAGTGAGTGTGTAGCGTATTACTTCTAACTCCAGTTAAACTCCTTTCCTTTCTTGCATATATAGTCTATGTTTGAGTACAGTGGAGGATTTTGAAGTTAAAGTCACAAATGAGATAGCTCTCCAGTGGTTACTTAATGACCACTCAGTAATGATAATTTTTGGATTAAGATACTACATTAGTTTCAGGGGCGCCTGGGTGCCGCAGTCATTAAGCGTCTGCCTTCAGCTCAGGGTGTGATCCCCGCGTTCTGGGATCGAGCCCCACATCAGGCTCCTCTTCTGGGAGCCTGCTTCTTCCTCTCCCACTCCCCCTGCTTGTGTTCCCTCGCTGGCTGTCTCTCTGTCGAATAAATAAATAAAATCTTTAAAAAGAAAAAAAGATACATTAATTTCATGATGTGCTGGATTTTCAGTTAAAGTAATTTAAGTCATTGTATACTCTTCGGGTTGACAGGGTTCTTTTGCCTGCTACCTTTTCAGTTTAGAATTTATTTTTAGTGACATAAAAGTAGACTTCTGTCCTTATCGATTGCCTGTATCGATTCAGTTGATCTGAAAGACTTTAAGTAGTAGGTGTTCTTCCATCTCTCTTTGTTTTCTATATAATTCTCCTAAATATACTTAGCAAAGGAAATGAGATACCCTCCTAGAGGAGATACATTCTTCAGTCAAGGAATAGGTCTAATTTTTGGAAGCCTATTCAGGGGTGGGTGGAGATGAGACCCCCCCCCAAATAAGAATTTCGAATGCACACGTATCTGAGATTACCTTTGCAAGTTTCAAGGCATGAAGTCTGGTCCATTTGTCCACTTTAGAATGACCCTCATCATCTAAGAGTTTGATGAACACCCAGTCACCTCTGGGAAGAAGGAAAGTTTCGTCTACTTTAGAAAATTAATTCATTAATTTACCAAATTATTGAATTTGCCAGCACTCTACTAGGCTTTGAACATTCGTTTAACCTACATATTATTAGGTGACTAGTTAGGGAGACAGATGGCAAACATTACAGATGTGGAACTGAGTGAGCATCTGGTGGGGAAGGATTCATGCCAGAATAATTCACTACAGTTGATGAGTGCAAGATACATAGTGTGTGTGTGTGTGTGTGTGTGTGTGTGTGTGTTTTACATAGTAACGTATGATTATATACATATATTAAAGTATGATACTGTAGGACTGTGTTAGTACAGTTCTTGCCCTCATTGAGCTAATAGTCCGTCTAAGAGAAACAGGCTAATACTCTAGGAATTGTAATATTGGTTAAAAAGTGTCCTGGTAAAGAAGAAATAAGCACAGATAGCAGCTAATTTAGTTTTAAGAAGGTTAGGAAAAGCCGACGTAGTTTTAAATGGTTCTGTGACCGTAGCTGATAATGTACTAAGAACTTTATTTTGTACTTAGTGGAACATTTTCATTGATATTAGTAGTCAGAATCAGTCACAATGTCTATTTATCACTTAATAAACTTACTAATATAGGGAGGGGTGCAGGGGCAAACTCCCAAATCCTTTTAAAACAGATAAAGTACAATTGCCTTGAATGAAACTCGTAATTTGTGAATGTTTTATCTTCACGATATCAATAAAGGGGGAGGTTGGAAGAGAATTAATAGTATTATTAGTCGCATTTGATATATATAATGAGTTGGTTACCAAGAACAGCTATGCTCATCATAACTCATTTTTTATCTCTTCTTTAATACAAGCCACTAAAGACTTCAATTTGCCAGTGCTTTCTAAATGTAGTTTGTGAGTTACAGCTAAATGCAACTGCATTTTTTTAAAAAAAATTCTACAATACAGATTTTTTACAAGTTCGTCCTGGCCTTCTCCCAAATAGCCACAGTTAGAGATGTCTAACTCTGTTGTTGAAGACTTGAGCTTCTCATAAATCATCAAGTTGTAAATAAATCAGTAAGTCGTAAATCAGTGAAAGTTGAACAGTCCTTCATTGTGTAGTATCAAGGAGCCACAAAAATATTTTACTCTATAATTTTGATTTTTCATGCAGAGTAGCAAAACTGCAAAAAGGCTTTAAAGTTAACCACTGTATTCCTCTATTCATTTGTAGTAGCTGACTTTGCTAGATGCCTTTAAAAAAAAATCCACGCATTTAAAGATTTGTATCAAATTCTAAACTGCAGAGAACTGCTATTATCCTTTGTGATCACGTTCATACAGTTTAATATGACAAGATAAATATCAAAATGTCTGTGTTCTTCCATTTACTTTACCACCTACTTCATTTTCTCTTGCTTCCAAATAAATCTCACCACCAATCACTAAATAATAGGTGTTTTTGTTTTTACCTAGATCTGTCCCCGGAGCCCTGTGCTCTTCCCATTTCAGAGTTGAGTATGCTCTCACTCTTGGCTTAAAACTAATGACACAGAACCATTTTTCACTATGCTCGTGTCAGGCTAGATGTGGGAAGAAATATCCTATGCTTGGGTATTACAGTCTGAGAAAATAACTATCCACAGTCCCTATGAGAATAACTAGTTTTTGCTGAAAACAAAAGGAAAGGGGAAAAATCTGACCTGTGTTTTGATTCCAGGAACCTCTCAAAATATCATTACCATGTTATTTCCGCTGCCCCAGGTGACCACTGCTATTATTGAATACTCAGAATGCTGGCAAGCTGAAGCTGTTTTTAAACTCTAGCTCATTGAACTATGTGTGGTTCCTATGAATGCTTTTATTTAGCAGATTTGAGGGTAGAAACTAATTTCTTTTGTTTTTCTTGGAAGTGTGCAGATTTATTTTTGTTTCTACACGGAGGTGGAACCTGTTAAATGTGCTAAGCAAGTGTCAGGAAACAGCCTTATGGCTCTAGACAGCCAGCGAACCTGGCGCGGAGACTCCGGGTCCGATTTCAGGGCGCGAGGGTAGCGAATTGCCTTTTACCAGTCACTCGAGTTGCTTTTCCCAAAATGCCCAGATAATAGTAGCTTAAGAAAATAGTGATTCTCTATTGGATAGTCTTCCCTGTAGAAAAGTAGGTAAACTAACGTAAGTATATATACATGCTCCTGTTCCTGCAAAGCGGTGCTTCATTAGAGGACTCTTAAATTTTGTTTTATTACTTTTTTATTCAGGGATAATTTACTACTGTGGAAGGTACAGTTCAGTACAGTTTTATATATCCATCTATATCTACATATAGAAATAGAAGTCTGTGTAACTGCCACTCAGGTCAAGAAGTGGAACATTTCCAGCCCCCAGAAGGCTTTTGCATTCTTTTTCCCAGTAAACACCCAGAAAAAAAGCCCAAACGTAACTACGATTTTGCTTCTATAACCATAGATTAGTTGTGCCCATACGCGAACTTCATATAAATAAAACCACTGAATCTGGCTTCTTTTTTCCAGTAGAAGTCTGGGAGAGTCATCCATGTAGCCTGTAGTGGGAGTTCTCCTTTATCTTCCGTAGCATTCTGTTGTGTGGCTAGATCACACATTATGGATCTGTTTGATGCTTGTGGACATTCGGGTTGTTTCTAGTTTTTCATACAAATAAAGCTACTGTGAGCAGTGATATATATATATATATATATATATATAAAATCTTTTGACGGACATGAACACTTAGTGTGGGTGTGTACCCATGGGCGGAACCGCCATATCTTAGGTTAGGGACCAGTTGCTCTCCTACCAGCAGTGCAGGAGACTTCCAGTTACACTACATTCTCACCTACATTTGGTATTGTCAGTCATTAAGTTTTTTTTTTTAAGATTTTATTTATGTATTTATTTGACAGTGAGAGAGAGGCAGCCAGCGAGCGAGGGAACACAGGCAGGAGGAGTGGGAGAGGAAGAAGCAGGTTCCCAGCGAAGGAGCCTGATGTGGGGCTCGATCCCAGGACCCTGGGATCACGCCCTGAGCCGAAGGCAGACGCTTATCAACTGAGCCACCCAGGCGCCCCTGTCAGTCGTTAATTTTAGCCTTTCTAGTGAATGTGTAGTGGTGTCTCATTGTGGTTTTAATTTGCGTTTTCCTGAGGACCAGTTCAACTAGAGCGTTTATTCGGTTTTTGTTTTGTTTTCTTACACATTCTCAAGCTATTGAGATATTGATTCATTGAGTCTCCTGAGACGGGGCTCAGGCACCTAGAACTCTAAAAAAGTGATTCTGATGCCATGACACTTCTGGATAAGAATTAAGGCATTTTCAGCACTTCCTAAGGAATTATTTTAAAAGTCTCCCAAGAATATTTTTATAACCTGTTAAGGAGATAATCATGACAAATAAGATTAAAAAAATTTCTATTTAAAACACATTAAATAGATGGGTCTGTGATTAAAGATCTTCAATTTTTGATTAAAAAGATTGAAGAAATTGCAGGTTGCTTCATTGAACATTGCAACTACTGCTCTTTCCTATTTGTATTCATTCGTTAGATTTACCTTTACAAAATATTCTTCTGTGAAAAATGGTGTGTTCAGAAATGAGAGGATGGTTACTTGAGCATCAATGATAAGGCATACTCTTTGTGGGTAGAGTCTTATTTCCTAAGTTAATTAGACATACATCCAATGAAAATAATTAGACACATATCCAATCAAAATGCTTCTCTTGACAAAAAAGAAATTCTACAATGGACCAGGTAAATTAATAATCAATAGAAACAGTGTAACCCTGACCTATTTACCTTTAATTGTGAACATAAAGGTAAAATTTTTGTATAGAAACCCAAAAATATCCTATCAGCAAATGTAGCCCATCTTAAGAGAAAAGGATCTCATCTAGTCTCCTGACAAGGACATGGGCAACCCCTTGGTTTTATTACCACGTGCTAGATACAGTATGGCAGTAGTCATAAAATCAGAGAACCTGTCACATTAACTTTGAAATATTCTCCTTACCAATGAGAAAGAGTAGAACTGCTTACCTGGGCTTAAGCTCTTATACCTTTTGATATGTGTGTGTATATGTATGTATGTATGTGTATGTGTGTGTAGATATATTATTTTGAATGTTCAGAGGCATCATCTAGGTACCCCAACTCCCATGAGGGACACTAACACCAGGGCATTATGGTTCCAAACAGGATAAAACTGTGCATTAAGCTAGGGATCATGGGGACCAACTTATTCTTTGTGGTTCTCCTCACATAATAATTTGCTTCTCTTCACTGAAAGCTGGTGAAGGCTTACTTTGCCAGTACTTATTAGCTTTCTTAGGAAAATTCAATTAAGAATTTGCTCTAGCAGCTCATTAGGCCTTTAATGGTTGCTAATTATACTCTTTATGCCTTTTGAACTAAGAGACAGGGAATAATTTTACACACATAAGCAAACCCTAAACTGATATTTGGTTCTCAGAAACTTGATACCAGCATTATTTAGAACAGTAAGTTAGAAACCTAGGTGAGGCAGAAAGCAACAAACGTGGCTGCCCAACTACTTGTCAGGTAGAATGAGGCACATCACGTATCTTCATACAATGGAATAGAAGCTTCTTTTTTCAGACCAGTTGGTTAACTTTGACCAGAAATTTTATATTAAGGAATATTTAGACACACTGCAATGCTTGCATTAAAATATGCAGAGCTGAGTAATAGGAGTAATATTAATATGAGCAAAATAACCCCAAAGACTAAATCTTTGAAAGCAGGGCATCAACTGAGGGGTAGAGCAGTGTTCCCTTCTCTTTTAAAGTCTTTTGAATGCTATGTTGTTTGGAATGGTTGGGCTTGCTTTTCATGGCTGTGTGGAGGTCTTTTCTTTCTTGAGCTGGCTAGTGAACATAATGGAAGTTCTCTCCCTTTTTGTTTCTTAGAAGTAGATGTAAGCCTTGCCATATTGTGATCAAGATACTCTATATTCTTGGATGGAGCTCTTAGAGTGTATTATGCTAAGTGAAATAAGTCAGGCAGAGAAAGACAAATACCATATGATCTCACTCAAAGAAAACAGATGAACATATGGAAAGGGGGGAAGGGAGAGGGGGAAAAAGCAAACCATAAGAGACTCTTAATGATAGAGAACAAACTGAGGGGTGATGGAGGGAGGTTGCTTGGGGCTGAGCTAGATGGGTGGTGGGTATTAAAGAGGGCACTTGTTGTATGTAAATGATAATTGCTGAATTCTACTCCAGAAACCAGTATTGCACTGTATGTTAACTAAAATTAAAAAAAAAAAAAATGAAGCTCTGCACCACTGCCTTCACTGTGTAAGGACATGTAAGAGCACAAAAGTAGAAATAGCACTAATGTCTATGAATCACAAAATAGAATAATAAATTGTCAAATATATTCATTGATAAAGCACTCTCTCAATGTTAAATGCAACTAAATTCATCAGTGTTCCTAGGGAATGAGCTCCAAATATCAGAAATAGCAAAGAACAAAAGGATTTTTAAAATAATGCATACTGTATAACGTACCTATTTTAATTTCAAGAAAACACTAACAAAGACCAAAAAAAAAAGGAATCTTTGAATCCGTCTTTATTTCTTTTTTCCAGAAATTGAGAGGATCTTGCATCTATAAAAAGGGTGAAAAACTTTAGTCATTCACAGGTGGGAGAAATGGAAGGTTAAAAATGAGATGGTCCCCTTGTGTTAATAAAACAAGATCAGACAAATGTGATTGCCTGGCTAAGTGATTCTTTTCCTACCTAAGATGAATCACTCAGTTCATTTAGTGTATAGCCATCAAATTTAAAAACTGAGTTTTAAGGAAAAGTGTATCTATAAAAATACCCACCTGGAAAGCTTACTTTGGGAGTTACACTGGAAAATTAGAATTCTTACACTGTTTCATGTAGTCATGTATTTCCAGTGTTGAGTTTCATTTTGCTTTGGGCAGAACTAAAAATTGAATGGGATAGTACAATTTTATCACACCTCTATGGTACAAAAAGGAGAAGTATGCAAAATATATCTGTGAATAGAGCCTGCAGGATACGATAAGTGCTTTCTGACCACTCTCCTCTTTTTTTTTTCTCCTCAGTGTTGTGCGTTTTTCTGAAAGCTCCTCTTTAAAAGATAAATATTTTTCATAGTTCTGTTAACAACCCACAAGGATTTACTGAGTCACTGATTAATCTATAGCCTTTAAAATCCCCTTAAGTAAATCTTTTAGATTTGTAATTGAGTCAAAACAGTAAAACATTATTTCATACAGTATGTTATATATACTATTTATAATCATCTGTTAGAAATAATGAGATATTTATGAGTTCCCACTGAAATTATGGCATTATGTCCTATAAATGCCCTCCCAAATATTTTTCTTTTCTCACTATTTTCTTTTCTCACCTTTCATAAATAAGAAAGAACTAACTAGTAAACTCCTGGCATAAAGTATTAGGTTTTATTAGACAAGCTTGCATGAAGACTTGACTTTGCACGCAGCACAACAGTTAAAAACGTTAGAAATTAGCTCAACTTCTATTTACTCCAAACGCGCCAATGAAAGAAGTCTTTAAACTTATTTAGCATCTAGTAGGGCTCACATATTTCTTAAGGAGCAAATACCAAACTGCACCTTCAGTTGAACGAGTCTTGAAGATTTAGGAGTGCCACTGGCCTGTTCCAACAGGACATAGAGAAAGTGCTCAGTGAGTTTGGGTGAATGAAACCATTTCGAGCACCTGCAACATGCAGGGCAAACTAATGCATAGGAGTTCTGATCCTTTTTGTTTGTTTTGGGAAACCACAAACAAAGATAAACTTATATTTAGCCATACTAATGTGTTATTATTCAAGCTTTACAATTATGATATGAGCTTCTGTGCCTAGGATGAAGAGTCATAAAATACAAACTATGTAAATTTCCCTGGGGTGCACATATAAATATTGAAGTTGAATACATGGGGCGCCTGGGTGGCACAGTGGTTAAGCGTCTGCCTTCAGCTCAGGGCGTGATCCCGGCGTTCTGGGATCGAGCCCCACATCAGGCTCCTCCGTTATGAGCCTGCTTCTTCCTCTCCCACTCCCCCTGCTTGTGTTCCCTCTCTCTCTGGCTGTCTCTATCTCTGTCAAATAAATAAATAAAATCTTTAAAAAAAAAAAAAAGTTGAATACATAAGACATCATCAAAAGCATATGGAGTTACTCTGTAGGATCTAGAGAAGCTAGAGCTGACATGTAGCTCCTCCCTGGTGAATTAAGAGGCCAGATGACCTGCATTTGATTTTATTTGGTAGAACATATTAAGTCCTTTACCTTACCTTTTATTGTCTTTTAGGGAATGTTTTGTTATAAAAAAATCTCAGTTTCCTACTGCTGAAAAAAAAAAAAAA
>NW_024423453.1:33349226-33472235 GCF_017311325.1 Ursus maritimus
AAAAAAAAAAAAAATCTCAGTTTCAACCCAGGCTTTTCTGTTCTAACATAGACAGTAAACAAATTTGTTTATTCATATATGAACATTTATCTTTTTCTGGACGTATAGTCTTGTATTCCTAATCAGTCTAACAGAATTTTTCTTCTGGGCTTTTCAAAATTTACATGGTTGTGTTAATGATTACAGTGGGATTTTATCTCTTATTTTCAACTTGTGTTCAAATTACTTCACTCTGAACAATTTAGCTAGTTTCATATGTCTTCTCAGAATGTTGTTAAGTGCTTAATAAATTATTCCTTTACTTGCTGGCCCCTTTTGCATGAAAATATTACAGAAATCCAGTAAACGGTACTGGAGGCTATGAGCCGAGGGAAGAGGAGATGGCTTAAGAAAAGCTCTTTCCCTGAACATGAATCCCACAATGAGAACTATTTCTCCTTGGTCTGCTGAGGAGTAGAAAGAAAAGAATGAACAGCAAAGTAAAAATGGGACAAAGAGTGGATGCTTGTGCCTGTAGATGCCACACAATAAAACGGGCCTCCTTGGAAAGTTGGCTTGGCTTGGGAAGCACTTTGGTTTTTTGTTTTGTTTTGTTTTAAAGATGTATTTATTTGTTTGAGAGAGAGAGAGAGAGAGAGAGCGATGGGAAGGGGGGGCAGAGGGGGAGAGAGAGAATCCTCAAGCAGACTCCCTGCTGGGCACGGAGCCTGCTACAGGGCTCAATTCCAGGACCCTGAGATCATGACCTGAGTGGAAACCAAGAGTCAGACGCTTAACTGACTGAGCCCTCAAGGTGCCCCGACTTTGTTTTCTATCGTGGAAAAAAGCTCTCTCTTATGCTAAGATTGTAGAACATCTTCATTGCCAGTAGCCTCCAAACTAAAGACTGTTCAAGGCACAGTTAACCATGGCTTTATTACAGCCTCTGGAAAAAAGAGCCCCACTCTTCAGATCTCTTTCACAACAGCCAATTATTTCCTGTGTAAATGCTGCTATTTAGGTAGTATTTGTTTTAACCGACATTGTCCTGGTTTATCATGCTTTTGTGTGTTTAAACAGTTTATCTCCAGACTTCCAAGTAGCTTTATTTAAGAAAAAAGTCTTACAATGAGATCGACGATGATAGTTACATTTTGGTGTTGCAGACCCTGTGAAGCCACCTGGCAGCTCCATGCAAGCGCCAGCGGATGTACCTTTAGCTGTAAACACAGCACCGCCGTCCACGCAGGTGGATTCGTCCTGCGCCGTTCCACCTCCTCCATATCAGCTGATTAACCTGCCACCGCACCTAGAAGCCCTTGGCATCCAGGAGGATCCTCAAGACTACCTCTTGCTCATCAATTGTCAAAGCAAGAAGCCTGAACCCACCAGGTAAACCGCGAATGCCTGTGTGTGCGTGTTGTGTGTGTGTGTGTGTTGTGTGTGTGTACACTTAGAAGTCTTACCGTTAAACTTTTTTTATTCTGATTTGAAGGCGTAAAAGAAACCCAACTTTATGGGTTTATATTTTAGGCTCACTATGTTTCAGGGTATATTCCTCTAACATTTCTGATATTCAGGAGATTTATTGAAGAAACATGTTCTCTGCTATCTTGGCAAAGAACACTTGTACCTACAAGGCTCTTTTGGAAATCTCTCTCCTGTTTCATAGTCTTTGTTACAGACTCACAGTATTACTTGCTTAACAGATTTCACTGATTTATAAATGGTGATCTTGCTCCATTTCTTATGTGATTGTAAACCAGCCAAGGGTCATCTTTTGTTTCTGAAGAAGGAGAGGAATACCTACTACTAGAAGATTTTGAAAGCAAAACGATTCCATTGCAGTGAGTGTGTTGTGGTTGCTTTGGATCTGTGTGAGAAATTAATTATTCAGGTAAAATCCCAATATAGCAAATTCCATGGGATATACAATTTGGGTTATTGTGAAATTTGGTGAAATCACATATATTGCTATAAAAACTAAAATTTTCCAATCATCGTACCTAGCCATGAAGCAGAGCTTACCGTGACTTTATACGTTTGTAAGTAGAAAGAAGCATACGGATTTCAGTGCTTGCTTGAAGGTATCATAAAGCCTTTCCCAAATCCTTGGTTTCCCCATCATCTCCGTTCCTGCTCCCTTCTGTTCTTCTAAGCTATACGGTATCTTGATTTGATCATTCTTGTCATTTGCTGTTGAGTAATTGGAAGGCCTGAGGTAACAGTGAGAATTGGAGACAGAAAATGTAGATCAGGGAGCCCGTTCCTGCCATTAGCAGCAGTGTGACAACCAGTGATATTGGGGATATTTATGTCTTGATTTGCAATATATAAAAGTAGGAATGAATTGCATAGTAGATGTGAAAGATATTTTTTTAACAGAATGATTGGACATTAAGCATTATTTTTTTATATCAAAAAAGTTGTTTTCATGGAGAAAGTGACTGTTACTGGGCTAAGATCATATGAAGTGCTTGTTCAATTTTTATATAGGATTTGTCAAGAACCACAGTTTAGTTGCTGTGAATTATTCCCTGAGGTAACAGAATACAAATATTCCAAAGATGGGTTTCTGCATATTTGTTGTAATGGGATTTTACCTGTAAGAGCAAAAAAAGAAATCTTTTTATAAATCAACACTAGTTAATAAAATCAAATTCTAACTTGATTTTGCTTGTTTGCTGTGAGTATTTAAAATTACACATTCGCAACTTTGTTACCTGTGCTACTAACTAAGATTCTTTTTTATGGAGATTCACAATTATTTTTCAATATCAACTTTTTAAAAGCCAGCAGCTAAGTGGCAGTGTTCCGTACATTTTCTTTTTATATGGTATCTTTCATTGATCTCATGGGTATTACAGCTTTCCTGTTGTAGTAGAAATTATGCTCAGAGTCCTTGCTCAGATGTATTTAGTATCTGTAGTTTGCAGAAGTGGCAGTTAATTGACAAATATTTAGGAAGTACCCACTACCCACTATGTGCCCACTCTTTTGCTAGGTGCTGTGAAGGTATAGACTAGTTAATTACATAAGCTACAGCCCCCTCAGGTACAGTCCCTTCAGAGTTTATAAGTGAAGCTTTTGAAGAAGTCAGAACATGGAAGCGTTAAGTGTTTGTAGATGATGGCAGGAGAATTGCCTTGCAAATCCTGCAGGACTCAGCTCAGGCATGTACTTCTCTAGAAAACATTCCCCCAAACTTATGGACTAAATGCCAGTCCGAGTTTTCATAGCATCCTGGTTGTGCCTCCTTATCTGTGTTTTATCACAGAATTGGGAATAGCTTGATATTTTAATTTATTCTTCACTAAACTATAAGCTAGTCAAGGGCAGGGAACTTAATACTCATTGTACTTCTAGCTTTTCTTAACTCACTTGTTTGAATTCAGTGAAGTGCAAATTTAAGAATACGTGTAGGTGCATTAGAAATTCTTAGAAGGAACAGTGCAAGTATTTTTAAGATGGAGGGTGAAACACTTCAAAGGAAGAGTAGGATTTGAACTATACTGGTTCCTGTCATTCGCAATCTGCATAAAAATTATTTGAGGGAAAGGCAAGGTAAGAGTGAGGGATGGAAGGAAGCGAAAGAGGAGGAGCGTTTGCCAGAATAGAGGATTCCACTGGGGGAGAGTAAGACATGAGATCGGCGTGCCAGGTGGAGCCAGCGATCGACCTCAGTACCAAGTGGAGTTGCTTGTGGGCTTTTTTCGTTCCCACAGCCTGTTGGGACCCTCAAGAGGATTTTCTCCAAGTAGATGGGTGATCTGAAAACCATGATCTGAAAATAGTGACTTTATAGCAGTATGGTCCCTTGGGTTCATTGGAAGAAGGAGAAACTGGAGGAAAGAAGTCCACTAGGACTTCTTAGGAGGGTTTAGTGGCGTGAATCTATCTGAATGTGAGGTGGTGACAGTGGGAAGAGAACAGGGGAATAATTACTTGGTTAGAAGGACTTGGTGCCTCAGTGGTGGTGGAGATCAAAGAGAATGAATCAAAGCTGAAAGCATTTTGAGCCTCGAGATTCTGGAAAAAGACATTTCTCTTAAAGGCAAGTCAGAAAGGACAGTCAGTTTGAGAAGTAAGGAGTTTGGTTTGGTACATGCAAGCAAGGTAATACCGGGATAACCAAATGGAAAAATATTTGAACAGTTTGAAAATACGGGACTCAGAGATCGGTGAGAAGATGGGAGTTGTCAGCATTCAGTGGAAGGTGAAGTTACGAGAGAGGAGGATTTTTTAAATGGCTCTGTGGTAAAGCATTAGAAGACTGAATTCTGTTGGCTGTTCCCAGGTCTCGGAGACCCAGGGAGAAGGAGCGAGTCAGTGAAAGAAGGGACTAATCCGTGGGGGAAGGGAAATGACAATACTGCAGCCTGGGCTCTGTGGCACCAGAGGCAGAGTGTGAATGAGTAAGTGTGATACACAGTGCCAGGTGTTACGAAGAAATCAGGAAAGATCACACCTTAAAAACACTATTGCAAGTTATTTTTCAGAAGATTAAGGACTTTGGACAACACTCACAGTAGTTAAGGTATCTTATTAACCATTAAGGAAGTGCATGCAATGTGCTAGTATTGTTAGCTTCATTTTGGCTTCTACCCAAATTTTGTGATATTGCAAAAGGCAGAGACTAGAAATGTACCCAAAACATTAAATATACTCTAATGAGAGTTCTCAGGGTTAATTATTGTTTGGAGTTGGCCAGCTCTGTGGCTTGTATTTTGATCATCTTTACAGTACTGGCTAAATGTTTGTTAAAGAAAATTAGTAGGAAGAAAGATACACAAAGCCTTTCAAGTTGCCACCTCCTTGTAGGTCACATTGAATTTATGCAATACCAGGTAATCATTAGACTGTTGGTCTTAGAGAACAAGAGTTGCCAGAGGTAGGCTAACAGAAGAGCAGTGAACCAACTTGATCAACTCTTTTGGCACGAGGTTTCTGCATGCTCTTCAGAGGAAATGCTTTTCCTTGTGTCTATGCCTTAATCATTTACCTTTCTCAGAGTTTTGTATCTTTCTAATTCCAGTGCCTCAGGGATCATGGTTTTACGTGTGGATTTAATAGGGGAGTTGGGGGTGTGGGCCGGTACAGAGCAGAAATTAGGGAGAATGCTTTTGGTGGTTTTGTGGTGGTGGTTTTGTTGTCTGGTGTATAATCATAAAAACTAAGAAACATTCATGCTTTAAATCTTATGGATCGCACAAAAAAATCGAATGAGAAAAAGCCATGTATTTTGATTGCTAAGCTATAAATACATGTATTAAAATGTAGTCTTATGTCTTTACCATGTTTTATTTTCTGTCATTAACAATTTTTATTTAGAACACATGCTGATTCTACAAAATCCACCTCTTCTGAAACAGACTGCAATGATAACGTCCCTTCTCATAAAAATCCTGCTTCCTCCCAGAACAAACACGGAGTGAATGGCTTTTTTCAGCAGCAAATGATGTATGATTCTCCACCGTCTCGTGCTGCGTCTGTCTCTGTAGACTCCAGCCTTTATAACCTGCCCAGGAGTTACTCCCATGATGTCTTACCAAAGGTGTCTCCATCGAGTACCGAGGCAGATGGAGAACTCTATGTTTTTAATACCCCATCTGGGACATCAAGTGTAGAGACTCAAATGAGGCATGTATCTATTAGTTATGACATTCCTCCAACACCTGGTAATACTTATCAGATTCCACGGACATTTCCAGAAGGAACTTTGGGACAGACGTCAAAGCTAGACATTATTCCAGATATTCCTCCACCTCGGCCACCGAAACCACATCCAGCTCATGACCGATCTCCTGTGGAAACGTGCAGTATCACACGCACGGCCTCAGATACTGACAATAGTTACTGTATCCCTACAGCCGGGATGCCACCGTCACGTAGTAATACCATTTCCACTGTGGATTTGAACAAATTGCGAAAAGGTCAGCTCTCACTAACCACCTCACTGTGTTAGAGGTTAATGATAGAAAGTCTGTTTGTCTGAATATTTGTTCTTTGCAGCATAGTATGATGTTAAATGATAGTCCTTTTTTCCTTCAGCTCTGCAGTTACCCACTCATGTAGCGAAGACATCAGATGCTTAGTAGATCGTGGGAAGGGTGTTTGTGCATGCAGCGTGTGCCTGAGTGCGTGTTCTGCTGGAAGGGAGAAAGACTTGGAGTTTTTCACCCCTGAAGAAGTATGGCCTTAGTAATACCTCCCTGCCTCAGGAAGCGTGCTCCCCTCTTTCCTGCTTTCCATGTATCCTGGGTGGGTAGACTCTGCTGGGGCAGAGGAGCAGGAAATGGACCAGCCACAGACCTCTCCAAGCCATCCCTTTCCTGCATTTGTGTGCCGTTATGGCCGCTTCTGTGTCACATCTGCTGGGCTCCATTTCCTTCCTTCCTCGATAAGCACCTTACACGTTGTGTCTAACAAGTATACTCCGTTCCAGTCATGCCATTCTGCTTTTGTTTGGTTTTATTTACTTCTAAGGCTCGGAATCTTCTCTCCCCTTACTGTAGCCACTTCACTTAGTCCTATACCATCTCCTAGAGCTTGCCGAAAGTTACAGACCTTGAGAGGAGAGAAATTCAGTCTGGGTTACACTCTGAGGTTCTTAAAGTCCTAGAAATAGAAGGCCGGAGTTTAAGATGCATATACCCTAAAAACTATGGGCTGGTGTTTCTATATTTTGTGGTAGAGTTACCCACCTGTCCTAGAGAAAATAAAGATTTCATGCATCATAACAGGGAGATTTTACTTAGTCATTCAATACCAATTTCTGATTCTCTTCATGAAGCGGCTCTGTAATCTGATTACAGGTTAGTGAGATATAAGTTAGGCCCAAGGTAGCACAGAAGATGAGAAAAGAGAAGTATTTTTTTCTCTATCTTTAACCCATCTCATCCTGGGCTTAGGCTTTCATTCGCCGTCGAATTCAAATGCTAGTACTGGTTAGCATATTAGTGTTGTCTGTATTTTCTAATGACTTAATGTGCCCATTCGGGATATTGTTCTGTGAGCATCTTTTTAAAAATCTGTGTGTGTGCACGCATACCTGCATGTATGTGTGTAAAGAGAGAGAACAGAGACCATTCTGAGAACTGGTAAAGATGGGGAGAAATGCTGATCGTTTGTTTTCTATTTTAGATGCTAGTTCTCAAGACTGCTATGATATTCCACGAACATTTCCAAGTGATAGATCTAGTTCACTTGAAGGCTTCCATAACCACTTTGTAAGTATAATTGACCTTGGTGTCATCAAGTGTATTTCACTGTCAGGATCTTCACACTCAGTGCCCTGAGACTAAATAAGGTCATGAAATACGAGTCCCCGCAGATCCATATGAGTAGGTGTGACTTACAATTGTGTTTTCCCGTTTGATAATAGTTTCTGTGTAGTAAAAGAAATGTATGTGTGTTTTAGAAAATCAAAAATATATTGACAGTGGGAAGTGTATCAAGTGAAGAACTGGATGAAAATTATGTCCCAATGAATCCCAATTCTCCTCCGCGACAACATTCCAGCAGTTTTACAGAACCAATTCAGGAAGCAAATTATGTGCCAATGACTCCGGGAACGTTTGATTTTTCTTCATTTGGAATGCAAGTTCCTCCTCCGGCTCATATGGGCTTCCGGTCCAGCCCAAAGACCCCTCCCCGAAGGCCAGTTCCTGTTGCAGACTGTGAACCACCCCCCGTGGATAGGAACCTCAAGCCTGACAGAAAAGGTGAGGAGGGCATGGCATAGTGAAGGGGCTGGGGGACGTGCCAGCTTAGCTCTGCACTTGACTGTCATGAAATCCCAAATGGAATTGGGACTAGAAATTCTGAAGTATTTCTTATTACCTCAGTTATCAACTTGTTTTAAGTGCGGTATTGCTATTTGTAGGTTAATCATTGTTATATGTTGATGCCCAGGTGAGATTTCTGTCTCCTGTCTCTAGAGCAGAGGTTACAAACTAAAAAACTTACAAGGTTTGGCAAGGAACAGGAGAAAATTAGGAGAAACTGGAATGCACTTGCCCATTCTAAATGGAGTACCTAACTGCTCCTTGGCTGTAACACTTTTTTGACTTCTGAAAATAATATGGGCAAGTCATCTGATGTATCAAGAGAAGCTGGAAATTTCATTTCTATGTGTATTATCTTTTGATTTTTGAGTTCGATCAGGTTGTTTAATTTAAAAAACAAAAACCAAAAAAACACTGCAGACCAAACCAAACACTTCTACAGGCTAGATGTGGTCTTTGGCTGCTGTTTTGTAACCTCTTCTCCAGAGTATAGAATATCAAATCAGACTAGAGGTTATTAGTGCATTTGACGTAATTCTTTAAGAACAATGAGGCTGCTTGTACAATCTTTCCAGTCTGTCTGTATAACAGCTTCTTTAAAAATGGTTCTGCCTTTGCTGGGATATAAATCCTTCTGGTCTGTTCTTTCATACTGGCCTTCATAAGTAACATTAAATTCTAGGGTAGCATGGTTTTTTAAGAATTCAGTATAAAAGAAACTCCAAACTGGTAATACATACCCAGGTTTTTAAATTTGGGGTTTGAGTGGTTAAAACCCAGACAACTAGCTGTGTTGCAGCATGCTGTCAGTGTGATTTAATCTTGACAACCAAATAAGTTAGTATATTGGCTGTGTGATGAGCTGGCACCATTTCTGGGGAATTCAGCACATTTGAAGTCTCCTGTGCTGTACATAGCTTTTTAAGGGCATGTAATGACTGTGTAAATGTCTCATTAACCTGAGTTTTTAGATCATTAATGTATTTCTAATTAAGTTCCAATTGTGGGGAGCAGAGTCTGAGACTCACTCCGAGTATCTGAAGAAAGTGAGTTTTGTTTTGTTTTGCCTTTAAGTAAGTAAGTAAGGGTGGTCCTGTGCTGAAATGAGAAAGTTACTGGGAACAGAAGCACCCCCAGGGGACCGTCATTTTGCCCTGCTGCCTGCATTTCTGCCCTATGGGAAGTCTTTGCATCTGCATTGTTCTGTCTCACATTCTTTCCTTCCTTTCTGTTTCCTGTCCCGCATCCTCTGCCTGGTTTCTGCCTTCCAGGAGCTGTGGCCGACAACGCCCCTTTGTGGCCTCACTTCTGCCTCCTGGCTCCTTTATACATGCGTGCAACTTCCCCAGCTGCTGCCTCCCTCATTGTTCACTCACTGTAGAGTGCTCACGGAGAGTTTGATTGCTCTGATTTGTCTTTTTACACCAGGCCGTAGGATTGTAGGCCAGCCCATAGATTGGCTGCCGCTGGTCAGCTGCCCACCTTTGGTCTAACAGCTGGAAAGATAGTCATTCATAACCCCCACAGCCACCCAGAGGGCCCCAGCAGCAGGGCTATAATCAGGGATGGTTATCTTAGAAAGGGTGTAAGCATCACAGGCTTTTTATTTGACAACTTTTCCTTTTGCTTCTCTTTGTTCTCATTGGTCTTTAAATCTATTTAGGCATTATTAGTCATTTTCTTTGCATACAAAATGCAAAAGTATGTTTGGAGATGCATAGATTTATAATTGAGTTCACAGGTTGCTGAAGGATTAAGGCCCAAGTGTCATGAACTCTTCGCAATATTGAAATATTCATTTGTAATGCTAAACTGGTTCTTTACTTATTACTTAGTGCACGTGGGCAGCAAATCTCTACTTTTTTTTTTAAGATTTATTTATTTATTTTAGAGAGTGAACGAGCATGTGAGCACATGTGGGGGGAGGGGCAGAGGGGGAGACTCTTCAAGCAGATTCCCCACTGAGCACGGAGCCCCACAGGGGGCTCGATCTCATGACCCATTAGATCACGACGCTTAACCAGCTGAGCTACCCAGGTGCCCCAGCACATCTCTACTTTTTAGCCCCAAATGTAAGTTTGATATCTGGAAGTCCTACATGTATGTGGAGGTAGTATTGTTAGGGTAAGTGTACAAAGCACTGAGTCCTAACTTCTGGTTCCAGGTTGTTTATTTGGTATGTACACTCAGATACAAAATGAACTGAGAAAGTACCCAGAATAGTTTTTGGCAAAATCAAGGAGAATAGGTTTAGCAAAACAGAGGAGGTTACTAAAATCATAGTAATGAAAAAAAATTTGCTTTTCTTTTAATATTGTTCTACTTTTTAAATAAATATGATACAAGAGAAACATGAGAGACTAATTTAGCAAACTTTTCAACTCACTTTAGGAAGTTATGACTATTCAAGAAAAACACAATTGAAAACCCAAATTCAGATCTTGGAGCAGTTTGTCTTTAAAAACTTAAAACTGTAGGGGTACCTGGGTGGCTCAGTCAGTTAAGTTTCCGACTCTTGATTTTGGCTCAGGTCATGATCTCAGGATCGTGGGATCAAGCCCCACGTCTGGTTCCACACTCAGTATGGAGTCTGCTTAGGATTCTGTCTCCCTCTCCCTTTGCCCCTCCACCACCGCCATCCCCCTGCCCCTGTCACGTGCTTGCTTACTGTCTCTTGCTAAAATGAATAAATATATCTTTAAAATAAATAAATAAAAATAAAAACATAAGCTGTAAAACAAATGTCTTATTTGGTCATGAAATTCTTTACATGCATAGCATCAGATAAGTCTGTTTTACTTTCAAATTTTGTGACATCAGATACATGACTCAATCTTTTCCAGTATCTCTTATTAACTATACCTCATAATTAGCAAACCTGATTCTATCAAATATGACTTGGTTAGTTTCAGAGCCCAAATAACTAGTTCAACACCCAAGGTAACCAGTTTTTGTGATTGTCTTCTTTGGAAGAGTCTACAGTAAATGAGTGACATTCTAGTCTTGTTTATACCCCCAATTATAGATGTCAGCTGCTGTACTTAGTAGTACAGATAAGTTTTTCAAATACTTCTCAGTAATGGAAGCTTCAGAAATGCATAGATGTTCTAAACACTTATGTTAAAGGTCTTTTCATGGACCCTTTTGCCCATCACCCCACTTGGTGGTAGCTATATTTTCACTCCTACTATTTCTGTCACGATAGTATTTGTTACGAACCAAGTTTTGTGTATATTAATAGAGGAGAAAAGCATAATTTACATATAGTGTATTAAATATAGGAAAGCAGATGAGTCCTTGTAAATGCAGGACAAACTGTTTTGATTGCTTCAACTGAAAGTTACATTTTAATTGAAAAGCAAGTTTATAAAGTTTTGGAAACTTCTGTGAGATATCTATCGTGGTTTCTCTTAAAGTAAATCATTACCTGAATCTACTGTATTTAATGACTGCACTAATCTAGGCCCCCTGCCCCCATCCAGGCTCCTAACATGGCGTGGCAGCCATTTGAGCCGTAGATGCTGTCTTTCTACTTTGTTTGGCTTTGTCCAACCACGGCTTTCTGCAGTAGTTCTGAACATTGGTTATTGTATTGATTTTGAAAAAGCAGTGCAAGTTTACTTCTGGTGTTTTGTACATTAGTCGGATTAAAGTATCTTCAGGTACACCTCTTCACTTCAGTATAGGAAGCATCCAGAAGACCAGTCCGGACGAGCTTTCCTGGATGGGTCTTTTTGACACAGTTGACATATTTGCTCTAGACGTTTTTTCAAGAGATCTTGTGAAGTTTTCGAATGTGATTAAAAGTTAACATGCTTTTTATTTCTATTTTTCTTAATTAACATGCATTTGAAAAACCACTTTTATACTATAGTAAATGTTTGGGAGATGGATGAATGGCAGTAGTAAATATAACTAGATTTTAATAAACAAGTATTAAGTTTGAATCTCAAGTCAGATTTTTGGTTTAAAGGAAATGCAAATGGGGTACATTTATGGGGTGCCTGGCTGGCTTAGTCAGAAGAGCATGTGACTCTTGGGGCGCCTGAGTGGCTCAGTCGTTAAGTGTCTGCCTTTGGCTCAGGGCGTGATCCCGGAGTCCTGGGATCGAGCCCCGCATCGGGCTCCTCTGCTGGGAGCCTGCTTCTCCCTCTTCCACTCCCCCTGCTTGTGTTCCCTCTCTCGCTGGCTGTCTCTCTCTCTGTCAAATAAATAAATAAAATCCTAAAAAAAAAAAAAAAAAGAGGAGGTGAAACCTATCTTATTAAAAAAAAAAAGAAGAGCATGTGACTCTTGATCTTGGTCAGGGTCTTGAGTTCAAGCCCCAGGTTGGGTGTAGAGATTACTTAAATAAAAGCTTAAAAAAAAAAGAATGGATTGCATTTTTGTAGCATAGCCTTTACGTGCAGATTGTTTCTCCTAAATATTCTTTACCTTTCAATATACAAGTATCATTATTATATTCTTCATACAGTCAGACCATTAAAACAAGTGTAAAAGTTTTTCAGTATACCACCTGGATTAATTTTGGGAATTATCAGAGGATAATAATGTTGCGAATTATCTTCTTGTTTCTTGCTTTTTGAGATGCCTAATGGAGATAGTATAATCTGTAAAACTGCAGAAGAGTAAATAATTTAAGCTAAGTTAAACCTGTAGTAAAACAGAAAGTAAGTCGTCCATTTTGTGTTGAATTTATGTAAGCAGTACCTATGAAAATAATACTTGATAGTGTATGGACTTTGCAGAAGAGATTGCCTCTGCTTATTTGAAACATGACCTCATGTGACTGCCTTGACCATATTTGGGATGATCAACTTTTGAAACAACGCTCTGTTGCTCTTTTCTTCCCACTTGAAGGACAAACAAGAAAGTATGATATTGATGAGATTAAACACGACTAGCTTTAAGGGAACTGCAATTCATCAACATAGATTTCAGGGCCTACCAATTATAGGATATACCCTTTGCTAGGCCTTGGGTTCCCAAACACGGGAAGAAAAGGTGGCTTCACTGAAGAAGCTCCCTGTCTAGTGGAGGAGGTAGAAAAGTAAACACATTATCATAATTGGCGTGGAAGGGGCTGTTGTTGAGGTAAGCTCTTGGCACTGTTATCAACGCTCCCCTGAGGAAAGTCTGAGAGGGTGAATGGCAATTAAATAATGGGGGGGGGGACGGCAGAGGATCTTTTAGAATAAACAGCATACCCAGATCCTTTAAAAGAGGGCAGATGGGACTGGCTGAGTTGTGAGTGGGAGGGAGGAGGGGAGCAAAGTATGAATGGGGGAAGAAATGCCAAAGGCCTCGCAGGTGCCTGATCCTGAGGGTGTTATAATCCATGTTAATGAGTTTGGGCTTTATTCTGAGTACACCATTAAAGGGTTTTATGCAGGCAAGTAACATAATCAGGTTGGCCCCTAGAAAGCTCGTTGTGAAATTTAAGGATATGATAGAAAACAAACCTCAGAGAGTGCTTTGCTCAGTTTTCCAAATTCTTAAAGCCTTGGTTTAGAAATGATCAAATGAGGAAAGGCATAATGGAGCCCCCTTCCTGGCTTGTATTGGGTCCTTCAACTTGGGGGCTGACCATGGTTTTTAAGGTCTTGAAGGCATTTGCTGTGTAGAGGGAGGTTATTTGGCCATATACAGTGCGAGCCCATCGCTTTCAGAACAACAAACCGGGTCAGCGAGGTCCCCAATAAAAACAGGAAGATGTTAAGAAAGGACTTCAGACTTGCAGATTTTTTATTTTCTTAGGTAAATGAAAACAGACTATTATACTGTCATAAATATAAATTAAAATTTATAAAGTAGAGATTAGAGAGCAAGTAGAATTTAGAGTGACTTGTAAGAGATCTGCAACGGCAGCTGGTAATGGAGGAAACAAAGCAGGCGTGTGGCGAGTCAGAGGAGAAATTGCATTTTGGAACATGCAGTGTGAGGGCCTGCAGAACAGCCAAATGGGGTGGTCATGTAAATGTGTAGGTTAGGATCTCCAGAGGAAGATCTGAACCGGAGATGAAGATCTGTCAACTTGTACCCCAAATTAGGGAGCACGTCACATGATCCAGAGATTGACGTCCATAAGGGTTAAAGCACAGTAGGAATTTCGCCAGTCGTCAGTGCTCTCTGCTAAATGAAATAATGTTGTTTTCTTTGTTCAGATGTAGTCTGGCTAAAGCCAAGTTGTAATCTGCCTTGGATTTAAAAGTTGAGGCTTGAATGAGTTCCTCTGTTTACTCTCAGAATTTGAGAATCAGTGTATCTCCAAAGTTGGTTTATTTTTGCCTTTACTTTATTATCCTTGTTTCTTACTCTTTATTTTCACCCTTTTTTTTCAACAATCAGGAAAACATTTAAATATTTGCCAGTAGACAGTAGAGAAGACAGGGTCAAGACAGGCGTACTAACACCTTGGGGCCTTTTTTCACCTTTCTCTCCTCATAAGTAGTACTGAACCGTCATTCGGGTATGACTTTCATCTCTGTCTGGAACATCAATGTCAAATTGAGTTTGGAGGGATATAAAGAAATAAAACTAACAAGATGTCTAAGTGATTCGGTACGATTCAGTGCCACACTTCCACATTGCGCTTTTGGTCCCAAAATCAACCTTGAGCTTTGCATGGAGTGGAAAATACATATAAATTTTATAAAAACACTTTAAAAACCTCACCTGATTCGGTATTTTTGTATTAGGAAAACCAACGAGTACCCTTGAGAGTGCTTAACAGGTGGAGTTGGTTTGAAGAAGAGATGATCCATTCAGGGTCGGGCAGTAGAGGATGACGGCAGGGAGCTGTTGGACAAGGGAAGGATGGAATTAGATCACAGGCAGGTGGGGTTAGGAGTCACAGGGCCTTGAGTATTTAACCACAAACATAGGTGAAGATACCAAGGGTGTAAAGTTGAGAAATGCGGAGGGTGACTGCTAGGGGAGGGGCCCAGTGACAAATCGGGAGGAAGCCCAGAGCTAAGGAAAGTGGGTCTTTCAGAAAAGGAGGAGGGCAGAAGACACATTGAGGGAACGCCAGCAAACCAGAAGTCTCCCTGAAAAGCAATTATTAAACTTCACGTCACTCACGGACCAACTACCTGCGGCATTCAAGTAGATGTAAGATCTCGAACTGAATTGAGCAGTTCAAAACTGACCTCTAAACACTGGTTTCCTAGGATTTTTGATTGCCCAAAGAGATAGAGAGGTAAAACAGTGTGGACAGCACAGGAGCATACACCAGCAGGTGCGAGGCAAGGGGAAGCCTTCATTTGACCTCTAAAATCATTGTTGTGACCCAAGCAAGTCACTTAGCCTCTTTCGTTCTTCAGGGGTGTCTTATCCATAAAATGAGGAAGCTGGATTTGTGCCTTTTAGCTGTAAAATAAGTGTATTTTTCTGTAGTAACCCTTACCCTTTGCCTCTTACTTTTTTTGAAGGGAAGTACATTGTTTTGGGGAGTTGATAAAAAGCTGACCTCCTCCGTTGTTTTTAGGAAAGTGCCCTGCCAGCGTGGGCCCTGGATAGGGATTCAGCATTAGGGGTAGGAGTACAGCCCCAAATCTCGTCACTCACATTTTAAACTAGACCTGCCTCATTTCTGAATAAACTCAATGTATTAATTGCCTAACTTAGAAAATTGGTTCATTAGAGAATTCTCACGTTTTATAACCTAGAGATTCATATTTTAAGAAACTATTAACCTTCAGTAGATAAGGTACTAGATATTGGCATTTAATCAGCAAATTCTAATTTTGCCGTCTAATAGATGTCGACTCCGTTTTGTAAATGCCAAAAAAGATGAAAATTTGGTGCCATTGAGTAAAAGAGCAGTTTAAATTACTGATTTAAATGGTACTGCTACTCTGGCCTCCAGGCTTCCTCTGGGAAAAAGTGAGCCCACTGTTGGATGTTAACCCTGTACTTTTCATGAGGCTTTTCAGCAGCACTTGTATGTGGCAGAGAGTAAATGAAAAAAAAAAATGAGGGCAACTGGATTTATGTCTTCAAATACTTACATCGAAGCTAGACAGTGAGCAGTTCCAGAATCAAGACATCTAATCCTTGCAAAATGATGTCACCGGGCAGCTACCAGTATCCAGGGGAAACAAACAGTGGTCTTGGTTTTGATCTTGGATTAGCAAACATCATAGCATCAACCTGCTTCTCTAGAAGGGCTTTTGGTCAGGAGGTCAAGAAGTAGTCAGATTAAGGTTTTTTAAATACCTCCATTAAATTAAGAAAGTCATATTATAGGGAAGTAGGCCTTGGTACTTTCTTATCAGACTTCAAAGAAAAGAGATGGACTTTGAGGTCTGACTGAGGTATTTTATAATTTTTTATTTGATCCAGTTTTCTAAGGCATGTTAGAAGATCACTAACATGGCACATGTCTTTCCTCCCTTCCCCCAAATAAAGATAACCACTAACCAGTCTGGTTATCCCACTAAAACCTTACCATCTCTTAACACTTGGCTTGTCACACTGTTGCATGAAGCTTCTTCCTTTCCCTTGTACTGAGCATGAATGATATGTAGCAATATTGAAATAGTCTCCACAAACAAACTTATGTTTATGCTTTTGAGATGTAACATTTCTGCTCAGGGCTCTGTTGCTTTTTTACAGAATCCATTTTTCCAATTAAAAAATAACATATTAAGAGAGTCTTCTTTTTACCAATTAGGTCAAAGTCCTAAAATTTTAAGACCCAAACCCCATGGTTTAGAGCGAACTGATTCACAAACCATAGGTGACTTTGCTACAAGAAGAAAGGGTATGTACTTTAGTACCGCATGCTGGATGGGGTATTGGGAATTTATTTATTTTGTGATGGTTTTTTTCTTAAAAAGTAAAGGAGAAGAGCCTAAGTACCACTGCTGTTGTAAATAAAGCTTCCTAGCACGTTATTTCTAAAGTGAATGCTTCCCGGAATGTGTGTCTTCCCATTGTATCTTTCCATAGACACAAGTCTACTTGTTATGCCATTAACAGCAGCATGTTAAATTTGGTAATACGTGATGTTTAGTCTTGTCCTTTTGCATTATTCTCTTAACCTTTTGGACATTGATACAATGTTTCCTTTAAGCTTATGAGCTACTTGTGAGTTCCAAACGCCTCCTTTACTTCCATATAATGTGGTATGTGTTCTGTTCTGAGACAAAATACAGAATCACTTCCCATGGATTAATTATTTTATGCCATTACTTAGAATTTGACAGCTAAACTGCCTTTAGCCTTTGGGTTTCAAAAAAGTGAAACATAAGGGTTAAAGAAATACGTTCACTAAGCACAATATTCTGTGTCTATTTTGAGTGTATAGGTGAGCAAGATTTAAGCTCAGACTTAATCTAGTCTTCAGAATATCACTTTGAGTATTTTGTTTTGAATAGACAAAAATACTTATAAGCCCCAGTGAATCTACATAGTCCTTTAAAATGACCACCTATTTTATAGTTTGATGGTAATTATAGTTCATTAAAAGTATGAGTTGAGTAAAAAAGTATGTCCATATATGGACAAAGACTAGAAGAAGGAAACCTAGAAAAATGAAAATTTTTTCTTTGGAGTGGCAGGATGAAATGTAACTTAAATATTTACCTAATATGTTTAAATAGTCTCCTAAATTATAATTAATATTAACATTTAGTTTCAGTTCTTTTGTTCATTTTGTTAATGTCTGAAAAATGTTTCATTCTTGATTTTAAGGGCTGAGAAAGCTCTGTGGTATTTACTAGCATGGTAATTGTCTATTGTAATAATGAGGTAAATAAGCAAAGTCAAATCAAGCCAATAAGAATATTAGTGTTTATTATTATTTAATTTGATAGAGGATATTGTTGGTTAAATAAGCTAAAAATTCAAGGTAATTTTTAATAATGGCCTTCTCTCAGAATTGAGTCTTAAAATATTATTATTGCTTTCTTTTATTTGTTTTCAGACTGGGCTTGAATTAATTTAAAAGATTTGGTCAATTCTTTTTTCAGTTTTTGATTTTAGCAAAGTTTTGTATTTAATACTTGCTATACATCATTTTATATATATGGGTGTGTAACTGATGCTTGAGTGTTGAAGAGTAGAAATGTTTTTACATAGAAGATTAAAGCTCCATATTTGGGGATAAAATTATTTTTTTAAAAAAGGAACTAAGGAAATAGAAGTATACATCAAGTCACTAAAGGAATTGGGTCATGTTACCCTTTCTTCTCGTTTAGTTTATTTTCATAAAATATTAAATTAAGAAGCAACGTGTTTTAATAGAGCTTTAGACTTTGAGTCAACAACCATGAAACATTATTGGATTTAGCTTTTGTCACTAAATCACGTAACGTCCATGAAGCTCGTTGCATGTGTGAAGCAGCTGGTGTTAGGTGTACTCTGGCTATAACGTATAAGGAGAGAGAGAGAGAGAGAGAGTGAGGATCTTTTTTTTGTGTTCCAAATTTCTGCATACTGAAGCCTCTTTTTCTTTCTTTCATTTCAGCCAAGCCAGCGCCTTTAGAAATAAAGCCTTTACCAGAATGGGAAGAGCTACAAGCCCCAGTCAGATCTCCCATCACTAGGAGTTTTGCTCGAGAGTAAGTCTTTGTTTAAATTTTGTACCTTGATTGGTTGATTGAGTGGTTCCCGAAGTATGGTCTGGGAAGCCCCCCTTTTTGGGGTTCTGTGAGGTCAAAACTATTTTTATTAAGATGCTAAGATGTCTTTTGCCTTTTCCACTCTTGTTCTCTTAGGAGTATTTGCTGGAGTTTTCCAGAAGCTACATAGTATTTGATCATATCCCCGAGACAGCTAATAAATAGAATATATTTGTGTACTTTTGTGGTGTTTTTTGTTTGTTTTTATGTATAAGTCTCTTTATTTTTTTTAATTCAATTAATTAACATATAATGTACTATTAGTTTCAGAGGTAGAGGGCAGTGATTCATCAGTCTTATATAATACCCAGTGCTCATTACAACACATACCTTCCCCGTTGTCTATCACCCAGGTACCCCATCCCCCACCTCCTTCCCCTCCAGCAGCCCTCGAGTTGTTTCCTATGATTAAGAGTTTAATGGTTTGTCTCCCTCTCTGATTTCATCTTGTTTTATTTTTTCCTCTCTTCCCCTATGATCCTCTGTTTTGTTTCTTAAATTCCACATATAAGTGAGATCATATGATAATTGTCTTTCTCTGATTGACTTATTTAGCTCAGCATAATACCATCTAGTTCCATCCACATCCTTGCAAACAGCAAGATTTCATTTTTTTGATGGCCGAGTAGTATTCCATTGTGTGTGTGTGTGTGTGTGTGTGTGTGTGTGTGTGTGTACCACATCTTCATTGATCTGTCCATGGGCATCTGGGCTCTTTCCATAGTTTGGCTATTGTGGACATTGCTGCTATAAACATTGGGGTGCAGGTGCCCTTTCGGATCACTACATTTGTATCTTTGGGGTAAATACCCAGTAGTGCAATTGTTGGGTTGTATGGTAGCTCTATTTTTAACTTTTTGAGGAACCTCCATACTGTTTTCCAGAGTGCCTGCCCCTGCTTGCATTCGCACCAACTGTGTAGGAGGATTCCCCTTTCTCTACATCCTCGCCAACATCTTTTATTTCCTGACTTGTTAATTTTAGCCATTCTGACTGGTATGAGGTGGTATCTCATTGTGGTTTTGAGCTGTATTTCCCTGATGCCGAGTGCTGTTGAGCACTTTTTCATGTGTCTGTTGGCCATTTGTATGTCTTCTTTGGAGAAAAGTCTGTTTGTGTCTTATGTCCACTTCTTGATTGGATGATTTGTTCTTTGGGTGTTGAGTTTGATAAGTTCTTTATAGATTTTGGATACTGGTCCTTTATCTGATAAGACATTTGCAAATATCGTCTCCCATTCTGTTAGTTGTTTTTAGGGTTTTTTTTACTGTTTCCTTTGCTGTGCAAAAAATTTTCATCTTGATGAAGTCCCAGTAGTTCATTTTTGCCTTTGTTTCCCTTGCCCCTGGAGATGTGTCTAGGAAGAAGTTGCTGCGGCCAAGGTCGAAGAGTTGCTGCCTGTGTTCTCCTCTAGGATTTTGATGGATTCCTGTCTCACATTTAGGTCTTTCATCCATTTCGAGTCTATTTTTGTGTATAGTGTAAAGAAATGGTCCAGTTTCGTTCTTCTGCATGTGGCTGTCCAGTTTTCCCAACACTGTTTATTGAAGAGACTGTCTTTTTTTCAATGGATATTCTTTCCTGCTTTGTCGAAAAGTAGTTGACCATAGAGTTGAATCCATTTCTGGGTTCTCTGTTCTGTTCCATTGATCTATGTGTCTGTTTTTGCGCCAGTACCACACTGTCTTGATGTGTATAGCTGTGTAATAGAGCTTAAAGTCCGGGAGTGTGACGCCACCAGCTTTGGTTTCCTTTTTCAGCATTCCTTTGAATATTCAGGGTCTTTTCTGGTTGCATACAAATTTTAGGATTATTTGTTCCAGCTCTGTGAAAAAAGTTGATGGTATTTTGATAGGGATTGCAATGAATTCCTCTAGGTAGCATAGACATTTTAACAATATTTGTTCTTCCAATAACTTGGAATGTTTTTCCACTTCTTTGTGTCTTCTCAATTTCTTTCATGAGCGTTCTATAGTTTTCCATGTACAGAACCTTTGCCTCTTTGGTTAGGTTTATTCCTAGGTATCTTTTGGGTTTTGATGCAATTGTAAATGGGATCGACTTCTTAATTTCTCTTTTTTCTGTCTCATTGTTAGTGTATACGAATGCAACTGATTTCTGTGCATTGATTTTATGTCCTGCCACTTTACTGAATTCCGGTATGGGTTCTGGCAATTTTGGGGTGGAGTCTTTTGGGTTTTCCACATAGAGTATTATATCATCTGCAGAGAGTGAGAGTTCGAATTCTTTGCCAATTTGGATGCCTTTTATTTCTTTTTGTTGTCTGATTGTTGAGGCTAGGACTTCTAGTACTATGTTGAACAACAGTCATGAGAGTGGACATCCCTGCCATGTTCCTGACCTTGAGGGAAAGCTGTCTTTTTCCCCATTGAGAATATTTGCCGTGGGCTTTTCATATATGGCCTTTAAGATTTTGAGGTATGTTCCCTCTATCCCTACACTGTGAAGAGTTTTAATCAAGAAAGAATGCTGTACTTTGTCATATGCTTTTCTGCATCTATTGAGAGGATCATGTGGTTCTTGTCCTTTTATTAATGTAGTGTATTACATTGATTGATTTGTGGATGTTGAACCACCCTTGCGGCCCAGGAATAAATCCCACTTGGTTGTGATGAATAATCCTTTTAATGTACTATCGGATCCTGTTGGCTAGTGCCTTGGTGAGAATTTTTGTACCCATGTTCATCAGGGGTATTGCTCTGTAATTCTCTTTTTTGGTGGGGTCTTTGTCTGGTTTTGGTTCTATGCTGACGTCATAGAACAAGTTTGGAAGTTTTCCTTCCATTTCTATCTTTTGAAACAGCTTCAGAAGAGTAAGTATTAATTCTTCTTTAAATGTTTGGTAGAATTCCCCTGGGAAGCCACCCAGCCCTGGACTCTTACTTGTTGGGAGATTTTTGATTACTGCTTCAATTTCCTTGCTGGTTATGGGTCTGTTCAGGTTTTCTATTTCTTCCTGGTTCAGTTTTGGTAGCTTATCTGTCTCTAGGAATGCATCCATTTCTTCCGGATTGCCTCATTTGTTGGCTTACGATCATATGGTCTTAAAATTGTATTTCTTCGGTGTTGGTTGTGATCTCTTCTCTTTCATTCATGATTGTATTTATTTGGGTCCTTTCTCTTTTCTTTTTGAAAAGAGATTTTCAAAACCTGGCCAGGGGTTTATCAATCTTACTAATTTTTTCAAAGAACCAGCTCCCTAGTTTTGTTGATCTGTTCTGTTGTTCTTTTGGTTTCTATTTCATTGATTTCTGCTCTAAGCTTTATTAATTATCTTCGCCTGCTGGGTTTAGGCTTTATCTGCTGATCTTTCTCCAGCTTCTTTAGGTGTAGGGTTAGGTTGTGTATTTGAGACCTTTCTTGTTTTGGGAGAAAAGCTTGTATTGCTATATACTTCCCTCAGGACCACCTTTGCTGCATCCCAAAGATTTTGAATAGTTGTGTTTTCATTTTCATTTGTTTCCATGAATTGTTTTAATTCTTCTTTAATTTCCTGGTTGACTCATTCATTGTTTAGTAGGATGCTCTTTAGCCTCCATGTACTTGAGTTCTTTACAACTTTTCTCTTGTGATTGAGACCAACTTTCAAAGCATTGTGGTTGGAAAATATTCAGGGAATGATCCTAGTCTTTAGGTACTGGTTGAGACCTGATTTGTGGCCCAGCATGTGATCTCTTCTGGAGAATGTTCCATGTGCACTAGAAAAGAATGTGTATTCTGTAGCTTTAGGATAGAATGCTCCAAATATATTTGTGAAGTCCGTCTGGTCCAGTGTGTCATTCAAAGCCTTTGTTTCCTTGTTAATCTTCTGCTTAGGTATCTGTCCACTGCAGGGAGTGGGGTGTTAAAGTCCCCTCCTGTTATTGTATAATTATCAATGTTTTTCTTTAATTTTGATATTAATTGGCTGCCTCTATGTTAGGGGCATACGTATTTACAATTGTTAGATATTCTTGTTGAATAGACCTTTTAAATATGATGTAGTGTCCCTCTTCATCCCTTACTACAGTCTTAGGTTTAACATTAATTTATCTGATATAAGGATTGCCACCCCAGCTTTCTTTTGGTGTCCATTAGCATGATAAATGGTTTTCCACCTCCTTCACTTTCAATCTGGAGGTGTCTTTAAATCTAAAATGAGTCACTTGCAGACAGCATATTGGTGGGTCTTGCTTTTTTATCCAATCTGATACCCTGTATCTTTTGATTGGGGCATTTAGCCCATTTACATTCAGGGTGTACCTATTGAAAGATATTAATTTAGTGCCATTGTATTACATGTAAAGTGACTATTTCTGTATATTGTCTCTGTTCCTTTCTTGTTTATGTTACTTTGGGGCTCTCTTGTGACTTACAGGATCCCCTTTAATATTTCTTGCTGGGCTGGTTTGGTGATCAGAAATTCTTTTAGTTTCTGTTTGTCCTGGAAGCTTTTTATCACTCCTATTTTCAGTGACAGCCTAGCTGGATAAAGTATTCTTGGCTGCATATTTTTCTCATTTAGCACCCTGAGTATATGATGCCAGTCCTTTCTGGCCTGCCAGGTATCTGTGAATAAGTCTGCTGCCAGTCTGATGTTTCTACCCTTGTAGGTTATGATCCTCTTGTCCTGAGCTGCTTTCAGGATTTTCTCCTTGTCTGTGAGATTTGCAAGTTTCACTATTGGTGTTGACCAATTTTTATTGATTTTGAGGGGGGTTCTCTATGCCTCCTGGACTTGAATGCCGACTTCCTTCCCCAAATCAGGGAAGTTCTCTGCTATAATTTCCTCCAGTATACCTTCTGCCTCTCTCTCTCTCTCTTTTTCCGCTTCTTCTGGGATCCCAATTATTCTAATATTGTTTCATTTTATGGTATCACTTGCCTCTCGAATTCTCCCCTCATGATCCAGTAGTTGTTTATCTCTCTTTTTCTCACCTTCTTTATTCTCCATCATTTTGTCTTCTATGTCACTAATGCCCTCTTCTGTCTCATTTATCCTAGCAGTTAGAGCCTCTGTTTTTTATTGCATCTCACAAATAGCCTTTTTTATTTCAATTTGGTTGTATTTTAGTTCTTGAAAGGGATTCTCTAGTGTCTTCTATGCTTTTTGCAAGCCCAGCTAGTATCTTTATAATCGTTATTCTGAACTCTAGTTCCGACATTTTACTTACGTCCATACTGATTATGTCCTGGCGGTCAGTGCTGCCTCTTGTTCTCTTTTTTGAGGTGAGTTTTCCCGTCTTGTCATTCTTGCAGAAAGTGGTTGCTTTTCTATTTGTAGAGATGCAGCTATTCTTTTCTTAGATCTCCAATTGAGTTCGCAGGTGTTCAGAATGATTTGATAGCTGTCTAGCTGAATTCCTGGGACCAGGCGAAACTAAAGTCTCCTACTCCTCCACCTCTTATGTTTTAAAAAATGTTCTATTATTTATAATATGGTAAACAACATATTCCTTGGGGTTCTCAATAATTTTTAAGGGTGTAAATGGTTCATGAGGCTAGAAATTACTGATCTGGAAAATACGGTGGTTTATTGCAGGGATATTTAATCAAGATTTTTTAATATATGTATAGGGAAATGAAGGAATATATGAAGTTGCAAACCTGCATTAAATATGTGTTTGTATTTTATGTGTTCATATAGCTGGTTTTTTAAAATAGGAACGCTTAAATCTTCCTTTTCATATCTGTGACTTTCTACTTATCCCCCAAATCCCTGGCAGTACTTTTTTTGTGGTACACAAGGAATTTGATGTCTGAAGATATACTTTTTACTGTATAGCTGTAAATATTAGGCATGTGTTTGAGTGTATGCAATAAGTTGTATTAAAATAAACGTGTACAATAAATGATTATAAACTTTAATGAATATTTCTGAAAGAATGTAAACTATCACTGTTATTTTGGAAGTGATTTTAGAAATCATTGTCCAGGTTTAGGTTTATAACAGTAGTTTCTGTAATTAGTTCCTCTAGGTTTCCCTTGTCTCCCCGACCGGACTCAGTGCATAGCACAACTTCAAGCAGTGACTCCCACGACAGTGAAGAGAATTACGTACCCATGAACCCAAACCTGTCCGGCGAAGACTCAGTACGTAAAGTCTGTATCTGCACCTCTGTCTCTTTCCAAGCAGCCCTTCCAAGTCCTGCACATTAGGATCTTTCTCCCAATCTCTTAATCTTACCCTACATCCTTCTTTATATACTTGAGGAAGAAGGATAGAAGACCACTTTTTAAAATGCTTTTTAAATAATAATATTGTAAAGTTTAAAACTGATAAAGCATCAAGAGTATAATATCAACATCTATAAAGTAGATAAAAATGAGTTAAAAATCATAAATATTTTTTGGTTCTATTTCTTTTAAGATATACTTGATTTTTAAACTATTCAAGAAAATATACTGGAAGTATTTCATAATGCAGTTCTCCAGGCCCACTTTATGGCATTCTTAGAGTGAAATGATCTTGTATAGGAGGTCTTTTGATAATCTTTCAGTAATATACCTTTAGATATGGCTTAAAGGTTAGAGACCTGTTACAAACCTAATTTGTTTCAGATTGGCTGCATTACCATAAGGCACAAGGATTTTATAATTGTAGCAAGACTATGTTCCCCAGAAATTATATAGTTGCCAGAAAATACTTAGGATATTTAAGAATACAAGCTAATTTTAATGTTTAAAAACATTTTGCTTTTGTTTTTCCTCAAATCACATTCAGCGCTTGCTCTGTTTACTTGTATTTTAGTAGATGAGTGTATCAGTTATGTTTAGGTTCACCTCTGAGTAACAAAAGATAAACAAAGAACAATGACTTAAAACAGATATTAGTTCTTTCTCCTGTAAGAGTCCAGAGAGAGTCAATCCAGGGTTGTTGCGGCAGCCCTTTCCAGAAGGTCCTTGGGGAGTCTGACCCCTGCCAGCTCCGCCATCTTCCGGGTGTGGCTCACATGCTCCTAGAACAAGCTGGGGCTGCACCAACAAGCCACATTCTGAGCTGCAGAATAGACGAAAGCCTGTCCGCCTTGTAAAGAAGGTTCCCAGAAACTGCCGTACACACTGTGTGGCCACAGAGACACGAAAGGGGCCGGGAAGCATCCTTTGTTCTGAGGGACGGTGGGGCTGGCTAGAAATCCGTTCACGGGGGAGAGGGAAAGGCAGATGTTAGGGCCCAACCAGGTAGTATCTGCCAGCAGAAGCAAGCATGTGATACCAAAATTTGGAATGGGTAACAATTTAGTGACCTTATTTTCTTTAAAGCGATACTCTAGAGATTCAAAATAGAAAGTCCATTTCCATCAACAGATTTGTTGTACGTCTTTAATGCACTTTAGGCAAGAACAGGTTCCTCACAACCATGTGTTGTCAGGAAACCAAATTAAGTGATTTGAAAGCTTGATGTGGTACTTTAATTAACTTTAAAATATCAAATTTATACATTGTTCAAAATGAATAAGATAATTTTAAATGTTTACATCAGCCCTGGATTAGGATACAAGCTAGCTACATCAATAATGCTTTCACTAATTTTTTAAGGCAGAGCAATTTTTATTAATTGGCTTCTGCTTTTGGATTCACTATTTTTCAACTTGGTAAGTGGTGTTTTATTATTTTTATTAACTTATTTTTTTCTCATTATAGTAAATAGACCGGTGAAAGTCTACATAAATCCTCATTGCTATATCAGAGTATATATTGTAATCAATTTTTATCTTTAGGTGGTTGAATGGATTTTTTTTTTTTATTACAAAAGTAATTATTTTCTGAGATACTGAAGAGTTTCCTTTTGTCCCAAATAGTAAATTACCATAAAAATCTTGGAAAGGACATGTGATTTGTCATGAGTTAGTGTTAGGTGAAGGAAAAAGATGAGAAAGAAAAACATTGCAATCAGAAAGTCAAAAGAAATAAGAATATATAATTGTTCTTTTATACCTTATAACATTAAGCCAGAAAAGTGCTTTTGCCTGCCAACTAATGATTTCTGAAATACTTAGGTGCTAAGTGTTAGAAATAAGCAAAAATGTTCCTGGTGAAAATACCCACCACACCCCCACCCCCATTCACAGTAGAAAAGCCAAACACCATTTCCATCTCCTCATGCTGCCGGCTGCAAGAGTTCATCATAGCCCAACAGCTCTTCCTTAGAAGATGATAGTTACAGCAATGTTTTCCATACCTCTTGGAAGTTAGTGCATTAATGGAATACCATAGAAATTCACAAGATCTCATTGTGCTTGGACTGATGAAGTCAGTAAAAAAAAATTGCCTCAGAGAAGTGTCAGACAGGATCAGATCAAATATGGCTTATGCCCACAATGAAGATTAAATTCTGTATATTGAAGTTTCAAGACATGATACATTTCCCATACTGGTGATCATAGAACAGGCGGTGTTTAACGAAACCGTGAATTGGTGATGCTGCCTATTAATTTATACAAAGATCCAAAGTCAGGCATTCGTGAAGTGAACCCTTAATATGACACTTGAAATTTGAGTGACTGTACATCACTACTAAAGGCATAAGTATTGTTATATAACAATAACAGCAAAAATATGTTCCATAATTTTCCTTTAAAAAGAATTTTAGAAAATCAAAACACTACTGTTTTTTTGGTTTGGGGGTATTTTTGAATTCACAGAACGTTTATGATAACTCCTAGAATCTGAGGGTTTTCCTAAACTGTTTTGGGAAAACACTGGGTTACAGACTAGAACTCAGAGACAGGCTGTTCCCGGTTGAGATTAGATCAAGAGTAAATGGACTACCTCGCAGGGACACACATTTTAACAACACTTAAAGATGAAAAAATTTCCAATTCTAATAATAACTAGACAGAAAACAGTTTAACCAGCAATTCTGAGAAATTCTCTTTAGGAACAACTTGTTGAGTTTAAATGTGTACATCATATGAGCTCATAGGTTCCTTTCATAGCCTTGTAATACTATGAACAACTCTAGGCATTTCCAGTTAGGGGAATTCCAGGGACAGGTTCTTCCACGAGTCACATTTGAATACAAAATTTTACACACACACACTTCTGCTTGATTTTTTTATGTGAGAATGAAATATGGAGTCATTCAGAAAAAAAAAATTCAGTTTCTTTATGAATTAGGAAAAAAAGGGAGAGGGAAATAGCTATTCGCACTATTTGAGCAGCAAAACTTGCTTACTTTTTTTGCGCCTTGCATGTTACTGTCAATTTTTTTTTAATGTTTTATCAGTAGTGGTTGGTAAACTTCATTAAAAATCTGTTCCTACAAATAGAGCCCTCACATTCAGTCATACAGCTTGCTCACTGCATAAATATACTAAATATACTGCACACACTATGTGATATGTACAGTAGGCTGCACAGTATCGCATTTGGGGGGACATGCAGGTCAGACCGTGTCCTGCTCACCAG
Source organism: Ursus maritimus (assembly GCF_017311325.1). Taxonomy (NCBI): domain Eukaryota; kingdom Metazoa; phylum Chordata; class Mammalia; order Carnivora; family Ursidae; genus Ursus; species Ursus maritimus. Next base: position 33,377,032 of record NW_024423453.1, read on the forward strand.
GCCGTGGGCCCTGGCACAGAGCTGTGTAGCCCCACAGGCAGGAGCACCTTTTTCTAATTCACAAAAATGTTTCGCACGGGCTATCAGCAGTCCTGCTGCAAATGAGGAAATAAATTCAGGATTTTTCTAGCAATTGTCCTTTACCTAAATGACAGCTTCCTCTGTTTAACTTGAGCTAAAAGAAAAGGAGTAGCAATATAGAATCAACGGGGGGCGCCTGGGTGGCTTAGTTGGTCAAGCGTCCAACTCTTGATTTCAGCTCAAGTGATGAACTCGGGCGTGGGATCGAGCCCTGCCTGGGGCTGTGTGCTGGGTGTGGAGCCTGCTTAAGATTCTCTCTCTCCCCCTCTCCTCCCATCCCACCCCTGCTCATATGCCCCCCATACTCTATCTCTCTCTCTCTTTAAAAACAAAAAAGAACAGAACCAGGTTTATGCAGTTTCCAAATTGCTTTGTTCATTATAACAAGTGTAAATTTTAAGTATATTACATCATTATGGTTTTATTCAAAAGTACACGATAATATGTGAATATTCATATCTATGTGATAGAAGACACAAGGATGGAAGCTGCTAATGACTATATATGTAGACTTGCCTATGAGAAGTCTAGAACATTGCTAGGTGAGGTGCAAAGCAGCAAGGCAGGGAAGGAAACAAGGCATTTGTTGGCACACGTTTAGCACTGTCGTAAATTAGCATGGGGGTATATGTAGGGTATAAATTCATGTCATCCTTTACTTCTTATTCAGCATTGATCTTCAAGTTCCTAACAGCCTGTTGCTTTTGCATTTTTCTGCCTCAGGCTTTTTTGTTTTCATCATTTATTGCTGTCCTCTATCCTCTTTTTTCCTTTCTCTTTTTTTTTTTTTTTTTTTTTTTTTGAGAGAGTAGCTCTTCCATTGTACAGTTCCCATTAGGACCGAAGAGATAGGGCTGAAGAGAAGACAGAAGAAATGAAGTGGTAAAAATTCCTGATGGTTAAAACAAAACAGACTTTGCCAGTGAAATCATCGTTCATAGCCTTTAATTGATGTACATATTCTAAACTAATTTCAGTGTGAGAGCTTTTCTTTTTAAGAGTTATTTATCTATTTATTTGAGAGAGAGAGAGTACAAGCAGGAAGAGGGACAGAGGGAGAGGGAGACTCAGACACACTCCCCGCTGAGCACGGAGCTGACCCCATGACCCTGAGATCGTGACCTGAGCCGAAACCTATGTTGGCTCGCTCAACTGACTGAGCCACCCAAGTGCCCCAGCATGAAAGCCTTTAAATAAAATACAGAGCTTTTTTAAAAATTTAATTAGAAAGCAAGGATTCTTAACCAGTAGCTTAAAAATGTAATTGAGTTAAGGATACCATTTTAATAATGTTCGGGCGGCGCTATCCCAAGCTAACTGTAGCTTGATGTTTCAGTCTTACTTTGAACCAAGTTCGACTTTTGAAACTACATTTAACTTGTTCTAAGCTAAGTTGTAACTAATTTTATTAATATTAGGTTATTTTCCTCCAATCCTAAAAGGTTACTTAACTTTCTAAGCAGACATTGTTTTAAACCATATCCTCTTGAAATAAATATTTCGGCTTTAGTAGATGACAGACAAGAGAAGCAGTATGTCTCATGGATGTCCAACAGTTGATTTTGTTGTATCGCCATTTTCAGAATCTTTTTGGCAGTAATAGTCTTGATGGAAGAAGCAGTCCAATGGTCAAGCCCAAAGGAGACAAACAAGTGGAATACCTAGATCTAGATTTAGATTCTGGGAAGTCCACACCGCCACGTAAGGTAAGTGAAATCTCAGTCTGTAAACACAATTAGCTCACCTTTTGTAAACCCACAGAATCATGTTTCCTTTGGAGAAATTTTATTGGTATGTTTATTTTAAATTTAGTAAAGTCTGTTACTTAATATTGTTTCATAAATCACAACAAAGTTATGGAGACTAATAAGTTGATTTTTTCCTTTTTAAAGGTATAGAAATTATACACTTCTTCTCTTTTAGTGGTTACTGTTGAAGTGCTTGCTTAACAAAATCTGAAGTTAATCATTGTTTTCATTCTCTTTCCATTGACAGCTCACATTACTCCTCTTCTGACTTATGTGCTATTTTTGTCCAAAGTTTTGGGTTTTTCCTTTTGTTAAATCCACAAATTACACACTAGTAATAGTAGTAGTATTTTTATAATATAGACAGTGTTTACTTACATTTTCCTACATATTTGCAAACTTCTCTTATCATTTCTTCTTGTATTTTAGGCCTTCCTCCAATAATCATTTTTTCTTCTTTTCTTTTTTTTCTTTTTGTCTTAAGAGAGGGAGGAGGTGGGGGTGGGGCATGTGGGGAGAAGAGCGAGGGAGAGGGAGAGAGGATCTTAAGTAGGCTCCCTGCCCAGCACAGAGCCCGACTCAGGGCTCCATCTTACAACCCTGAGATCATGACCTGAGCTGAGATCAAGAGTTGGATGCTTAACTGACTGAGCCACCCAGGTGCCCCCATTTAATCATTTTTTCTTCCTCCTTAAATACATCTTTTAAAAGTTCCTCTTGTGGGGGCGCCTGGGTGGCTCAGTGGGGCACCTGGGTGACTCAGTTGTTAAGCGTCTGCCTTCAGCTCAGGGCATGATCCCAGCGTTCTGGGATCGAGCCCCACATCAGGCTTCTCCGCTGGAAGCCTGCTTCTTCCTCTCCCACTCCCCCTGCTTGTTCCCTCTCTCGCTGGCTGTCTCTCTCTCTGTCAAATAAATAAATAAAATCTTTAAAAAAAAAAAAAAAAAGTTCCTCTTGTGGAGGTCTGTTAGAGGGAAATTCTTACAATTTTTGTTTGAGCAAAACATCTGTATTTTGCCCTCATTCTTGAGAAAGAGTTTTTTTGAGTTCACAGTTATTGATTGGCAGTAAATTTCTCTCAACACATAGGGGATACTGTTCACTGTCATCTGGCTTCCATTGTTCCTGTTGAAAAATACACTGTCAATCTAATTACAGTTCCTTTGTAGATAATTTGTCTTTTCTTTGGTCTGGCTGATGTTAGGATCTTTTCTGTATCTTTAGTGTTCTGCAGGTTTACTACAATGACATCTAGACATCTAGACATAGCTTCCTTTTTATTTATCATGCTTGACGGAAGTTGTGCTGTTTTTATTCTGGATTTGTATTTCTTATTAATTCTAGAAGAGTCCCAGTCATTATCTCTCTCTCTTTTTTTTTTCCAGTCATTATCTCTTTAAATACAACTTTCCAACTATTCCTCTTACCCTCTTGTTTGAGGTTTCTTACTAGAGATTAGTTAGAACTTACTCTATTTTCCACGCCACTTCATTTTTTCATATTTTCTCTCTATCCATCTCTTTGTGCTTATCTGGATAATTTCTTTAGATCTGTCACCAGGTTCACTAATTCTCAATTCTTCTGTTTAATCCATTGTTTAATTTTTAATTTCAGTTATTTTATTTTTATTTCTAACATGAAATTTTGTTTGTTTTTTTAAATATGCCTAGCTATTTTGAATAGTTTGTTTATTGTTATTTTATTCCTTTTATTTAGTTTTCTTAATTCCTTTAAAGATTTTGTACATAGATATTTTATACTGTTTATTGTCATTTCAGTATCTGAAGTCCTTGGAAGTCTGAATCTGTGTTTATTATTTCTGCTTACTCTTGATAGCTTGTTTCCGTCCATGTTTTATACATTTTTTTGCAAATTCATTTTGCGGAGCATATCTGTGGGAATCCTGCAGACCTAAATTTCCTTCTGAATAGATTTGCATTTTCTTCTGCTGGGAAGCACTCTAGGACCACCTCAGTTCCCTTCAGGGGTTCCTCGCTTAACAGGATGGTCTCAGATTGGGCATGCCCTCCCACCCGGGGCCTCCTGATTGCATAGCTGAGATTAACATTCATCCTAAAGACAACTGTAAAGTTTACCTTGAGCAGCTCTTTGTCCCCTCTGTTTTCCTCACACCTTGGGTATTTCTCTTACTTTCTAGAGAGCCTGGCAATGCATTAATAATTATATGTGTTTTAAGTTAGTTAGTATTTAGTTGTATTTTAGAAATAAGAGGTCCTGGGGCACCTGGGTGGCTCATTCAGTTGGGTGTCTGCCTTTGGCTCGGGTCATGATCCTGGGGTCCTGGGATCGAGTTCCGCATCGGGCTCCCTGCTCAGCAGGGAGCCTGCTTCTCCTTCTGTCTGCTGCTCCCCTTGTTTGTGCTTCTCTCTCTCAAATAAATAAAAAAAATCTTAAAAAAAAAAAAAGAAGAAGAGGGCCTGTCAGCCTATGTAGTTTGGCATTCTTGAAATACTGCTTTTCAAAAAACATTTCTTAACTCTGAAAGTGAACACTGATGCATGTTCTCAGGACTTGAAAAAGTGAAGCTTAAGCTAAAGGGAGAGGCAAGCTGTGTATCTTAAGACGAGCCAGGTGTCTGCGATGCCGATTTTACAAGAATTCCATCTGCGTTGGGAGCATCAGTCTGCATTCTTATATATAGTGACTTTAAATGTAAGGGGAAAACAGTGTACAATTAAGAGAAAAACAACATTGTTAAATTGAGATAATGTTTGTTTGTGTGTGTGTGTGTGTGTGTGTGTGTGTGTGTGTGTCCCAATAGAATTTCAAGAGTTACTCACAGCGTATGTCTTGCGTTTTAAGACTAAATTTCCTCAGAAACCTTTTATATGTGGGCTTCATGGTGTTTTTCTTGGTTTTTAGCAAAAGAGCAGTGGCTCGGGCAGCAGTGTAGCTGATGAGAGAGTAGATTATGTCGTGGTTGACCAACAGAAGACCCTGGCTCTAAAGAGCACCCGGGAAGCCTGGACAGATGGGAGACAGTCCACAGAATCCGAAACACCAGCCAAGATTGTGAAATGAAAATACTGCTTCGCTGTTTCTGAACAAAAAAGAACTGCATTGTAAAGATAAATCCCGTTTGACTGAAGATGACTTGACACTTCTAGGTAGATCCTCAGCTGAGTAGAATTGAAGTCAAAGGACCCTTCAGACGTAATCAAGCAATGTAGACTGTAAATGGTGCTTTGGTATCTGAACAATTCGTAACATGTAAATAACGTGGGAAAATAGTATTGTTTAGCTCCCAGAGACACATTTGTTCCATAGTTAACTCACTTGTAGTATTACTGTATTTATGCACTTTTTTGTTTAAAACATTGGTTTGGGTATTCCCAGATGTTCCTTACCATAATTCCTTTGGGAGTTCTTGTTTTTCCTCACACTACTCTATATAACAATGCTAAGTTGACTAAGCTACTTTCAGATTTGGAAACTGCTCTTTAAACTACACTCTAACAACATTAAAATGAGAAGTAGATCCACAATTTACCTTTCTCCCTGAAAGGTTAGGTGATAACCATTAGCTTACTACAGAGTAATAGTTGGACTCATCACCCACGGACTTCCAAAATGCCGAGGGTAATATATGTGCCGGTGTTAGGAACTGACTGTCTGGTCCGTGTTCATTTAGTCTTCAGTGTGGAACTTGCTTGTATTTTGTTAACTACTATGTTTTTGGTTCATTGAGTGAAGATTCTGCCAGGTGGGATCTTGCACCTCGAAAAGACTGAATGATTTCACTATCAAGTAAGCCTCCAGATCCTTTGCAGCGCGCGCTGATGATGTGCTCTCACACTTGTTAACGTGTATGAAATGTTACATTATTTGCAAAACATAGATGATATAACTAATCAGGTACGTACCATGCCCTGATGTGCTGATACACTGAGAAAGTTTAGACAATGAGCTCCAGGTGTGTTCTTGTAAGTCCTGATATTTGTTTCCAGTTTGGACTTAACGAAACATTCACTGTTAGTTATAGCAACATACTGTGATTTTTTTAATTAGACAGCAATTCAGATTTATTACTCTTAAGAATGAAATTCTATCTTTTGACACCGTAGTGCCCTTTCTATGATTTTTTTAACTTTATATTCTTCTTGGCCTTATATTTAAATCCCTATGCAATTAATATTTTATATCTACATTTTAAAAAAAAAATAGATGTTCTATAAGTGATTCTCATATGTAGCACCTATTGCTTTTCCAGTAAAAGAATTAAGGATTTTGTACTGTGATTTCTATTCACTGCCCTAATTCGAGAAACATTGAAGCATTGCTATAATGTGAAATCTTATAGTCATAGATCTCTTCCAACCAGATTTCTGAAATGACCAGAGGAATTATATAATTCTGTCTCACCTGTAATATGGTCCTGTGACATGATATCAGAACCACAAATTTTATATAGTGAGGCTACAATTATATTTATCTGTTTTGGCTTTGCAGTGTAATTTAGAAAGCAGGTATAGTTGTTTGCTTGTTTTTTAACTAAGTTACATACAATCTCTTATTGGTATGAGAATAACAGTTTTTGGAGGGGGCAGAGGTGGGAGTGCTCACAGCCGAGGCATGATTCCCTCCATTCAGACCTCTAACTGTTGCCTGAGTACACAGATGTGCCCTGATTTCTGGTCTCTTGGCCATAGTACTGTGCCTAAGCAGTGTAATGGGTTTATTTCCCCGATCCATGAACTACAAATGTTCATAACAAGATGAATTGTACACTAGTAACATTTGATGCTTTTAAATGTTTGCTTCTTTTTAAACAGAAACTAAAACCCAGAAGTGAATTTTCAGGTGGATTTTTAAATAAAAAGATTGTCTGAATTTGGTGTGCGCAAGCTTTTATAATGAAACCACAAAATAAAATCCAAAATGATTGAAAGGTGCCTCAACTATTAAAACACACAACACAGTTAATGTGCGAAGATGCTAACATTGTGTTATGTGGAAGATGAGCGTATTTTCAGATTTAGAACACAACAATAAGTATATTATTAATTCAAAAATGGAAATCCTGTTTGGAGCTGCCTATCAAGAGTCTAAGGCAAATAGACTTTTGACTTTTTTAGAGTAGTTTTTCAATTTTTTACAAGTTATCATTTTTGAAAACCTGCAGCACTCTAATTTGTAGAAGTTTTCCCACTGTGCAGAGTAATTTAAGAATTGAAATGTATTAGGCAGTTTGTTTTAGCGAATGAAATCACGTTAAAACATTGTATTAACAAATTAAAAGACAGTTTCTATGGAGCATTATTTTCCAAACATTTTTTAGCAATGGAATCTTTCTTCAATAAAATTTTGTGTAACCCTAACACATAAAGCCTGAAAAGTTCATTTTATCAGTGTAAATATTTTGGGTTCATATTTAAGTTTATTTATCTTAGTCCATTACTAGGAATAAAATTTGCGAATAACACAAATGTGTAATTGGCATTATAGAGTTGGCGAAAAACTTCAGTGGCCAATTTGTTTTATTTGCATATTATCAAGAAAGTTTTGATTCACGCGAACATAAGTAAGTGTAAATAATAGGTTTTAAACACACATCTCAGAAGGTTCTTTAATTAGAGATAGCTGAAGTTTATTCCAAGGTTTAAAAAAAATTATTCTTGTAGTGGAAGTTAATACATACACAGTATGGGAAAAAAAGGGGGGGTTATGTAACACATTAGAATGCATTTTTATTAAGTTTTAAAAATATACACTTAGTAAAACAAAACTTTTTAAAACCCTAATCACCTCCAAGAAGCTGAGTTTTGGCCACGCAAGAGTTTGAAACCACTGGGTAATCATATGACAGTTATAAGTCAGAAGTCTTTTTCTTCCATATGTTTGATGTTCTCTATTTTTTATTCCTTACTTTGAAAAACTAAAATTTTATGAAGGTTTGAATACCAAAGCACAGTTCTGCTTTTAAGAATTGCAATTTTGACTTGAATAATTTAAGCTACTTAACTCCCAGAAGGTATCACTTAGTAAGCTATAAAAGATGGTTTTTATCTACACTATACATTTTCACCAATACTATATAAGCTACTGTGAGCATTTTAGAGAATTCCATAAAGGTACTACTATGTGTGTGTATGTGTGTATAGCGTATTTAATCACAAACTAAATTTGGTAGAGAAATACTGCTATACTTGCACATTAAGGTCATAAATCAGTTTCTTCTGGACTCTGTAATTAACAAGGGTCACAATCTTCATATTCATAAATGCATTTAAACTGGAAATTGAACACAGTGTTTTTCTTTTTCTCCTAGTAGGAAGTTGTCTGCTCACCCCCCCTTTAACGAAGATAGTATTTTTGATATTTTTTAAAACATTAGCTACTTTGTGCCTGTACACTATACCATAGACAGTGATCATAATTCTTGGATGCTTTCAAACTCTTAGTACCTCTTCCTTTGGCCCACTGAAGTATTGGTATTAGTATTCTGAATGAATACAAAGCCTCTAAAATTTTAGAGACAACAAGGTGAGCCTATCCCTCCTAATCCTGTCTTTGGGTCATTCTGGTAGGTCTTGTCCTTTATTGTCAAATAAGCAATCAGGTCCATGGCAGGGATTGTACATATGACCAAATCAAGGGGATACAGGGAGAGAGACCTATACATATATCCTAGGGTAAGACTGATCGTCAATAACAGCTGATATGTTATATGTAAATCTGTATATAACTTAAAATACTGACAGCTCTGAGATGAAAAGCCATGGTGTAAATGAATAATGTAGACACAGACTTGATAGGATGAAAAGTTGATTGCCAGGTTGTGGAGATAATTGGATTTTACTCTGACTAAATATGTTTATATATTACTACAGCTTGAAATAATTCAGTTTGTCTTCTCTTTCATAAACTTAACTTTCTTTAGGTTCATTATAATGTCTATTATGAGTTTCAACAAACTGTTTAGTCAAGGGGTTAACATACCTTCTACTTTCTTTACCTAAAAAGACATGGCTTTGTGTAAGTTGTTGTAACCTGAATCAATTGTTGGTGATCATCCCAAATTTCAACAGCAAAATCCTATGTATAAGTTTATTTTCCCCCTCTTGCACAACTTTTTTTGTAAAGATCCAATTGTAGATATTTTCTGCTACCAAATAAAACTTTTCAAACAATTTGGTTTCAAGACTTTAACTAGTCGGTTTGGATACTGAGACTGAACCAAGAAAGACAAATTTATATTTCTAACCCTTCCTTAAAGTCTATCTAAATAAAAAAAAAAAACCCAATTCTGCCATTTACTATACATTGTCCCTTGAACAACATAGGTTTGAACTGTGTGGGTCCATTTATTCACAGACTTTTTTTCAGTAAATACAGAACAGTACTCTGTTTTCCTGATGATTTTCTTAATAGCGTTTTTCTAGCTTTATTTATTGTAAGAATATGGTATATAATCTAGCACCAAATATGAGTTAATTGACTATGTTATCAGTATGGTATCTGGTCAACGGTAGATTATTAGAGTTAAGTGTTAGGGAAATCAAAAGTTACATGTAGGCTTTTGATTGTGCAGGGGGTCAGCATCCCTAAGTCTTGTTCAAAGGTCAGCTGTCCTTTCCCAGCCCTACGTCCATAGGGTCACCCATTTCTGCAACAAAGATCTCACTAGCTCATGCCTGAAATACAGTCATCACACTCTTAATAAGAAAAACCTCTGAGACTGTTTCCATGTACATATGCTCTTGTCATGCTCTCATTTAGCCAGTCCTCCCAGCCTTTCGTGGAGTAAAAGGCCAATATATAAGGGTCTGCATGCAGCCTTTTTCATCAGAAAATACTTTTTATATATAAAACATGACTTGGGAAATGCGGCTGTGCTTTTCCATTTCTATGAGAGTTTTCAAACATCTCCAGTACTTCATAAAACCCCAAGAATGTCCACGTCGGTCCTTGGGCCTACTCATTCCAGCATTTTGCAACTCTGACTCATTAGATCATATTTAGGGAGGTTGGGGAATGTGAGGTTATCTTCTTTGAGATCATTCACTCCTCATCTGTGTTTCTGTCACCTTGTAAATGGTGACACTTCTGACTATTGGCGTATTATTTCTTTGGGGAAGAAAGCTGCTTTCTCTGATAAACACTTTTTGAGTTACAGTTTTATTAGAGTTTTGTAGAGAATAACTTGGCAATTCTGTGGATGTGTTATTGCATATTTAAAAGCTGAGTCAGTGATGGGAGGCATTTTATTAACTTGTGATGGGTAACATTCCTCCCTTATTTCCTTTTTTAATATTAAAAAATACTTTTGTAATAAAAGAAGTGAACATGTATAGAAAACTAAGTTTCTCAGATGTGTTTCCGTACTTCCTTAGAACAGGATTTTATTACTATTACAGTGATTATGTTGGTGATTAACTCCTAGCATAATGTATCTCTGATTTTGTGTTCTGTGCGATGTCCAGAACATTTGGAATACTCAGTGTGAGGAAATACAGTGTACAGAAAAGAAAACAAGTCAAATACCCAAAAAAAAAAGCCCACTTTTTCAAATACAGTATTGCGATGGTTGTATCCAGCTTGGCTGAGCTGTTGGTGCCCATGTGTTTGTTCAAACGCTAGTCTAGATGTTGCTGTGAAGGTATTTTGTAAATGTGGTTCAAACGTATCACCCTCCGTAATGTGGATAGGCCTTATCCAATCAGTTGAAAGTTACAAGAGCAAAAGCTGAGGTTTCCCACAGAAGGGTTTCTGCCTCAAGACTATAGCATAGAAATCCTGCCTGGATTTCCAGCTGGCCAGCCTGTCCTACAAATTTCAAACTTGCCAGTGCCCACAATGGTGTGAGCCAATTCCTTAAAACAAATCTCTCCCATAGATAATGGAAGGAGGGGTGGATGAATAGGTAGGCTGTCGGTTGATTACGTTGGTCTGTTTGGTAAACCATGACTGATACCAGTATTAATTCATTGATCTGAGTGCCTGTTACACATATACCAAGCAATGATTTTGAGGCTTAACTTGAAATATATTGGCAGTCTCTACTCCAAAATTATTTTCTCTTCTAAAATTAAAGTGTTGATGAATTTCTGAAGCCATTTGCTGACAGCGAAACATGTTTCTACTTATGCTAGTGGCTTATGCTACTTTTGTCTTTCAGGAACCATTAAATTGGCATGAGGGGGAGACAGTAGGCTAAAAGAAACAAAGATTATTAGATTCTTGCTGGGTGAGGCACAATATCTTATTAACAGAATTTCATTTGCTACTCTCAGGCTGTGGTCTTGACTGTTGTCACATGTTATGACCTTAACACGTTTATTTAATTATCCCTGCTTTAAATTTCCCTTTTGTGTGTGAGACACATGTCCTATATGCTTCTAAAACTACTTTTTAATAGTTCTGTAAAAAACCATAAAAACAATGAGACCAGAAGTTGCTTACTCCAATCCTAAGACAAAGCAATAATTCTACTGGATGGTGGCCTATTAAAAATTAAATTATTAGCTCCTACATGTGTGGCATTATGCTAGGTGCTGCGGGAAACAAATTTACATCATCTTTATTTTTACAAATGTGTGAAATAAAGTATATGGGACAGTAAATTACTTCTGAGGTTCCAATGATGAGCTACGGAAGAAGACTTAGTATCATAGTCAAGAAAAGCTTCAAAGAGATGGAGATTGAGCTGGGTTTTGTAGGATTGGCAAGAAGGAGAAAGGGCGTCTGAAGAGACAACAATATGAACAGTTTATTATTAGTTTGCTATTGTTTTATGAGAAGAGGGGTGTAAAAATGTCAGAGGAGGCTAAATATGGAGAGCTGTGTATCAAGTTGAAGGTTATAAATATTGTACTAGTTACCTAATGCTGTAACAAACCAAAATGTCATGGCTCATAGGCATTAAAAAAAAAGTCATTTATTCTCAGTTTCCATGGTCAGAAATTGAGGATTGTCTTAGCTGGACAGTTCTGGCTGAGTCTTGGATAAAACGACAGTCAAATCAGCTGAGTCTGTAAGTCCTCTTGGGGCTGAGGGATCTGCTTCCAACGTAGCTCACGCATGTGACTGGCGAACTGGGAGGAGGCCCGTGTCCTCCGTGTGGGCTTCACAAGGCCGCGTGAGTATCCTCGGGGCATGGGGGCTGCCTTCCCCCAAAGCTGGTGATCCCCAACACCGAGCAGAGGCTCCAGGGTCTTTTATGAGCTCGGCTTGGAAGCCACACAGTCATCTCTGTGGTACTCTACGGGTCGTACAGTCAGTCCAGCCCTGATTCATTGTGGAAGAAGTCTTACAAGGACATGAATACCAGGAAATAAGGATCGCTGGAAGCATCTTAGAGGCCAGCCATCACAAAGGCAGAGTTGGGTGTTAAGAGATGAGGCCAAGGATGAAAGGTCTTCAGAAGCAAGTGGAACTCAAGTGCATTGGGAATGAAGGATCTTAAAAACACCAGAAGAAGCCTAAGCATTGAAAGAGTAGGTCACAAGTAGTCAGGGAATCATTCTAAACCCAGATCTGTGAGTTTAGCTGTGTGTTCTCATAAAATCCAAGGCTATTCAATAGTTATTGAGATACTGTGTTTTATATTTGTTCTTATCCCCATATTACTGTGAGGTAGGTACTGCTCTTTTCTCCAACTTTCAAGTTCCAGGTGAGACAACTCAATGAGTATTTCCCTCAGCTCTCCTACCCAAAGGTAATGGCTCCTTCCTCTGAGAGTAACACAACTGGTAACTCTTAACAGGTTTTTCTTATTTGGCTTTTATGATGGTGTATTAGTTTGCGAGGGCTGCCATCACAAAGTGCCATCATAGACTGGGGGGCTTAAAACCAGAAACTTACTTTCTGGGACGCCTGGGTGGCTCAGTTGGACAAGAGTCTGCCTTCGGCTCAGGTCATGATCCCAGATCCCGGGTCCTGCATCGGGCTCCCTGTCCCTGCTCAGCGAGGAGCCTGCTTCTCCCTCTGCCAGCTCTGCCTGCCACTCCCCCTGCTTGGGCTTGCTCTCTCTCTCTCTCTCTCTGACAAATAAATAAATAAAACCTTTACAAAAAATGTTTTAAAAAAAATAAACTTACTTTCTCACAAGTCTGCAGGCTGCAAGTCCAATTATCAAGGTGTTGGCAAGTTTGCTTTCTTCTGAGGCCTCTATCCTTGGCTCATAGATGGCCATCTTCTATGTCTTCTATCTTTCCTCTGTTCATGCAAGCCCTGTATCTTTCTCTTCTTATGACACTAGTGACACTGGATTAGAGCTTATGCTTAATAGAGCATAGGATCACCGTTAAGACCTCAATCAACCTTAAATACCTCTTTAAAGGCCCTATCCCCAAAAGCAGTTATATTCCAAGGTACCCCAGGTTAGGATTTCCATTAATTTGGAGGCGGGGGGGGGGGACAGAATTCATCGCATAACAGATGGCTGTATTTATCTCATCTACCTGCCTGAAAGCACCTTGGAATAAAAACTGTGTCTTCTCCATCATTATATCAGTCCCATTCCTGGCAGGAAAAGACGGCACAATTCAAAGAAGTAATTGAAGAGTCAAGTGAAAGAACTACTCCTTATCTGTGGATGAGGATAAGGGAACCAACAAGGGGTGGTTAAAAACGCTTAGAAACAGTAAGAAGCCATTAATATTTCTAGAATTAAGAAGGCTAGTGGAGGGCACTGATGCCCAGCAAAAGCTATGCACCTGCAGGTGCTTTCATCTTAGGCAGGAAAACACAACCACTCCCGAAAGCAGACGGGAAGGGAGGGAGGCAGGCTCCTCCTTACATGACTCCATGACTTGCCGTCGGGTAAAACTGACTAGCAGCCAGAAATAATCGAGGAGGTGAAAATAGGGGTCAGCCTCCCATGGCACATGGCAAGGCCGAGAAGGGGAGAGGGCATGACCAGGCAGGGTAGAGAAAATCCTTAACAATATTCATAATCATTACTGTGTCATAGCATCAAGGAAATAAAGCGTCTGTAGAAGACTGGCTCGCTCAACAGCTGATCCAACCTCTTTTTCCAGTGCCATCTCGTACTTCAGGAGCTGTAAGGATCAAAGTGCGTTTCCCAGACTTCCTTGCAGCTAGAGTTTTCCCCTTTTCCGACCTCCCTGCTAGTCACATTCACTTAAACTCAGAAACTCAGTCAGTGGAGAGGCAGCCAGAACTTGGTGGGGCCTCAATATTGTTAAATCTAGCAGCTTGCATTTAGTAAATAAGCAATGAGTTCCTGATCTTTGCTTCACAGCTAAGGTGGGCTATTCACACCTTCATGGCACTCTGGCTATGTGATCCCGGACTCCAAAGTGGGCGCAATGCTTTCCTGAACCCCGATTCCCGATGGTTCCCAGGTCTGGTGGTTCTGTGGCATTGTTCTGAGAATCATCCCTAAAGACCCTTCACATCTGACAACAATTGTAAACTCTTAATTCTCTATTTTGAATTCCTTTTTGTTTAAAATTATTAGAGTGACTTAAGTCTGTTGAAAAGTGACACAGGAGCAACCCTCTTGTGTTCCGGATTTTTTCCTTACCCTCCTATTGTAAAACTGTGTGATTAAGGCAAATGTGGGGGGAGAAACAGGAAAAATGCCCACAAACTATGTTACTTCACTATCTTTGCCTGAATGCACAGCTGGATTCGGGGGTTTTTTACATTGACTGCTGTCATAAATATTTTCGCAGGTGTGGAGGATCTGAATCGTCATCTTTAAAGACTGCATAATATTCCTTCCAGTATTTTCAAATACTCAATGATAATATCCAGTGTTGATATGGGTGTGGAGAATAGAACACTACCATATACCACCACTAGGATCAGAAGCTGGTACAACGTTTTTTTGTTTTTGTTTTTGTTTTGTTTTTTTTTTAAAGATTTTATTTATTTGACAGAGAGAGACAGCCAGCGAGAGAGGGAACACAAGCAGGGGGAGTGGGAGAGGAAGAAGCAGGCTCCCAGCGGAGGAGCCTGATGTGGGGCTCGATCCCATAACGCCGGGATCACGCCCTGAGCCGAAGGCAGACGCTTAACCGCTGTGCCACCCAGGCGCCCCCTGGTACAACGTTTTTAAACAACACTTCATCAATACAATCTTAAAGTCTTAAAACTCTACTTAACCTTTTGCCTGGCAATTTCATTTCAAGGAATTAACCCTAAAGCACATCTAAAATGTGCACAGGGCGAGTGGGAGCATAGGGTGGAGCATGGAGAGGACAGTGCGGGGCGCGGGATCTGGAGCCTCCTCCCATCTCCCACGCTGTCTTGCCCACCACTTGGCAGGGGGAGATAGCTGCCGCTGCTCTTACCCTCTTGTCACCCGAGAGCCCCACAAGCTCGGTGAGGACCTGGAGCCATGATCCGCCTGCCCAGGAAGGTGGTGTTATACGCAACTAATGAATCATTGAACACTGCATCAAAAACTAATGATGTACCGTATGTTGGCTAATAGAACATAACAAAAAAAATTATGATCTGTAAAATTGTTAGCTAAATAAATGCTCATTGTTTTAAACCACTAAAACAAAACAAAAAAAATTTTTTTTAAATGTGTGCACAAAAATTTATCTTTAAGGGGTAACATCCAGCAATGGAGGCTGGGTAAAATTGCACATACACAGATATGTATGTAGCCTTTTATAATATAGAAAATAATTCCTAGTGTGGAAGACCTCAAAAGGGAGACCAAGTATTTGGGAGGTCCAACCCCCCCCATCACTTTGCTTTAATCAGGGTACCTCCACTTTTTCTGTTTCTACATTGAAAGATAAAAATAAGATTTTATTTGAAAAAGAGGTTCCATGGCATGAAAAAGTTCAAGGTGTTGCAATAAAAGAATATTCGATGTCGTTAATGGCTTTTCAAGATGGATTGCTGTGTAAAAATTAAGTCTATAAAACTAAATATAGTAAACCCTATGTTTGCATGTAACTCACAGGATTAAAAGAGCAGGATATCACTGCAGATATTACAGACATTAAAAAGATTGAAAAGATGGACAACCTTGGGCCAATAAATTTGGAAATTGTATAAAATGAACAAATTGCTAGAAAAAATTACTCAACTGAAAAAAAGAAAAGAAAATTTGAATAGTTCTGTATCAACTAAAATGAATTTGCTGTTGAACACTTTTTGACAAAGAGAATCTGGGCTCATAAAATAAATGAATTTTACCAAACAGTTAAGAAATAATGCCAGTCTTACACAAGTTCAAGAGGGCAAGGCAATACACCAGACGCTTCACGACTGAGCCACCCAGGCGTCCCTATGCATGATTTTAAAAACAAAATTCTTAGCAACATGAAGTAAAAGGAAAATGTGTTATAAAGAAAAGAATATCTGTTTTTAAAAATCCATCAGCAGGGGCGCCTGGGTGGCTCAATCACTAAGCGTCTGCCTTCGGCTCAGGGCGTGATCCCGGCGTTATGGGATCGAGCCCCACATCAGGCTCCTCCGCTATGAGCCTGCTTCTTCCTCTCCCACTCCCCCTGCTTGTGTTCCCTCTCTCGCTGGCTGTCTCTCTCTGTTAAATAAATAAATAAATAAATAAATAAATAAATAAAATCTTTTAAAAAAATCTATCAGCAAACCTCACACTTATTTAATGGTGAAATATTGACAACTTTCTCTTTGAGCCTTAAACAAGAGTAGTATGTTCACTGTTACCATGTCTGTTCATTATTGTACAGAAGGGACCCAGCCAGTGAAAAGCATAAGATTTGGACATAATGAATAAAACTGCCATTGTTCAGAGATGATATGATTGTGCATGTAGAAAATCCAAAAGAAATCTAGATTGAAGACTGCTGGAGGCAAGGTCAATATGTAAAAATTAATATTATTTTTGTAATACCTACAACAAACAATTTAAATATGAAACTGTAAAAGATGAAGATTATGGTAGCATACAAAATAATACAAATGTATTTAAAATAGAATGTACAAAATCTCTACTGTAAAACATCGTTAAGAATAAATAAAAGCAAATGCAGGAGTATGCTGTGTGCAGGGGTTATTCGGTAATTGAGTAATCAGTACTGTAAAGACGTCAGTTTTCCCCAAAATTTAATCTTTAAATTCAAAGCATTCTCATTCAAAATCCCAGGAGATTTTTTTGCTTGCTTGTTTTTTAATGAACCTGAGAAACTGATTCTTAAATATTTATGGAAGTGTAAAAGACTAAGAGTAGCCAAACATTCTTGAAAAAAACAATGTGAAAGAACACAAAACCTGAGAGTCATTATAAAGACATAGCAATTAATACAGTGTAATATTGGTACGAGGAAATAAAAATATATCAATAAAACTCGAGGGAGCACAAAAACAGAGGGACACAAAACGTGGATACTTAATTTATGACGAGGTACTCTGCAAAAGGTGGAAAAATAATGTTATTCTCAATAACTTGTGGTGGACAAATTGGATATCCATATAAACAAAAGAACGTTGACTTGTAACTCGCATCATAAACAAACGTCAATTCCCAGTCAACGCTAGACATTGTGAGAGGCAAAACAATAACGAAGTTCATGTAGGATGATTTTATCATGATTTGAAGACATTTCTTAAAGAAGACAAAAAAGAATAACCAAAAAAATTGGTAGATTGGATTATATCAAAATTATTGTCCAAATGGTAAGTACTTACTGTAATATTTTTTCAAACTTTCTATTGGAGAGTTTGGTAGGAGAAAATTGAAAAATAATTAATTAAAGATCTTTCCTATATTTGAAAGGAAAGAAAGAGGAAAAAAAAGAAGTAAGGAAAGAAGGAAGGGGAAAGAAAGATAACAGAATGGTAATAATAAATAACGCATGGGAAGATTCTTGAGTTCATTAGGAGGATGTTTTTTAAAAGGCTATTAGTATAAATTGGCAATCATTTATTAAATCATTTTAAAAGAATCTCTGTATTTTGCATATATTCTCCACATCTTTTTATCACATTCATGTATTAGTCTAAATAAGCACAAAATAATTTTCCTTATAAAGTTTTTTTCTATATAACATTTCATATAAACAACACAATCAGGTAGTTCAGAACATAAAAAGCATAAAATATTATTCCACAAAAAGTATCCCTCTCATGAGGAGAAAAGGAAACCCTTGTGCACTGTTGGTGGGAATGCAAACTGGTTCAGCCGCTGTGGAAAACAATATGGAGGTTCCTCAAAAAATTAAAAAATAGAACTACCATATGATCCCCTAATTCCACTACTGGATATTTACCCAAAGAGAGCAAAACCCACTAACTTGAAAAGATATATGCACCCCTGCATTCAATGCAGCATTTACAGTAGCCAAGATATGGAAGCAGCGTGAGCGTCCATCAATAGATGAATAGAAAAAGATGTGGTATAAATACAATGGAATATTACTCAGCCGTGAAAAGAAGAATGAGATCTTGCCATTTGTGGCAACATGGATGGACCTAGAGGGTATTATGAAGTAAGTGAAATAAGTCAGACAGAGAAAGACAAATATCATATGATTTCACTGTATGTGTGAAATCTAAAAAAAAAAAAATATGAACAAAAAACAGATAATGTTAGAAGATGAAAAGTACAGCCTAGAGACATAGTCAATAATACTGTAATGACGTTGAATGGTGACAGATGGTGACTACACTTACTGTGGTGAGTTGCGTGGAATTGTCCAATCACTATGTTGTGTACCTGAAACTAACATAGCATTGTATGTCAAATATATGTAAGTAATAAAAATGAAAACAACCGCCCCAAAGTACCCTCCCATCCATGTCCATGTTATTTGACTTTCTAGATATTGTGCATTCATAAGCAAATTCATGTATATATTAATGGGACTTATAAATATCAGTTGTTTTTTTACGATACTTTGTTTTTTCCCTGAGATTGTATTTGCTCACTTTCCAGCAGCTTTGAACAAGTTTGTCATTTGGTGGACAGTGCCCTCTTGTGTATAAAACTGAATCTGCAAGTCTTGTCCTGACAAAGTGGACTGATCCGAAATCTTTCACAGTTGTAAAAGTTCTTGAAGTCCTATGGTGTATCATGACACCATCATTTACTCAGTTATGTCCAGCTTCAAAATATTAGACCTTTTCTTTATTTTTTTTAATAATGATTTTTTATTATATTATGTTAGTCTCCATACAGTACATCCCCTGTTTCCGATGTAAGGCTCGATGATTCATTAGTTGTGTATAACACCCAGTGCACCATGCAATACGTGCCCTCCTTACTACCCATCACCGGCCTATCCCATTCCCCCACTCCCCTCCCCTCTGTAGCCCTCAGTTTGTTTCTCATAGTCCATAGTCTCTCATGTTTCATTCCCCCTTCTGATTACCCCCCCTTTCTTTATCCCTTTCTTCCCCTACTGATCATTCTAGTTCTTATGTTCCATAGATGAGAGAAATCATATGATAGTTTAGACCTTTTCTTTAAGGCTTCAAAGAACGTTAAGCCTTCCCATGCTTGCTTTAGTGATTTCATATGTATTTAGCACCAAAGTATTTTGGTCTCCAAAGTAATCTCCCATCCATATTTTGTTTGATTAGAACAGGAGTAATTCGTACTGAGGTATAATTCACATACTATACGATTTGTCCATTTAAAGTGTACAACTCAGTGGCTTTTAGTATATTCAGAGTTTTGCAAGCATCATCATAATGTAGATAATTCTAGAATATTTTCTTCACCCCAAAGAGAAACTCCATACCCATTTCCCCAAACCTACAATCTAGCCCTAGGCAACCACTCTTGTCTCTATTGATTTCCCTTTTCTGGATATTTACCATAAATGGAAACAAACAATATGCTGTGTAGGTTTTTATGTGACTTCCTGTTTTCACTTAGCTTAATGCGTACAAGGTTCATCTGTGTAGTCACATGTATCACAACTGCATTCTTTTTTACAGCTGAACAATATTCCATTGCAGGGATGCACCACATCTTCATTATTCATTTGTCAACCGATGGACGTGTGGGTTGTTCCCACTCTTTGGCAGTTATGAATAATGCTGCTACAAACATTCAATTGTTTTCCTTTTATAGTTGCAAAGATGGAAGGCTTCCGAGCTGAAATGACGGCTCAAAGGCCACAGTGGAAGGGGTCTGCTCTATCTCCCTGCTTTTGTAACTGGAGCAGAAAGAGGGTAGAGAGGAGCACCTGGGTGGTGCAGTCGTTAGGCATCTGCCTTCGGCTCAGGGCGTGATCCCAGCGTTCTGGGATCGAGCCCCACATCAGGCCTCTCCGCTGGGAGCCTGCTTCTTCCTCTCCCACTCCCCCTGCTTGTGTTCCCTCTCTCGCTGGCTGTCTCTCTGCCAAATAAATAAATAAAATCTTAAAAAAAAAAGAGGGTAGAGAAAAGTTGGAGAGGCAGCTGGCAGCCCAAGGAGACATGGCCAAGGAGGTGGTGGTGACAGGGAATATACTCAGGAAAAGAAATATATTACCAGCACATTCCTACTTATCAATGCACATTTTGTGATATATTTTAATTGTGAAGAAACTTTATTAATACTTTCTATAACCTTCAGTCCTTCTTCTCTGCTCAGATACTAAATATTTCTTTCTCAAATCCATTCTCTTCTTCTGCTACTGCCCCAGTTTCCTGCTGCATCTTTTCTCACCTGAACCCCCTCACCACTGCAAAATGGATCTTTCTTGTCTCCAATCTGATCACATCACTCCTTGCTTACTGTCCCTCAGGGGTCCCCTACCGCCCTCAGAATAAAGCCCAACTCACCACGGTTTCCCTCACCCCTTACGTTCAGGTGTAAGGGCTGCTATTGGAACCTACAGGTAAAACTTAAGTTGGTATATTATTTACTTCTCAGTAGTAACAATTACAGAAGAGTCACCTGTAAGGTCAATATAAAATCTTCTGAATAAATTTAGATATCAAATTTCAACATAAAATTAAAGAACATTTAAAATTGTAATTATATGCAAGTAATGAATCATGGAACATTGCATCAAGAACCGGGGATGTACTGTATGGTGACTAATATAACAAAATAAATATTATTTTTTAAAAAATGAAAAAAAAATAAAATAAAATAACTGGGAACCCAGAGTCATCATGAAATTTGCAGTGTTTTTAAAATTAATTATATGGGGTGCCTGAGTGGCTCAGGTCATGATCTCAGGGTCGTGGGATCAAGCCCCGCATAGGGCTCGGTGCCCAGCATGGAGTCTGTTTGAGATTCTTTCACCTTCCTTCTCCCTCCCACTGTGTTCCTCCCCGCCACTCACTTCTGGCATTCTCTCTCTCTCTCAAATAATAAATAAATGAAAATTTTAAAAAAAGAAAATTAATTTTAACAACCAGGAACTCAAAATAACTATGAAGTAATAATCAGTTTTAAAAACAATAATTTGTTGGGGGGCCTGGGTGGCACAATTAGTTGAGCACGGACTCTTCATTTCAGCTCAGGTCGTGATCTCATGGTTGTAGGATTGAAAGCCCCGTGGGGCTTGTGCTCAGCTTGGAAATCTTTGTAGAATTTATGAATTCCTTTGATGTTTTCAAGGACATTATTTACATTGAGCCTAGTCATATATCATTTTGACTATACTATTATTTTTACTTAAAATATTATGTCAAGTTCCTCCTAAGAAAACAAATTTAAAGTGGCGATTTTCAATTTATGCCTATAGCTCAAGTTATGGAATCTACATCTTCATCAATGACATCAATAAATTCTAGAAAGGGATTGCATATTAGCTATAGTTGAGTTTTTAATGGCCTGATGGTGTCATTTCAATTTTCCCATAGTGTACTGACAATAGTTTCAAATTTGTCTTTAGTACATGTGTTTTTGGTACATTTCAATGTGTTGTTGAAACCAAAAAAGTAATTGTAAAACTAGTGGATGATATAAAAAAAAAAATTCAGTGTGTAAAAGACATTCTTCTGTCGCTTCGTTCATTACCAAGCTTAAAGAGTAAATAGAGCAAGGACCATAATGCGCTAGCCTGTGTCTCGAGGGTACGTTTTACAGTGTGTTACATTTGCCTCAGATGTATGGCATTGTCATATCCCTGAACTCCCAATTGATTTTTAACAAGACTGAAATTTGTTTAAGTAGGCTATTAAAAATGTGTATAATCTTTCTTTAGTTATGTCTTCTGCTGGACAAATTCCTCAAAATTATTCAAGATAGAAATATTGGCACTTCTAAATCTATGAATCTAACAATAATTTTAAACGATTTCACATGATTTACATTCAGGGAATCAACTGAAAAATAGTTGGGTCACAGGACGTCTTACTTTGTTCAAAGTGATTTTGTGAATCACAATTGCTATAATCTATTTTTGTATTTCACCCTCTAGATATTGTATTGTATTCGTGTCAGTGTTGGTGTTCCGCATAAATATATACTGTAGTGTTATTAATTTTTGCTGTAGTTTGTGTGATATGAAAAAGATTCTCATTATCTTACTCCAACATCTGTTGGATGATCCTGTGAATATTAAACACGGCCTGGCCAAAAACTACATCGTCTGTGTTATGCACTTGACACGATCATACCAGTACAACCTGTTTGACGGCAAAGTTAGATTTATATCTAGCTTTTTGAATACTTTATAATGTTTATTTCACTTCATGTTTACTAAGAATATAATATAAAATCTAACAACATTTATGTCTATTCTTTTTTTTTTTAATCTTATTTATTTGTTTGAAAGAGAGGGTGCGTGTGAGCAAGAGTTGGGGGGGGCAAAGGGGAAGGGGAAGCAGACTCCCTCTGAGCAGGAAGCCGCTACTGGGGGCTTGATCCCGGGACCCCGAGGTCATTACCCAGCTGAAGGCAGAGGCTTGACCGACTGAGCCACCCAGGTGTCCCCATGCCTAGTCTTATTCTTCAGTTGCCTCCCCCCTGCCCCTACTCCCAGAGGTTGCAATCCAGACAAAATACGCAATCCTCTAAGATAACGTATTAAGGATCAGTTTTTCCCCTGCTTGGTTCCCCACGACCACCATTAGGAAAAATTTATCTGCAATAAATTTCTGAAAAATCCCAGTCTGAACTGTCTTTTGAAAAGTTAAAATTTTTCCCTTGAGGTGTATAATTTTCAACAAGAATGTACCGGGGATGTATTGTATGGTGACTAACATAATATAATAAAAAATCATTAAAAAAAAAACTAATTTTAGAGTGGGGAAAAAAAGAAAAAAGAATGTACCAGTGTTTAACATTCAAATTACTTGACCATTACCTAGAAAGATTTAAGAATCTCTGTGAATAATAAGAAATATAAATTTGGTCTCTGGCCCTGGTTCCTGACACAGAGCTCCTTCAAAAATGCTTGTAATTTCTGGAGACATAGGGGCTCTAGGAGCATCTTTTGTTCTAATATCTGGTCTTTGACCCCAGTTCCTGACACAGAGCTCCTAAGTCCCCCAGAATTTCCTGCACGATAGGGGTGTCTTTTGTTCTGATGAGGCGATTCTTGGCAGGCTCCTGGAGAGCTTTGGGGTGGGGGCTGGTCACCGAGAAACACCAAGCCCTGATTAGAAGCGTGGGTCTCTCCACCCCAGCCCCATCCATGGGACGGGAGAGAGTCTGGAGACAGTGAATAATTGAAGACACCATAAAAATCCCTAAACTACGGGGTTTGGAGAGCCTCCAGGTTGGTGGACACATACGCATGCCAGGGGGTGGTGCACCCCAGCTCTCTGCAGACAAAGTGCCTGTGCTGGGGACCCTTCCAGACCTCAGCTTACATACACCGTCATCGGGCTGTTCATCTGTATCCTTGATTACGTCATTTATAATAAACCAGTAAATGTGTTTCCCTGAGCTCTGGGAGCCATTTAGCAAATCATCAACCCTAAGGAGAAGGTTGTGGGAACCCCCAACGCCTAGATTTCCAGCCCGTTGGTCCGAACTACTAGTGACAACCTGGGACTTGCAACTGGCATCTGAAGTGGGGGCATGCGGGACTGAGCCCAGGAACATGAACACATGACTAAATGTATCTCTTAGAATTGATGAAATACAGTAATCGTCTAATTGTCTTTCAGTGTCTTTTCTTTTCTTTTTTCTTTTTAAAGGTTTTATTTACTTATTTGAAAGAGAGAGACAGCGAGAGAGGGAACACAAGCAGGGGGAGTGGGAGAGGGAGAAGCAGGCTTCCCGCTAAGCGGGGAGCCCGATGGATGCGGAGCTTGATCCCAGGACCCTGGGATCATGAGCCGAGCGGAAGGCAGATGCTTAACGGCTGAGCCATTCAGGCATCCCCTTCAATGTCTTTTCTAGTGGATTTATGTTCTTCCTTCTCTGATATGTATGCATATTTTTAAAAATTCTGACATTTGGAAATGTAATATCATAGCTTAATATTTTAACTTAGAATGTATAGCGTTTTAATATATAAACTATATACCAGTGAAATTTAAATAGCAATTAATTTTTGTATTGAAGGAAAGTTCATAAAAACAAAAAAAACCACAATTTTTACAATTACTTACCAATCTTTCCTTTATATCTTTATAGTAAATTATTTATAGTAATATAGCTGTGTAATACACTTTTTTAGTTTTCTAAAAAAAGATTTATTTATTTAGTTGAGAGAGAGACAGCGTGCACATGAGTGGGGGAGGGGCAAAGGGAGAGGGAGAGAATCTCAAGCAGACTCCCTGCTGAGCACTGAGCCCCTTGCAGGGCTTGATCCCATGACCCTGAAATCACGATCTGAGCTGAAACCAAGTGGCTGCTCAACTGACTGAGCCACCCAAGCACTCCAATACATTTATTTATAAAAATATTTTATCATCATAAATAAGTATATTATAAAATTTATGCAATGTAGTATGTATTTATGCCATATATTTATAAATACAAATATTTATTTGTGACATATATATTGTAAATGTATTTTTAAAAATACAAATTGTTTATGAGATGTGTTTGTTTATACATAAATACATTATACCTATATGATATATAATACTTTTATGTAATATATTGTATTATTAGAAAGAATAATATACATACTACATAGAGCATATAGTACATATTTTATAATTTTATATCTATGTATGTTTACATTAATAAAGAATTACACCATATCATATATATTTATACAAATATATTATCTACATATATATAACTGTATAATACATATTATTAAAATATTTTTATTATATATACATGATTTTTATTATAAATGTTTTTTTATTCATTAATGATGATTTGTCATATAATGAAAATATTTGTTGATTTATATTGGGACTCACCAATAGCATTTGGTACAGTAAACAAACAGAAGAATATCTGAACTGCTACATAAACTGTCAAATTTAGCCAGTGTACCAATAGATTTCTTTCTCTCTTTTTTAAATTTCCAAGATATTTAATAATCATGACATCAGACAGAAAGACAGCTTTTTATTATAAACCCATATTATTTTAGAT
This sequence comes from Ursus maritimus, assembly GCF_017311325.1. Classification (NCBI taxonomy): domain Eukaryota; kingdom Metazoa; phylum Chordata; class Mammalia; order Carnivora; family Ursidae; genus Ursus; species Ursus maritimus. The sequence continues at coordinate 33,402,247 of NW_024423453.1, forward strand.
ATTAAATCAATAAGATTTTTCAGTGATCAAATTCTTACCTTTTTTGTAAAGTGGAACACAAAATATCAGTCAAGTTAGAAATTGATCCCTAATTTCATCTGCTGGAAAATTATAATACACGGATTTTGTTAGAATAAGATACATCAGTGCTGTCTGTTAGACAACTATCACTATAATTACACAACTCATCCCAAGCAATGAAGATATCTGTATTAGTTATCTACTGCCGCCTGACAAATTACCTGAAAACGTAGTGACCTTGGACAACAATGCACACTGATCCTCTCACACAGTTTCCGTGGACCAGGAACTTGAAAGCGTCTTGGGTGGCTCGTTCTGGCTGGAGGTCTCTCCTGGGTTTGCAGTCATGATGTCAGCCAGGGCTACAGGGACCCGAAGTCTTCACTGAAGCTGGAATATCTGCTTCCAGCATGACTCCCTCCCATGCTGTTGGCAGGAGGCTACTGTTCCTCACTCAGGAGCCCTCTGCTTAGGTTTGAGCATCCTAAGATCCTGACATCTAGCTTCTTCCAAAGCAAGGGATTTGAGGAAGAAGGTGGATGCTCAATGTTTTGTCAGACCCATTCTCTGAAGTCACACACCATCCTTTTCACCATGTTCTCTTTATAGTCAGCCCCACTCAGTGTAGAGGAGACTAGACATGAACACAGTATCAGCAGGCTAGGCTTATTGGAGGCCATCTTAGAGGCTGGCTACCACAATATCTATGATGTAAACAGCACTCATTTAGATGTAAGACCTTTGTGTAGTGCACAACTTGAACAACCATGCATGGCAGCCTTAAGCAGTCACATGAACAATATACAGAGTTTTTTACAGAAGACATTTTCTATCTCTCTGAGCAATAAACTGGTTTGATAGGTAAGATTTCTTCCTAACTTTTGAAGTTTTTCTTCTTAACTTTTGTGGTTTTTAATTTAATTTGTATATTTTTTTCCTATATTATCCTATCCTAATGTGCTTTTTTTCTGATTCTGTATCTTATAGTAAATGGACTTCATAAATATTTATATATACTTCCTCTTGGTTCTAATATATCTTGTTTCTTTTTTACTCTTTTTCTTTTTAAGTCCTCCTCCATTTTCCCTTTTTGACTGTCTACTCATTCGAACAGATAGTTTTTCCCCTCATTTTCTTTAATAATGAATAATTTTAAAGTTACCCTTAAATAAGTGTTCTAAAACCATCGATTCTACCCCAACTGCTTCTCTGACTAGGATGACATCTAGTCCACGTCTCTTCATAGGATGACGTCTACCTTCTGGTTTGTACTGTTGAACTGGTGTAAATTTTTAAAAGCTTTCTGTCCTTCATAAGCATCCTGATGTAGACAATAAAATATATGGCATAATACTGACAGGGAATAATAATGATAGGGAATTTCTATGTCTTGTAGGCAATCTGATAGAACACGTAAGAGTAGCGGGGCGCCTGGGTGGCACAACGGTTAAGCGTCTGCCTTCGGCTCAGGGCGTGATCCTGGCGTTATGGGATCGAGCCCCACATCGGGCTCCTCCGCTATGAGCCTGCTTCTTCCTCTCCCACTCCCCCTGCTTGTGTTCCCTCTCTCGCTGGCTGTCTCTATCTCTGTTGAATAAATAAATAAAATCTTTAAAAAAAAAAAAAGAACACGTAAGAGTAGAAATCAATGACAGAAAAAAAGATTTTTCGATTCTACAAATACCTGTGGGTAACAAGTTGTACATGCTTGTCCCCTGGCCCACGGATTTTAGATCTCTATCGAATGATTGAGTTAATAAGCACAAAAGTGAGACTGCCACACAAGCCAAGTAGTCTCCCTAGACAAGTCAGTTGGTTCTATGAGTAGTAAAAATAACTGACAACTTTCCGAGAAGGCGGCTGCATTCAGGTGAAATGTGAGCACCAAGGTTGCCTCTCTGTTAACGCAGGGTGAAAGGATGGGTTCTCTTCACGGACCTACTTAGTCCCTTTCCTCACCTTCCATTTAACGTAATAGCTCAAACTTAAGAAGCAGGAGAGGAATTTATGGAACTCTTGGACTCTTTAAATGTTACTTAAGCCATATGCATATTTAGTACAGGAGGTGGGCTTACTCTGCTGATGGAGGAACAACAGCTTAAAACAAGTCAAAAACACTCTTCTAACTGTGCCCTGCATGTTTTTTAAAATTTATAACCGACTTCTTAAGATTTTAGTCATCAGTGTGGTTGGTTTATCATACCAATAACTCTTTGATTTGGATAAAAGACTCAGAGTCTTTAATGAGTCTGGTGGTACTAATTCTGAGAAACTGTCAGATGGAGAAAGGGGAAAAAAGACCTGGGTGGAAGAGTGCCCAGGGAATTAAGAGAAAACTAAAGAACGCCGTGTGGTAAGGCATCTGATAAAAGCGAGGTGCTGACAGGCGCCCTTCCTTCCTTCCTTCCTTCCTTCCTTCCTTCCTTCCTTCCTCATTCCTTCCCTTCCTCTTTCCCTCCCTTCTTTCCACCTCCTTCTCTTCCTCTTTCTCATTTCCTCCCTCCCCCCTTTTCTCTTTCTCTCTGTCTCTTTCCTTTCTCCCTCCCCTGTTTCCCATCTCTTGCCTGCCTACCTTCTTCCCATAACTTAATGGAATTGGGAGGTGATTTTTATCTCAAATTTGAAAACACTTAGAGCCATTGTTCTCACAATTAGTTTTCATGTGATTTAGTCGTAATTCATCAGATTCTACTGGTTTTTTGACGCTAGTGGAAAGACAGTTTTTATTACTTTTATGTACAGAAAACCCAACGGCGTGCACTTAGCCCAGTTTGGTGGCCAGTTCTTTAGCCCTTGCCTTTTCCAGCTTGGCAGTGCGAGTCACCGACTTTGGACCTACAATGTTGCCTCCCCAGGGAGGACGGATCTCCTCATATCTGTCATTGTCAGTGGTCCTGCTAGCCCCCACTTGCCTAGCCAGAGCTCCTTTGTCTTCCAAGTTAACCTGTGTGAGTGTGAGAGTGGTGCAGGTCTTCCTGTGGACCAGGCGCCCCAGCCTGCCTTCCCCTTGATAATGCGGTAGGGCCCCCCCATCTTACGACACAGGGCAGGCAGGAAGACAACCAGCTCGGTGGGATCCACAGCATGTGCAGTCACTACCAGCTGAGCCTTCTTGGTTTCCACTAAGGTGGGGACAGCGGTAACCCCTGCTTGAAGGACAGGCAGCCCTCTTAGTGGGGACATCCCCTTAGACAGCAGCTTTCTTCTCTGCCCTTGCCCACAGTCTGTCCTTCTCTTGCCTTGTCTCTGGTCTGTATTTATGGGTGAGCTGAAGCTGGTGAGCAGCTGTTCGGTGGTACAAGGCCTGAGTGAACTGGTTAATGGCGGGAGGCACTTTCAGATGCTTATAGAGAATTGCCCTTTGCCGCTGCAGTCGGATGTAGTGGGGCCATTTAACAAAGCAGAGAGCGAGATCCCTTTCAGGCTGGAGGTCTTGTCCAGTGTCAAAATTCTTAGGCCTTTTCTTAGACAGGGGATGGAACACCTCCTTGGCCTCCTATCTCTTCATAATAGCAGGGCCCAGCACACCTTCTTCCCCTTCGCCTTCTTTCCTTTTGGCATCTGGAAGGTTGGAGGAGGGTGGATTCTACTTCTTTTCAACATCGGTGAAAGGCTGAAAGTCATCAAAATGCTGTTCCTTGACCTCTGAACTTTGGGTTGTGACCTCTGAATTTCAGGTTACCTGTAAGCACATGTCCAAACACTCCAGAGTACTTGCCTTTTTCCCCTCCACCCCTCTATTTTTAGTACCATTTCCATTATTTTCTTCTTTAATATTTTTATAATCCTAAAATAAGATCGCTGTTCTCATACTTCCTATTTTCTGCGTTTTGGCTATAAATTGTGGTCCTGGTTATGTATCCAATAGATTCTTGAATTCAGTTTTATGTGCTTTTGTGTGTTTTCACGTGTTAAGAATTTAAATTAGTAACTTTATAAATCGTAACTTACTTCCTTCTTAGTTTTCCACTGCAGTTGTGCAAGATTAAAGATTAAAGCGCTCTCTTCTTTGTGAAAATTTTGTACCCCAGGTAGCTGTCCTAATTTGGGCTCAAATAAAACTCATTTTCTGTCAGCATTTCCTGGTGTAGTAGGCGGGATATCAGAGCAGGTCTCCCAAAATCACTCCGTGGTCCTCTGGAACTCGGTGCTCGGTACCAGCAGAGGCCCTTCGTGCCCGTCCAATGTCTCAGCACCTCACGGGCATACCAGGTGAGTTCTCCTGCTACCTGGACCTCCTCAGTTTGAGTTGATGGTCCTGACTTTTATTCGAGCTGCTGAGTGTTACCAGTAAGGTTCTGAAGGTGGGAGTGACCTAGAGGGGCTGGAGTTGGTGGGTTGGTTGTTTTAATTGGTCATTATACTGATGTTATAAATATAAGACTTGAGTAAGTTTTTTGGCCAGAAATACGAGAGACTGAATCACTCAGCTCCAAAGAGCAGGGAAAATGGTTCCTTCCAGCCAAACGGTGCTTCCTGGTGACTGAAAGCCTAGCAGAGGGGTCTGAGGATATTCCTGGAGAAGAGTAGTGGTCCCATGGGAATTTTCCATCTCATAAGGTAATTAATGATTGGTTCGTCTGGGGATGCACCCATGAGGATTGATCATCCAGTGCTCTGAGCCCCCGGATGGTCTTAGACCTCACTGAGAGAAACCGAGACACATGAGGGGTGTATCCCGACCATCTGGAAGTGACCATCACAAGCAGCACCCAGTGGACCCACCACACTTAATATCCTTAGATCTTATTCAAGCCTTATTCTAAAAATAAAGCTGAACCTGAAAGGATTGGGCAACTGTGCTTAAAAGCTGGAACCACCCCCAGAAAACCAACAACCACTCATGGAATACTCCAGCAGGCTCCATGTACAATACATAGGGAGCTTAGACTCGCAAGTGCTTATTTAAATGGAAAAATGTCGGGATGACCTGCGTCTCAGGTGGCCCAAATCAGGCTCTTTTGACGCGTGTGTATTAGTTTCCTGGTGTGCACAAGAAGAGAAACCCGGCTATAAGACTAGGAAACCAGAAACTAGGAAACTATTTGGTTCAGTCGGTGAAGCCGCCAGCTTCCGGCGGGAAACCAACCGTCACAGAGGCGCCCCCGGCTTCCGGTGCTTTGCCTGCTGCGGCAGCTTGCGTCTTCGCACGAAGCCCGCCGTTGGAAATGGAAAATAAATGGAAAATAAGTTATAATGTGGTCTTATAATTAGTTTTGTTTTAATAAAAGGGGGCTAGTTGGAAATTGGGCCTTGAATGTCCTTTGCACAAATACAGTGAAACAAAGGCTAAGTTTTATCTTACCGGTACCCATGTGTCCGTGCGTTATGGAGGTGAGCTGTTTGACCTACCTCCGGATGTGTTGCTAAAACTAATTTGGGATGAGCTCTATTTACTTGATGAAAGGCAGTGCATGATAAAATTGGGCATTCTAAAACTCAAAAAGATAGAAATTAACCCAAATGTTTTTCAAGTTCACATGATCTGGGATAAAATTCTCTACGTCCAGATCTTTATGTTACTCCGTAACAAAGATTTATCACGGGGGCGCCTGGGTGGCTCAGTGGGTTAAGCGTCTGCCTTCCGATCAGGTCATGATCCTGGGGTCAGGGGATCAGTCCCACATCAGGCTCCTGCTCAGTGGGGAGCCTGCTTCTCCCTCTCCCTCTGCCTGCTNCTTTCCCTACTTGTGCGCACTCTCTCTCTCTTTATCAAATAAATAAGTAGGGTCTTTAAAAAAAACTGAAATAAAGATGCATCACAGGAAGGGACCCAACTGATGGACCAAAGACATTAAGATGAACAAAAATTGTAGACATCTCACCCCCTTTCCAATAGTCCGAATAATGAGGAAGAGGAGGAGGAAGATCGGCAGACGCTAGAAACCTTAAATCCACCCCCCTGTCCACGCACAAGCACCAGAACCGATGCCCCGCCCATGGCCTGCCCCTCGGCGTCTTCCGGAGGGCAGAAAGGCAACCAGGGAAAAGGCCTGTTTGGCAGGAGGAAAAAACAGAAGACGGAGATGAAAAAATAAAGAATGTCAGTTCGAAAGTTTAAACCTGCCTCTGGTCTTGCCGGCAGCACCCCTGCTGCCTCTGCCGCCCCCTCCTGTTCCGGCACCACCTCCCGGGCTGCTTGCGCCGCTGCCCCTAAACTACCCTCAGCACCTTCACACCGGGGCTCCTAGCCAGCAGCAAAGAGCACCCCAAGCTGTTGGGCCAGCTCCGTGTGAGGTTCAAACTGAAGCACCTCCTAAATCAGCACGCAGGGGCCCAAGTGCAACCCTGGACCCAAACCGCCCACTTGAATTTCCCCGCAGGAGCCCCAGGGAAAACTGACAGTGGGGGACAGACTGATTGACGCATTCAGTATTAAAGCTAAGCCAGGGTTGTTGGTTCAATTAAAATAGACATGTCTTTAAAAAGAAAGAAAGAAAGAAAGAAAGAAAGAAAGAAAGAAAGAAAGAAAGAAAGAAAGAAAGAAGAAAGAAAGAAAAGAAAGAAAATAGACATGTCTTTAGACTTATTCTCATTAAATATAAAACTTTTATTGTACCAAGATTTACTCAAGCCAAATAAGCTTGTGTTATCTCTATTGTAATTTGTCAAGAAAAACATGACTTAAAAGGATGGTTGATTTTTGTCTGTCTCATAAGGTTTTCATGGGTAATTGTTAAGAGCCAATAGGTTAAATAAATAAAAGGGTTTACAGATGAACTTTAAAATAGTTTTCAAAATCTTTAGTAACCCAAAACTTTGAAGTCTTGCTAAATTAAATGATAAATTGGGTTGAATTCATTGAATATCTAAGTCTTTTCCAAATAAGATAAAATATTGAAACATTAATTACCAAACCATAAGATTTGTCTCTTATTACAGAAAAACTAAAGATATTTGGGTCTGTTAGTACACACATTTTATGCTTTCTTAAAATCGCGCTATTAAAAAAAAACAGGCGTCTAAAAATTATGAAATATATTCATAAATTTGCAAATCTAAAGAATTCTGGTGTCATAGTTCACAATTGGTTACTATTACTTTTCACTGGAGACTAAGGTTTCTAAGAGTTAAAATTCCACTAAATGTAATTAAGACAGCTGGAAAATGATAAGGAAAGCAACTCTGTACATAGGAAAGTAGGCGATGTGTTAGGTATAAGGAATGAGAACATATTTTTGCTAAAGGAAAAGAAAGTAATTTTGTCCTGAAATGAGACTGTTTATTTAGAGAGGGGAAACTTAGGAGAAAGTCTGAATGAGAAAAAACAAAGGTTGCAGAAAGTTTATGAAGGGGAACCTTTGGGAAACAATTTTATGCACAGTCAGGACTGACTAAGATTGGAATAAGAGAGTTTTCAGAGTCCAATAGCATAAGGGGCGCCTGGTGGGCTCAGGGGGTGGAACAGCCGACTCTTATCTCAGGGTTGAGTTCGAGCCCCATGTTGGGTGGAGAGATGACTTAAAAATAAAATCTCAAAAAAATAAAAGTACACAGGTTTGAGATTTGGCTTTTCTCTCTGTTAAAAAGACAAAGGTTTTTTTTGGATTGTTCATCGGCTCTTGCGAAGTTTATAAAAAAAAAAAAAGGTTTTTTTTTTTCCCCATCTGCCCAGAAAAACAAAATTTCTGTATTTGTTTTTATCAGGTCTTCAATTACTTAAGAAAACGAAAACTCCTTAATATTGAAGGAACTAAGTTTTGCTAACACCTATATACCCTTTTGTAGACTCTCTTATGGCTACCTTGGTGAATCTGAAGTTTTGTAATGATCTGTGATCCTGTTTAGGCATGTGCCTTGAAATACATATTTCGAAAGTGTGAAAGGGGGGGGGGGGGGAGGCAGAAGGAGAGAGAGAATCTTTTTTTTTTTTTTTAAAGATTTTATTTATTTATTTGACAGAGATAGAGACAGCCAGCGAGAGAGGGAACACAAGCAGGGGGAGTGGGAGAGGAAGAAGCAGGCTCATAGCAGAGGAGCCTGATGTGGGGCTCGATCCCATAACGCCGGGATCACGCCCTGAGCCGAAGGCAGACGCTTAACCGCTGTGCCACCCAGGCGCCCCAGGAGAGAGAGAATCTTAAGCAGGCTCCACGCCCAGCACACAGCCCAACGTGGAGCTCCATCTCACCATCTTGAGATCATGACCTGAGCCAAAATCAAGAGTTGGAGACTTAACCAACTGAGTCACCGGGCCCCTATATATAGGGGCACCTGTGTGTGTGTGTGTGTTTGTATTTATGATTATGTTTATATTTATATTTTAACAAACTTTCCAGAAATTCAAATCCTAAATAAAGTCTTATTTTTACTAATTTGGCATAAAGGCATGTTATAGCTAAGATTTACAAAAAAATACTCTTCACCCAAAACATACCTTACCTGACGAGATAAGGAAGTAGCCAGAGAGGTCATCATTCTGAGTCTTCAGGATTGAAAAATGATCATAACTCGGGGGAATTGAAACCATGCCCCATAGGGTTAACAAGACTAAATTAGCAGAAAGTTTAAAGCTTGTGTTTCAGAGAACTGTCTCCCCTTAATCAGCTATTGTGTCTTTTCAGACTCGTCCAACAAACCTCATTACCCGTCAGTGCAGAAGCCTGGACTCAAGGTCAACTGATACGGTTAGAACCTAGGAACGAGCAAGGCCTTGCGTTCCTTTCCAGAGACAAGCCTAAGAACCCAGCCAGGTTACACCAGCTTTCGGAGCATGCCCATAGCCCCTTCTCCTTGTCCTAAGGTAACCTCCTGATGTCAGGGATTGAATTTTCCCCTGCTCTGGTGTCAAGTCTCCACCCCAAAGTAGACATGGGAATATAACTTACATATTGTTTACTCAATGCACATGCTCCATCTTTCCTTGTAAACCATCCTAAATTTCCCTACCCTTTTATCAAGATGTGTATAAAGGATTCCTTGGATTTTTTTCCTCCTGTTTATTCAAGTCTATTCCAATGTTGCATTGGTTCCTTCAAATTTTGCTTATTTGAATTCCTTTACTATCTGTGTGCTTGGTAAAAATGCTTTACCAAATACAAAACTAGATGACCTAAGCCAAGCACACATTCTATGTTAGCCTGTCAATTGGACTTAATAGAGAACATATATCACTTTCAAGCTTCCTACCATTTATGTACAATAAGTTTCCCCCAATAAGAAAAACCTAGGTTAAATATATATATATATATATATTCATATGTAGCAAAGAGGGGTTTGATGGACCCCAGGGCAGGCAAGCTAGTCACCCTGGCACAAAGGGACATAAAAACAAAAAGTTGATCATCATGCTTTCTGAGGAAAGATTACTGATCAAAAGGGGGGAAATGTTAAAGGAAAGTTTCAACTTGTAATGTTTGTGGGCCCTGCTCCTGGGCTCCCAGGGAAGCTATGCTTTAACATTTACCAAGGTCAAAATGACTCAGCAAAACCTCAAAGCGTGGGCTCTATTCCTGCCCCAAGCACACATTGTTCGTCTGCTTTGTCAAAAATAAATAAATAAATAATAACCAAAAAGGAGCATTCTGAACATAAAGATAAGAAGAACAAAGAAAACTTCCTGGCTCCCATCAGAGTAAAGTCACACAGCCTTGTATATACTAAAAATATAAGAGAAAGTCTGTAACTTTCTGGAATGTCCTTCGTCATGATAATTTGTAACTTTTCAGGTAGAAAAACATATATAACCCTGCACCAAATGTCCCTTCCCTGGAACACTCTCTTCTTTGTGAAGATTGCATATCCTGGGCAGCTGTCCTGATTTGGGCTCGAATAAAACTCTTTCCCTTTCTCTTAAAAAATTTTTAAAAGCTTTGTTCATTTTTGTCGACAATCCTGACCCAAGAAAATTGTGAAATAATAAATACAAGCTGTTTTAAGCCCATAAATTTATGGTAATTTTTTTTTATGTAGTGATAGAAAACAAATACATTTACTCTCTGCCCTCATTCTCTTTTATGTCTCCAAATGTTCTTGCCGCTCTCTCTTTCTCTACTTTAATACAACGGCAGGTGTCCCTGGCTTTTCTGGTCCTCCAGGGCTACTTGGCCCTTCCTGGGAAGAACTCCAGGCTGTGACTGTCGTAGGAATTCTGTACCCATCCAAACCCTGGCCCAGAGGCTGGGCTTTAGATGACATGGAGAAACAGAAGAAATGCCCCCAAATATGCATCTAAGGTGGCCAGAGAATTCCAGGATACAATTCTCAGCCAAAAATAGGAAAGAGCTCAGATGTCCATTAACAGATGAATGGATAAAAAAGATGTGGTGTACATATATATATATATATGCACACACACACACACACACACACACACACACATATACCACAGGAATATTACTCAGCCATTAAAAAGAATGAAATTTTGCCATTTACAATGACATGGATGGAACTAGAGGGTATTATGCTAAGTGAAATAAGTCATTCAGAGAAAGACAAATATCATATGATTTCACTCATATGTGGAATTTAAGAAACAAAACAGATGAACATAGGGGAAGGGAAGGAAAAATTAAATAAAATGAAAATAGAGAGGGAAGCAAAGCATAAGAGACGCTTAACTCTAGGAAATAAACTGAGGGTTGCTGGAGGTGAGGTGGGTGGGGGGATGGGGTAACTGGGTGACGGGCATGAAGGGGGACACTTGTAATGGGCACTGGGTGTTATATGCAACTGATGAATCACTAAATTCTACCCCTGAAACTAATAATATGGGATATGTTAACTAAACTGAATTTAAATAAAGAATTAAAAAAAAAAGCAAGCAGACAATCTTCAAGGACCTGGAGCACACAACAGCCAGTATATTTCTTCAGTATAGCCAGCACTTCAGATCATCGTGGCTACTGCAAGTGCTCAGACTTCCAGGTGAGCCTGGGTGTTTAGTAATTATTATGGATCTGAGGGCTTTTAAATTATGAGATAATTATGTCAAATGAAAGCTGTATTTTCTAAAATTTACAACTTAGTAAATATGGAACGTTATAAACTGACCGTTACCAAGGGGATGCCATTGCAGTTGTCAGCTTCCTCTACGGAAGTGATCTCAATTTAATCTAAATGACTTTTCCACACTGCTTTTCAGACTTACATGAAACTGAAGTCACAAATGGTATCATTAAGTCACTGTTGTGTGATTCCTTAAAGTGTGACATCTATTGATAAATGTCACTGTTCCTACAATGTCAAAAATAATTAGGAGAGTTCTTAGCAATAAAAAGCAAATTACTACCAAGCTGCGGTATTCAAGGCAGTATGGTACTGGCACAAATATAGGCACATAGATTAATAGGACAGAATAGAGAGACCAGAAATAAACCTAGGCTTATACAATCAATTAATCTATGACAAAGGAGGCAAGAATATGTAATGGGGGAAAAGATGGTATTTTCATAAGTGGTGCTGGGAAAACTGGACCACTTTCTTCAGCCATACACAAAAGTAAAATCAAGATGGAGTAAAGACCTAAATGTCAGACCTGAAACCATAAAAATCCTAAAAGAGAAGATAGGGGCAGTAATTTATTTGGCATTGGCTGTAGAAACATTTTTCTAGATATGTGTCCTCAGGCAAGAGCAACAAAAGCAAAATTAAACTACTGGGACTACGACAAAATAAAAAGCTTTTGCATTGCAAAGGAAACCATCAATAAAACAGAAAGGCAACCTACTAAATGGGAGGATATATTTGCAAATGATGTAACTGATAAAGGGCTAATACCCAAAATATACAGAGAACGTATACAACTCAACCCCAAGAAACCTAATAATCTGATTAAAAATGGCAGAGGATGTGAACATTTTTCCATACAGATAGCCAAAGGACTGATGAAAAGATGCCCAATGTCATTAATCATCAGGGAAATGCAGATTAAAACCACATTGAGATATCACCTCACACCTGTCAGAACAGGGAAGATCAAAAACATAAGAAACAACAGCGTTGGTGAGAATTCGGAGAAAAAGAAACCTTATGCACTGTTGATGGGAATGCGAACTGGTGCAGCCACTATGGAAAACAGTATGGAGTTTCCTCAAAAAGTTAAAAATAGAGCTACCAGCTGCTGGAGAGTCCAAGATGGCAGAGGAGTAGGAGACCTAAGTTTTGTCTGGTCCCAGGAATTCACCTAGACAGCTATCAAACCATTCTCAACACCTGTGAACTCAACTGGAGAATGAAGAAAAGAGTAACAGCAACTCTACGAACAGGAAACGAACCACTTTCTGGAAGGTAGGATGCTCGGAGAAGTGAATCCGAGGCGATATACAGGGAGATAGACTGTGGGGGGAGGGCAGCCGCCGTCAGCTGGTTACCGGCTAGAGATAGAGCAGTCGAGCACAAAATCCACAAAATCGGAACTTCTAGAAGTCTGCTCCAGTGGGGTCGCTGCTCTGGTGGCTAAGCGGGGTGTGTGTGTGTGTGTGTGGGACCCTTGCTGGGACAGTGTAGTCTCAGGCTCTTGGGGTCCAGAAACACCAAGGGTACCTGAGTGCAGCGGAGCTCCCAGATACTGGAGCGGGGGAGCCGGCTGCAATCAGTGAGCCCAGGGCTGGGTTCTCAGCTTTGGGTGGCCATAAACCCGTGGCACGGTCGGACCACTGCTCTTCGAGTGGGGGCCAACAAGCGGCAGATCCGGGGAGACTCCCGGTCCTCCCCCAGGAGGAGGGTCGCGGCAGCCCGCCTCAGGAATCTGCTGGGTTTGGAGACTCCAAACAGGGCTGTGTGCCAGAGCTAGAAATGCTCGGCTCAGGCTGGGTGAGCACGGAGTGCGCCCGGAGAGCCGGAGACAGCAGTGATTGACTGCTTTTCTCTGAGGGCGCACTGAGCAGTGGGGCCCGGAGCTCTCGGCTCCTCCAGTGTGGGAGATGGGGAGGCCGCCATTTTCATTCTCATCCTCTACAGCTGCGAGGAAAGCTTTCAGGGAACGAAAGCTGCCGAGAGCACACCGAGAGCACACCGGAGCAGAGGCCTTAGCCCGGCCCCTGGCAAGGGCGGTGCAACTCTGCCTGGGGCAAAGACACTTGAGAATCAACGCAACAGGCCCCCACCCCAGAAGATCAGCTAGAACCGGCAGCCAAGACCCAGTTTACTGATCAATGAGAATGCAAAACTCCAGCATAGGGGAATGCAGCACAGAGAATTCATGGCTTTTTCCCCGTGATTCTTGAGTCGTTCAACTTTAATTATTTAAAAATTAAAAAATTTTTTTTTCTTCTTTCCATTTTCAACCAATTTCTTATTTTATCAACTCCTTTTTAAAATCTTCTTTAATTTTCATTTTTACAGTCATAGTCCATCCCTTCGTTGTATTTAACCTTATTTTTGTATATATATAAGTTTTTCTTTCTTTAAAATTTTGGGGTGCAGTTTCTTCTAACAGACCAAAATACACCTAAAATCTAGTGTATGGCTCTGTCCTCTTCGCCAGCCCAATCATATCCCTCCCCCCACCCCGGGTTTCGGGTTTCTTCTGATTTGTTTAGTGCATATTTCTCTGGGGTCGTTGTTACCCTTTTAGCATTTTGTTCACTCGTTCATCTATTCTTCTCTCCACGAAAAGACAAAACAGAAAAACTCACCTCAAAAAAGAGAACAAGAGGCAGCACTGGCTGCCAAGGACATAATCAACATGGACATAAGTAAAATGTCGGAACTAGAGTTCAGAATAACGATTATAAAAATACTAGCTGGGCTTGAAAAAAGCATAGAAGACATAGAGAATCCCTTTCTGGAGAAATAAAATCTAACCTAGTTGAAATCAAAAATACTTTTAATGAGGTACAATAAAAAATGGAGGCGCTAACTGCTAGGATAAATGAGGCAGAAGAGGGAATTACTGACATAGAAGACCAGATGATGGAGAATAAAGAAGCTGAGAAAAAGAGAGATAAACTACTACTGGATCATAAGGGGAGAATCCAAGAGATAAGTGATACCATAAAGCGAAACAATATTAGAATAATTGGGATCCCAGAAGAAGAAGAAAGAGAGAGAGGGACAGAAGGTACGTTGGAGCAAATTATAGCAGAGAACTTCCCCAATTTGGGGAAGGAAACAGTCTTCAAAATCTGGGAGGCACAGAGAACCCCCCTCAAAATCAATAAAAATAGGTCAACACCCCAACATCTAATGGTAAAATTTACAAATTTCAGAAACAGAGAAAATCCTGAAAGCAGTTCAGGACAAGAGGTCTGTAACCTACAAGGGTAGAAACTTTAGATTGGCAGCAGACCTATCCACAGAGACCTGGCAGGCCAGAAAGGACTGGCATGATATATTCAGGGCACTAAATGAGAAAAATATGCAGCCAAGAAAACTATATCCAGCTAGGCTGTCACTGAAAATAGGAGTGATAAAAAGCTTCCAGGGCAAACAGAAACTAAAAGAATTTCTGATCACCAAACCAGCCTGGCAAGAAATATTACAGGGGATCCTGTAAGTGACAAGAGAGCCCAAAAGTAATATAAACCAGAAAGGAACAAAGACAATATACAGAAATAGCCACTTTACAGGTAATACAATGGCACTAAATTAATATCTTTCAATAGGTATCCTGAATGTAAATGGGCTAAATGCCCAATCAAAAGACATGGGGTGTCAGATTGGATAAAAAAGCAAGACCCATCAATATGCTGTCTGCAAGTGACTCATTTTAGACCTAAAGACACCTACAGATTGAAAGTGAAGGGGGTGGAAAACCATTTATCATGCTAATGGACATCAAAAGAAAGCTGGGGTGGCAATCCTTATATCAGATAAATTAGATATTAAACCAAAGGCTGTAATAAAAGATGAGGAAAGGCACTGTATCATAATTAAAGGGTCTATCCAACAAAAATATCTAACAATTGCAAATATGTATGCCCTTAAATGGGAGCAGCCAATTATATAAGCCAATTAATAATAAAATTAAAGAAAAACATTGATAATAATACAAGAACAGGAGGGGACTTTAACACCCCCCCTCACTGAAATGGACAGATCATCTAAGCAGAAGATCAACAAGGAAACAAGGGCTTTCAATGACACACTGGACCAGACGGACTTCACAGATATATCCAGAGCATTCCATCCTAAAGCAACAGACCATCAAAAAAATGAAATCTTGCCATTTGCAACAACGTGGATGGAACTAGAGGGTATTATGCTAAGTGAAATAACTCAATCAGAGAAAGAAAATTATCATATGATCTCACTGATATGTGAAATTTGAGAAGCAAGGAAGAGGATCATAGGGGAAGAGAGGAAAAAATGAAACGATGAAATCAGAGGAGACAAACCATAAGAGATTCTTAATCTCAGGAAACAAACTGAGGGTTGTTGGACTGGAGGGGGTGGGAGGGATGGGGTGGCTGGGTGATGGACATTGGGGAGGCTATGTGTTGTGGGGAGTGCTGGGTGTTGTGCAAGACTGATGAATCACAGACCTGTACCCATGAAACAGTACATTATATGTTAATAATTAAAAATTTAAAAAATAAATAAATTAATTAATTAATTAAAAAAATAGAACTACCATATGATCCAGTCATTCTGTTACTGGATATTTACCCAAAGAAAACAAACAAAAAGCAAATTACTGGTACCTATAACAACCTGGATGAATCTCCAGAGAATTATGCTGAGTGAAATAAGCCAGTCCCAAAAGGTTACTTACTGTATGATTCCATTTAATATAATGTTCTTAAAGTAACAAAGCATAGAAATGGAGAAGAAATTCATGGTTGCCAGGGCATCAGTAAGGGTTGGGGGCAGGACAGAGTGGGTGTGGATATTAAAAGACACCAGATGATTCTGTGGTGATGGGGACCTTCTATACCCTGCCTATATCAATGTCAAGATCCTAGCCGTGAGGTTGTACTATAGTTACCCTTGTTGTGTAGTTGTTGGGATTTTCATTGTGATCCCCAAACCTCATGAAGTCATACATGATACTTAGTATAATGTGGATCATTTTGACTATACTAAATAACATCAAAAAATAAACACAACTCATGCTGGCAACACTAAAGGAGAATTTTAGTGATTTACCAATAAAGTTTAGAATTTAAAACATCTAAATTAATAAATATGAGGAGGGAAATAATAATTTAAAAATTGAGAAGAGCACTAGACGTGGAATCCAAAAGGTTGAGAGATTGTGTGCACCGCTAACTGCCCATATAACTTTAGAAAGTTAGTATTAATTTGCTCAGGTGAAAAATGACTGTGCTAGATCAGAGAGCTTTTATAGCTTCAGTGGAACTCATGAAGTGCTAGGTGTAGGGGCATGTGGCTAGCTCAGCTGGTAGAACATGTGACTCTTAATCTCAGGTTGTGAGTTCAAGCCCCATGTTGGATATGGAGATTACTTAAAAATGAAATCTTAAAAAAAAAAAAAAAGGAAGTGCTTGCTGTAAAACAAAAGACTGAAAGATAAAATTATTAACATGAACCCATGTTTGCATGCTGATAGCAATGATCCAGTAAACAAGGGGGAAGATATCTATGATATTGGAAAAAAGAAGAATAACTGTAGGAATAACCTCCTTGAAATGGCTACAGATGGACTCTGGAGCCCAGGTAGACTTTGGTAGGAGCAGGGAGATTTCATGTAGACATAGTCATTCAACATTTCTACTTCTGTTTCTCCTTTGGTTGGTTTGGATTTCATATTTTTCTAGGAATTTGTCCATTTCAAATAAAATTTCAAATTTACTGGCAAAACGTTCATAATATGCTTTAATCATTTTAATGCCAGATGACTCTGTAGTCATGTTCTTTTTTCATTCCTGAGATTTTATTTGTGCTTCTTCTTTTCTTTTCTTGATTGGCCTTTTCAAGGATTTATCTATTTTTTTAAAGATTTTATTTATTCATTTGTCAGAAAGAGAGAGAGAGAGAGAGAGCACAAGCAGGGGGAGGGGCAGAAGGAGAAGTAGGCTCCGCACTGGACAAGGAGCCGGACGTAGGACTCAATCCCAGGACCCTGGGATCATGACCTGACCTGAAGGCAGATGCTTAACGGACTGAGCCACCCAGGCATCCTGAGGATTTATCTCTTTTATTAGTCTTCAAAGAAATAACTTTTGGTAGGGCTGACATTTATTGTACATCTCTTTTCTCTTTCATTAATTTCTAGTATTATCTTCATAATACCCTTCGTTTTAGTTGAGTTTAATTTGTTTCATAATTTATAGAGGTGAATACTTGGATTATTGATTTTAGCGTTAGCTATAGCCCACACTTTTGAAATGTCATATTTTTATTTTTTTATTTTATTTTATTTTTTTATTTTTTTAAAGATTTTATTTATTTATTTGGCAGAGAGACAGCCAGTGAGAGAGGGAACACAAGCAGGGGGAGTGGGAGAGGAAGAAGCAGGCTCATAGCAGAGGAGCCTGATGTGGGGCTCGATCCCAGAACTCCGGGATCACGCCCTGAGCCGAAGGCAGACGCTTAACGACTGTGCCACCCAGCCGCCCCTGAAATGTCATATTTTTATTACCATTTAGTTTGAAATATTTTCTAACTTCCATTTTGATTTCTTCAAAATTATATTGATTAATTTCCAAATGTGAGGAATTTATAGTAATTTTTTAGCTACTGATTTCTAGCTCAATTTTTCCCTATGGCCGAAAAAAATGCTCATTTCAATTATTTGAAAAAAAAAGATTTGTTAACACTTGCTTAATGACTCAGCATAGAATCAACTTTAGTAAATGTTCCATGTGCTCTTGAAAAGAATGAGTATCTGCAGTTGGTAGGTGCCATTTTCTTCATATGTTAATTAGGTCAAGTTTGTTAATCATATCCATCTTATATATCCATACTGATATTTTTTTTAACTGCTTGTTCTATCAGTTTCTAAGAAAAGAATGTGAAATTTCCCACTTGATTGCAGATTTTCCTAGTTCTCCTTATAACTCTGTAAATTTTTGGTCTGTATATTTTGAGGTTTTGTTTTTATATGCATACCAACTTACAATTTTTATATTTTCCTGGTAAATTGACCCTTTTGTCATTATGCAGTGTTCCTTTTTATTTCTAGTAATGCTTTTTGTTATTATAACTATACCAGTTTTCTTTTGGTCAATATTTGTGAGAACTACTTTTTTCTCTTTATTTTCAACCTTTGAGTACGCTTATATTTAAGGTTTGTCTGTCACAAGTAGCATATAGGCTAGTTTTGTTATTTTATGCTCTTTTTTTTCTAACTGGAATATTTAGTCTCTTTCTTGATATCTGCCTTGGAGCAGAGTCTACGTGTCCTTGGTGATATGCCTGGTTTTGAGAATTTCTCTCTTTTTTTTTTTCCCTCCTCATTTTTGTGCTTGAATTTTTTTCCTTATCGAAGTGCTGGGAACACAGCTTCTGCTTCGTCAGTTCTTTTTTTTTTTTTTTAAGATTTATTTATTTATTTATTTGAGAGAGAGAGAGAACAAGTGGGAGGGGCAGAAGGAGAGGGAGAGAGACTCTCAAGCAGACTCCATGCTGAGCATAGAGACAGATGTGGGACTTGATCTCGTGAGATCATGACCAGAGCCGTAACCAAGAGCTGGATGCTTAACCGACTGTGTCACCCAGGTGCCCCTCATCAGTTCTTTCTAAATCTGTGGTGTGGAGCTGGGATCATGGACGGTTCAGCCTGCTCGGAGCTCTGCTTCCCAGTGGGGCAGCACATGCCTGGTCCAGAGGCCCCTTCTTTGGCCAGCAAGAGAGCTCCTAACAGCGTGTTGAGGAACTGAAAAAAGGGTTTTCATCTTTAATATTAGTCATTTAATGTCCTCCTGTCTTTCACTGAAGAGGTGGCAAGAGACAGTCCCAAATTCCACCCCCTCTGTCTTCCCCATCCCTGCAACCATAGAAGCCGNTGCAAGACTTAAAAAATTGGTGGTTCCCAGCCATATGCTTAGCTCCTATTTATCTCTGCCTAGGAAAGTAGTCCTTACTTACACAAAGTCATATCTGATATAGGAAGTAAATAATGTAGTATTTTGATAAAGCATCTTAATAAAATTTTATTTCAGTATACGTAAGATCTTTGGCTCACCCTAGGAATGCATGAAATTTCTAATTGTGAATGTATTTTCACCAAACATTTACCTTTTTTCTGGACAGGTGACATGCACACATTTATATACAAATTTTTAAAAGAATTTTTGGACACTTGAAAAGGATGTTTTGTTTTGCATTGAAGGGTACCTGCTCCATGTAGAAAACCCATTTTTGAGGATTGGTCTCTAAATAGCTTTTTTCTGCTTGATCTCAGTTAGTTTCAAAAAAATCACAGTTTCAAGGCCAGAATTGTGCTCAAGAGAAAAATTAAACATTGTACTATTGAGGATAGATTAGTGGAGTGTAACAGGGGCTCAAAATAACAGTGGCTTACACAAGATAGAAGTTTATTTCTCTCTCATGTAAGTGAAGCATGAAAAACTGCACTCATCGCTCCCCCTGGCTCTACGGCAGGATGGGAAATGCTGTCTTCACTTAGCGCGAGCACATGCCCAGCTAAAATGAGAGCACTGGAGAATGGTTTTTGGAGAAAACTCTTATCATAATTACACATTTTAAAATGAACATTCTCAGGTAAAAATAATACAGGAACTAGCAGAGGTATTAACCTTTTCATTTTTCTTAGAATTAACCTTCTTTGGTGACATTTATATAAATATACTTCGTACTATTTCACTTTTTACTGCAGGAAACCTCATGGTATACACACATAGAATGATAACTAAACATTTTATCAGCATTACCATTAAACAGAAGCAAACTATTATTAGCGGAATTAAGGTAAATTAGGTGACTTCTTTTTCCTCTTGAGAGACTAAGTATCCAAACTGATCAAATATGACAATGGGATTCTGACCCACAAGCTGAAAAGTTAAACCACAACTTCTATAGCAATCTGTCCAGACTTGGTCAATGACTGCCAGCTTCCCTATTTTTTGCCTCAAACTCAGGACCAACCAGAGAAAGCCAAATATTCTCCCCAAACCAATCATAGAAGATGCCCTGCTTCTAGTCAGGCCACCTCTAGCTGTTCCATGCCAACAGTTTCTAAGCAGAGCATACCACCGTAAAGCTTTTCCACTCCTCGCTCTGCCACTTTCCACCATGCCAAGAGGAAGTGATGGTACCTAACTCCCTTGGTAGATTAAGCTCTGAATAAATAGCCTCTGGGTGTTATCATCTGGGTGGCCTTCATTTATTTCCCTATTCATAATAAGCTACCAGCCCTGAGTTACAGGTTTCATCTTTTACTCTTATGCAATTTGGTCCAATTAATCTGCCATATCACAGATTGTACCACTGGTGGTATAATGCTCTGCAAGCCACTCTACCTTCTGTCTGTTTCTCTTTCTGCAAAATGAAGATAAATGTGATCCATTTCACAAGGGCTAAAATGAGGGCCAAATAAGCCAGTGCATGTAAAACACCCAGAGCACTGTGTGACACAATATACGTAATTAACAAATATTTGTTCTCATCATCGTCTCATCATCATCAAAGTTCAAGTCTTGTTTAATTTTTTCTTACTCTGAGTACCTTGGGTCTTTATGAATCAAAATAAGGATTCAATGATAAATTTATGTTTTACTTTTGGACCCTGAAGATTGTGTAGTACGTGTGTGTACAAAATCAGTTGAAATTGGTCAATTAAAATTACAAATTTACTAAAAAGTACGTATTGTTTTCTTTCCAAAACATGTCATATATATTTGTTGTGACTGTACGAAGGAAAAAGTTCTTTTTCCTTCTACCTCCCGGGTTCTCTGGCTGGAGCCTTGTAAAATTAGAATGGCAAAGGACAGACTGACAAGAGAAAACCAGTTTATCAGCATGCACAGAGCACATAGCGCAGGAGAAACCCCAGTGAAGAATAACTCGAAGGGGTGGCTAGAACTTGGGCTTCTATAGCATTTTGACCAAAGAACAGTACATTTGTAGAGAAGTGATAAGACAAAGGAAAAGGGTTTTAAGCTCTCAAGGGTGGCAAACTGTGAGAAGGTAAATATATAGGGGAAACTAATGGAATAAGGTTTTGTGCAGATCCATCGGGATGCTGACTTTCAGTCTTTTTCATAGCCATAAAACTTCCTTGGGAGAAGAGATTTGTGGCACTCCTCATTTTTCAGAAGTTTCTGCCTTTAGTCAGACAAGAGAAGCCCCAGAATGACTTTTTTCTGCATCTCTTGATTCACATTTGCCTTTAGCTCAAAATAATCCTCAGGCCGAAGTGGCATATTTTGGAGTGGCATATTCCGGCCTCCAACACCACCATGAAACTGTGACCTCAACTCTACTGTGGTGGCCCCAGCCTCTGCCCCTGGGGATCCAACTCTGCATCCCCTCCATCCTCTCCTCACCACCACCTCCCCCCAAAAAGAACCTCACCCCTGTGATCTCCGTAGGGCACACTTCTTCCGGGGTGTGCCAGCAGACAGTGGTACTGGAACAGGAACATTACCATGGAACTTGGCCCTATCTACAGGAGACCGTGGCTTGAAGACTCCACATAAGTGTGCTCAAAACTTGCTTAGAGCTCTGCTGTAAACTGGAATTCCTCCTTCCCAGCCCTTCATCTTTTTTTTTTTTTAAGATTTTATTTTTATTTACTTATTTGGCAGAGAGCAGAGAGATAGCGAGAGAGGGGGAGAGCGTGGGTGTGCTCAGGAGTGGGGGAGGGACAGAGAGGGAGGGAGAGGGAGAGAGAAGCTGAAGCTGACCCTACGCTGAGTGTGGAGCCAAGGTGGGGCTCGATCCCAAGACCCTGAGATCATGACCTGAGCAGAAACCAAGAGTCAGAGGCTCAATCAGCTGAGCCCCCCAGGAGCCCCCCAGCCCTCCATCTTTTGCACAAGTATTAGCTCTACACCTCCTCATGAAGGAGCTCTCTGCCTGCTCCCACTTCCTCCCTTTATTAGCAGGCATTTCCTCACCAATAAATCTTTTGCGTGTTTGATCCTGTCCTGGTGTCTGCTTCTGTGAGGACATGAGCACAATACACAAACAAAATGCCAGCCGGCTGTAAGGTACCATTACTATCACAATTTCCACCTTAAGGTTCTAATTTGGACTCTAAGTGCTTAAGATTTACTAGTTTAGTAAAGGAAATTACAGCATCATAAATAACTACTTCCTTGTGAGTTTAACTAACATGCAGAATTAAAATTCGGTCTACTTCCAAATATAATGGTTCATCAGTTCAGAGTACTGAATGTAGAAGAAGAAAATTCAATGGTAAAAGAACTTAGATTTTAAATGGTCATCAAAAGGAGTGACCAAAGGAACACACAAGAGCAGCCTGCAAAGATTACAAAGTCTTGCAAAGTTCTTATTGTCAAGGTCCCTGTTTTATAATTCCTGACTCTCTTGCAAAATAGTCCGTGGAAGCCTCCTCTGACTTCCCTCCTCTTTTATTTCTGAATGTGAGACTTACACAATCTCCACTTCCTTCCAGTGGCTACGCTCCGAAGTGGCCCCATCTTAGGGGAGAACCCAAAGTTGTGCTATTTTCTTAAGATTGCAACTCAGTGGGTCTCCTGGCTAGTAACAGAGACTTAGAGAATTTTTCCACTTATGTGCATTCTGGGACATTTACTATAGACAGAAGATGAAGCTCAACACTTATAAAGAGCTTCTATTTTGAGACATGTCAAAAACGGAAAAGATGTTTTTAGAATTTATAAGATACTAAGCTCTTCTTTCATGATGAGTTATTATAGAATAATAACTTCGTACCTAAAAAGGTAAGAATCAAATTTTCAAATGAGTAAAATTAACCTCTCTATAGCTCTCACAAAAACATATTTCAAATACAATTTAGCTGAATGTATTTCAAGTATAATTGAGCTTAGAATTGACACCTTTGATGAAATTTAAACTGTGAATAAAAATTAAAAGGGTCATAGTGCTGTGTAGCGTACACACATACACACACACACACACACATGCACACACACTGAAATGTTACTCAGCCATAAAAAAGAATAATATCTTGCCATTTGCAACAACATGGGTGGACCTAGAGGGTATTATGCTAAGTGAAATAAGTCAATCAGAGAAAAACAAATACCACATGATTTCACTCGTATGTGGAATTTAAGAAACAAAACAAATGAACAAACAAAAAAAAAGATAAACAAAAAAACCAGATTCTTAAATACAGAGAGCAAACTGGTGTTTGCTAGAGGGGACGTGAGTGGGGGGATGGGTGAAATAGGGATGGAGATTAAGAGTACGCTTATAGTACTGAGTACCGTACAGAATTGTTGAATCATTATATTGTACACCTGAAACTGATGCAACACTGTGTGTTAATTATACTTCAATTAAAAAAAGAAATTTAAATAAATAAAAGTTTTTGTAAAAAAAAGGTGACAGGGCTGGGAACATTAATAGATTTTTCTATAAAAAATAATTTACTTTCTGTGGCATAGACCATAAACATATATTCAGTCAACATGTGTTTAGTCAATGCTTTGTGTCCATCAGTCTTCCTTTTAAGAGAAACTGCGTCCCGTTCTGGCTCCTGGTCAAGAAGTAGACCTAGGTGGGGCGCCTGGGTGGCTCAGTCATTAAGCGTCTGCTTCCGGCTCAGGTCATCTCAGACTCAGAGTCCTGGGATCCAGCCCTGCTTCAGGCTCCCTGCTCAGTGGGGAGCCTGCTTCTCCCTCTCCCCTGCCTGCTGCTCCCCCTATTTGTGCTCTCTCTCTCTCAAATAAATAAAATCTTTAAAAAAAAAAAGAAAAGAGGTAGACCTAGGTAACTATGTTTGTACCCAGTGGTCCTGCCCCTTATTAAAACCTATGAATATAAGATGGGCAGCTGTTCTGAACTGGACTAATGTGTACCCTAACACTAGGAATCTGAAATTCAAATATGAATAGTGATCTATGAAGTACTATAATGCATAGCCAGTTGGAATTGGGGTGGACCAAACACAATACACTTAACTGGAGGCAGAGAAATCAGGGAATGTAGAGAAAGCTATTCAAGACAGAGTTGAAGAACGACAAAATGGATTTGGCTTTCAGTTCTTTCGCTTATTGCAAAATAAAGAAGAATTAACCAGTTCGGAGGCTACTTAATAATCCAGATGAAAATTATTTATAATAATCTAGGGCAATGGTGTGTAGGGAAAATGTGCTTCAGTGCAAAATAGAAATTATCTAGAGCATAGAGGACAACACCCTGGGAATTCTGATTCTATGGGAGCTATTTTGCAATTCTAAATTACAAATAACTGATACAAGCACAAAATAATTCTTGTCTATAGAAATGCAAATGTCCTATTCAGTAGAGAGTAAACTGACTTCCCTTCCCTACTGTGGAAGAAGATAGTTTTACCTCTATTTTCATGTTCCTGTCAACATTCTTTTTTTTTAGATTTTATTTTTTTGTCAGAGACAGAGAGACAGAGCAGAAGCAGGGCGAGCTGCAGACAGAAGGTGAAGCAGACTCCCTGCTGAGCTAGGAGCCCACTGTGGGACTGGATCCCAGGACCCTGGGATCATGACCTGAGCCAAAAGCAAACACTTAACCGACTGAGCCACCCAGGCGTCCCTCCTTTCAGCATTCTTTACTCCATATAAATTTGTGCTTTTTTTACTTCTTTGAACTGGTTCAAACACCTCATTAAATTCTTCACTGATGACTTAAGTAAAGCATGCATCTAACATACATTCTTTTTCATGGGAGTCATGATCTTACTTTTTTAAAAATGTGCTTTAACAGTTTCGGAAGTTTTCCACCCAGATGTCCAATGGAACAGAATAGAACCAGAGAAGTGCACCTCATGGGTAATTGAAGCCCACATATATCTTTTCTTGTCACTTAGAGGTGAATCCAAAGCAGCAAATTTGTGATGCTGTTTTTTTTTTTTTTATTTTAGATTTTCCTCTTTACTAATTTTGTGCTTTGTTTTTGGTTCTTCTGTATTGGATAAATTATTTTCCATTGGTGGCAGCAATGATTGGCGATTTGGTTTTCTGGTCTGATCACTTGAAGATTTCTCTTAAAGAATTAAGGTTTTATAGAGACCTAGTCTCTGCTGGGTGAGAGACAAGAGAGTATTAGGTTTGTTAGTGTATTTTTATCTATAAAATAGTGTATTTTATCTATAGTGTTCATTTATTTTGAGTTCAAATCAATTAAGAATTTACGGTAGGATAAATGGACCAGATATCTTGGATAAATGGACCAGAGACTTAACTGCGGTGTTGTGTTTACTCTTGCTTTCTTTGTGGCTGAAATTTTAGAATTGAAACTTTAAGGGCTCTCTCTATCTATGTCTATAATTCAGAAAGACCTTTACTTTTCATCGTGTGAGAATATAATGCTTTTCCATCTTAGGATGCTATTGACAGATTAGATTATAAACTTTTTTTTTCTTTAAGATTTTATTTATTTATTCGATAGAGATAGAGACAGCCAGCGAGAGAGGGAACACAAGCAGGGGGAGTGGGAGAGGAAGAAGCAGGCTCATAGCAGAAGAGCCTGATGTGGGGCTCGATCCCATAACGCCGGGATCACGCCCTGAGCCGAAGGCAGATGCTTAACCGCTGTGCCACCCAGGCACCCCTAGATTATAAACTCTTATACAGTCCTGTTCTGATTGACCGACAGAGGTAAATAAGCACTTACATGGATTGCATATTCCTAAAATTCCCAGAAAACAGTGAACTAATACTTTAAATGTGCTAGAATCTAAAAGGAAAGAAAAGTATTCTTAGCAAAACTAACAGGTAACTTTTGGTGACAAATTCACAAAATTTAAGTGAATCTTTAGCAAACAAGACTAGTTCAATATTATTGGTTTAACAAGTCTAACTATGTCTTCTCTGGTTTATCATTGTTAAGTATAATGCAAGCCTATATCTTATTCTGGTTGGGAATGTTCTTCCTAAATTTACAGTAGTTTATGGATCAAATAAACTAACATTACTTCCACTTAATGTTTAAAATTATGAAAAAATATGCATTTGTGTTTAGCCAAATTGAATCAGTCTGATTTTCAATAGTAGAAATTATATTTTACAGTGTGTTGGTTTGAAGATAATTTCTTTAGGTGACTTAAAACCGTGGACTTAATTACATTAATTTCCAGATGTTCATTGGATGTTGAAATCATTTCTAAGTAAGATATGACACTGCAACATTGATTACTAAGCATAATTTTCATTTATATGCTTTTATTTTGCATTTTAAATGCTACAAAGAGGCTCTCTCTGTGGGCCTGTTAATAAATGTGCTTATTTTCACCATTTTGAGAAATATTATAAAGGATGCATATGGCTGTAAAATGTTGTTATGTGTATTGATGAGTTTTGCTAGTCTACTAAAGTGGCAGCGTAGGACATGTAGTTTACAATTACTTACCCTCTAGTTTTGTGTGACATAAAAGTTACTTTGGCTAAAAGTTACAATTAATACAAATGATAGAGATTATATTTAGGAGCAATAATTTCAGAGAAATAAAATTGTGCACATGCTTTTGTTTTTTGAGGAAAAGAGTAGTCTTTTCCAAAAACAGCCATTCTCAGGGTTTTTCAGTCTATGAACTCTGCACTACATTTTCACCAGCAATGTCTGATTCAGTTTTTCTCTATGCTCACCAGCATTTTGGAGTTGTCATTATTTTTTATTTTAGCCATTCTGTTGGGTGTGAAATGATATGTTATTGTGGTTTTAATTCACATTTTTTTAATGTCTACTGATGTTGAACATCTTATCAAGTGCTGATTTGCCATCTGTGTATCTTCTTCAGTGAAATGTCTCTTCATTTCTTTTCCCTGTCTTCTAAATAGACTCTTTGCTTTTTTACTTGTAGAATTTTGAGAGCTCTTTATGTATTTTAGATACTCATCCTTTGTCTGATATGTGTTTTGCAAATATGTTCTCCGATTCTGTAGATTGTCTTCTCATCTTCTTGCCAGTTTTTCACAAGAGCAAATATTTTTAATTTTGTGATTCAGTTTATCAGTTTTTCCTTTAACTGATCATGCTTTTGGTTTCAAAGGTTAGGAGCCCTATGCTTAGCTCTAGATCTTTAGCATTTTCTCCTATTTTTTTTCATAAGACTTCTATAGTTTTGTTTTGCATTAAATTTATTATCCATTTTGGGTTGATTTTTGCACAAACTGAAACCTCGGTCAAGGTTTTTTGGTTTTGTTTTGTTTTGTTTCGTTTTGTTTGTTTTTGCTTTTTGCCTATAGATGTTCCTCCAGAACCACTTGTTGAAAAGTCTGTTTGCATTGAGTCCACATGTTCATTGCTAATTTATAGACATATAGTTGATTTTTGAATGTTTATCTTGTATCTTGAACCTTGCATAACTCATGTATTAGGCATTAAGTTGTTTTATGTAGATTTCTTGGGATTTTTGATGTAGATAATGATGTCATTTACAAATAGGGACAGTTTTATTTTTCCTTTCCAGCTCCGTATTGAATATCAGTGATGTGAGCAGAATTCTTGCGTATTTCTGATCTTAGAGGGAAAACATCCATTCATTAAGCGTAATGTTAGCTGTAGGCATTGTGAATGTTCTTTACCAAGTAAGTGGAGGAAGTTTCCCTCTTTTTTTTTTTTTCCTAAAACTTTTTATCATGATGGGTGTTGAGATTTTCTCAAATGCCTTTTCTGCATCAATTGAGATAATCGTGTGTTTTATATGCAGATAACATTGCTTGACTTTCAAATATCAAACCAGTCTTGCATCTCTAGAATAAATCCTTTTTGGTCAGGGTGCACAATTTTTTAAACATATTGAGTAACTGTATTTGCTAATATTTTGTTAAGCATTTTTGTGTCTATATTCATGAAGAATATCGATTTTCTTTTTTATAGTGCCTTTGTTTGATTTGGTATCAGGGTTATAGTAGTGTCATAAAATGAATTGGGAAGTGTACCCTCTTCTATTTTCTGGAAGAGATTGCGTAGAATTGGTATGGAATTGTGGAAAAATATTTGGTAGAATTCTCTAGGACACTATCTAGGCCTGGAGATTTGTTTTGGGGAGTTATTAAGTTATATATTTTATTTCCTAGTTACAGTTCTATTCAAATCGTCAGTTTCATATTGTCCAAATTATGGTAGCTTGTATTTTTCAAGAAAATGGTTGTATTTAAGTTGTCAAATTTATGTCTGTAGTATCCCCTTGTTAAACTTTTGATGTTTTCAGCATCTGTGGCAGGAAGTTCTGTTTCATTCTTAATATTGGTGATTTGTGCGCTTTCTTTGTCACTTTTTCTAGAAGTTTGTCGATTTTATCTTTTCAAAGAACCGATTCTTTGTTTCATTTTATTTTCTCTAAGTTTTTCCAATTTCAATTTCGTCGACTTCTGCTTCAGCCTTTATTATTCCCTTCTCTTTGCTTAATTTGGGTTTACTTTGCTCCTCTATTTCTGGGTTTCTGAGATGGAAGCTTAGAGAATCTTCCCTTTCCTTGAATTATTTCGTTGAAGTATTTAGTGCTGTAATTTCCCTCTTAGCACGTTATCTGTGTTCCACAAATTTCGGTATTTTGTATTTTTATTCAGTTCAATTTACTTTTTCTTTTAAGGCCTCCTGTGAGACCTATGGATTATTTAGAAGTGTATTGTTTAGTTTGGAGATATTCCTTGCAACTTTTGGCTACTGATTTCTAGCTCAATTCTAATGTGGCTGAAGAGCATGCTGTGT
The DNA here is from genome assembly GCF_017311325.1 of Ursus maritimus. Taxonomy (NCBI): domain Eukaryota; kingdom Metazoa; phylum Chordata; class Mammalia; order Carnivora; family Ursidae; genus Ursus; species Ursus maritimus. The sequence continues at coordinate 33,430,939 of NW_024423453.1, forward strand.
ATAATTTCAATTTTTTAAAATTTGTTGAGGTTTTCTTTTATGGTCCACCTTATTATATTTTTGGTGGGTTTTGGAAAAAAATGTGTATGCTTCTATTACGTGAAGTGTTCTGTAAATGTCAAGTAGATTCTGTTGGTTGACAGTGTTGTTGAACTCTTCTATATCCTCGGTGATTTTCTGCTTAGCTGTTCTGTCAGTTACTGAGAGATGCTGTAGCCTTCACCTATAACTGTAGATTTGTTCTCATTTTAGTACTGTCAGTTTTTGCTTTGCATATTTTGCAGTTGTGTTGTTTGGTGCATACACTTTTAGAATTGTTATATCTTCTTGGTAGATTGACATTTCTTGGTAGAGTGACACTCTCTCTTTGTAATTTTCTTTACTCAAGTCTACTTTACCTGATAGATAGAACCACTTCTGCTTTCTTTTGAATAATGTCTGAGGCATATATTTTTCCATCTTCTTATTCTAAATCTTTTGAGCAAAGGAATCCCAAATTTCTTAACTATAGCTTTGGCCATAGCTAATTCTTTTGAAAATATTTCAGGAGTGGTGATAGTTAAAATTTAACTTTGGATTATAATATTCGGGTTCCTAGGAGTATTCTACCTAGAACCAATTCAATAAAGAAGAGAATATTTTTCACGAGTGGGAAGAAAAGGCACAGAGAATTTGAATTTTTGACTTGTGTGTATTAAAGGCAACTTTAAATGATTACATAAAAACATGAATAAACACCCAACAGATACAAAGTCACTCACTGATGTGAGTTGGTGACCAAATATAAGGGGAATATGTTTAAAACTTATTTAGCTTTTTTGTTAAGAGCTTGGTTAATGTTTTTGTTTAATTGAAATGCTATTACATGGCAAATGACCCATGTAGGAGAATTCTGAAAAATGATACATACCAGATGTGATCATTGGTATCTACTGTTGGAAATGTCCATTCACAGATACTCACAAACTCAATACTCTCGTATTGTTGTCATGTAGTAAGACTTTATTTTCCTAGGCTTTCACAAAATAAAATAAGTATGTGATGAAGAGAGGCTCAGCATTCCTACTCCGTTCTTGATAAACTTAGTTAACTCCTTTCCCTTATCACTCAAGGCCAAAATGCTGAGAGTTCTCGCTCTTGGGCATCTTTTGTTCTCTGGCAATACCTCTTCGTTCTACTCCCCAGCACAGCACATGCTGTGCTGGCATACTAAATCTAACGGAGGAAATTTTAAGTGTCAACAATATGTACTTGCATATTTGAGACAGAATACTCATATGTTTTTACATTGTAACACTCTATTTCTGGGAACATGGTTAAAGCAGGAATTTTTTCTAGCATTTTCTTGACATGATTCTCCTTACCTTCCTCCTTATTAAAAAAAAAACAACAAAACATTAGATTATCCTTCCTCCAACTGGACTGATTCTTAGGCTTATGATTCTTCAGGATTAGAATACCTAACACTTGAACACAGAGCTCGCTCCATGTCAGACACTGTATTAAACGCACTACATGCACCCTCTAATTATTATGATATCATTATAAGAATATTATTCCAATATAAAATTGAGATAATAATAAAAAGACAGGAAAACTGATTTCAAAAAAGTTGAAAGATAACTTGCCTGCATTCACACAGCTACTAAGTTCTTGAGCCTGCCCTGGAATCTATGCTTGCCTGAATCCCCAGTTACTCTCCTACCCCTACACTAATCCTATATTAGACTATCAATTCCAGAACTAGCTATTATTGTAACCTATTAGTCTTTGAAAAAAATAGGTCTCTGTGATTCATGTAAGTACTATCTGCCTAACTTAGCTAGTATTCCCATAGCTCCATTGCCAGGCATCCTGTGTTTTCTGTAGCTTCTCTCTCCTCTTTCTCTCTGCTTCTAGACCCTGCTCAAAATTGGTTTCTCTGTTCTTAATGTTAATTAGAGGACTCAAACATTCTGTCTTCTCTTCCTCCTTTCTTCTAAGTATCGTCCCTCCACGATTTTTACGATTCCCATACAGATTTCATATGCTTATATGAGAAACTCACAGTATAAATGCACATGTTAAAACTGCCATTTTAAAGGCAATTTTATTTATTGCTTTTCTTGTTATTTATTGCTTTCCTTAACTAGTTCTTAGACTTAAGAACCTTCCATTTATATACTTGTATATATTTTTAGGCTTTCTGAACCAGGACCCAAGATACCTACCTATCACTATAGAGCGGGGAAATATTCTGAATATTAAATAAATGTTATATTCTTCCTACTTAACAATGTCAATATTGAATAAATTTTTATCAAATGAGTGTCTATATGTCAGATACCACCGTAGACACTTTTACCCTTCCACCCACACTTTTTTAGGTAAAAGAACATTTTTTAATATTAAAATAAGTTTTATCAGTATAATAATATACAAATTCATTTTAGAAAAATAAAAAAATACAAACAAAAAAGAATTAGGAAATAAACACCAGCAACACTTTCAATACTTTTATGATTATCCTTCCAAATTTTACCTATATTTTTGAACTGTTAGATTTTTTTTCAATTAACACTATGTAATAAACAGTCTTCTACATTAATGGCTGTTAAAAGGTTAATAATAGTTCGTTTTGTGGGTGTACGATAGTTTTAAAATCACAGTTCAATGTTGGATTCAGCCTATGGGTAGCTTTTTGAATTACATGTGATTATGTTGAATGTCATTGCAGGTATTTTTCAAATGTATCCTTAGGCAGTTTCCTACAGTCTCAGAAATAGCATTTCTAATGGACTGGTGGACGTTTTCCAGATCTCAAAGAATTATTATTTGATTAGTTAAAAGTTTGTAGTCTGTACAATCTAAGGAGATCCTTTGTGTATGAAATTCAGCATAATTAAAGTTAGCTCAAACCTTAACTATTGAAAAGTGTGTCTCCTTTATTCAATAAACACTGATAGAATTCTTGACATAGGATGCGAAGATGAGTAAGAGGTTGCGGAGTGCAGGTAACAATTTACTGTAATATGCAGATTTGTTATCCACTAGACTACAATGTGCTTAAATTCTGTAGAGAACAGACGCACATGACCCTTAGGCTGTGTTGAAGAAAGCCTAAGGCAGCGGACAAAACAGTGATTACTTGCTGCATTTCTTACTGAGAAAGAAGAATGTACTTTTTATTTAATACTTGGTGGTTGAGGAAAAGATACAACCCACCGGTGGCCTCTCTTCCTTGATTACTCAGGTTTCTCACATGGCCGCGGGCAGTTCGCTTGCTTTTAGCCTGTGGAGGAAATACCGTCTAACTTTGTGTCGAAGGAGAAGAAATTTAGAAACGACTGAAATAGCTAACATGGGAAGACGAAAAATATCACACTAACGGAAACTTGTCCTGAGACAAGACGTCACTTGGGAAAACCATAACGTCAACGCTATGGCGTCACGCCTATAAGCGGAGGCGGTAAAGTGTTAAAGTCAGCACAGGCCCCCATGTTTCAGTAGGCGGCGCAAAACCTGGGCGAGTTTTCAGGTGGCGCCACCGACCCCTCCGGGCCCAGAAGACAGGACCAAGGAGGACAGCCGTTAGAACTGCGTTCGCGTCATACCTCAGAGCGAACGCACAAACGTAGGTCTCCAAGCACTCCCCCGAGGCCCCGCCCACTCGTCGCCCTAGAGCCCGCGGGGGGCCCCCGAGGGGGCGTGGCTAAGGGTGAGGCGAGGAGAACGCGCAAGCGCACTCAGACCCCAGTCAATTAGCCAACTATTAATCTCGCGAGGGTTGAAAGTCGGTGGCGTACGTAGTTGTCCTGGATGCTGGCGAGATAGATGATTTCTCCCAGAGGAAGAAAAGGAGGCGGCGAAGCTAGTTCCCGGCGTCGGTCTCTCTTTCGCTTTCCTTTTTTCTAACTCCAACCCTCCGCCCTCCCGTAAATCAACCCGCCTTCCCTGACCTCGGTGACCCAGGTGGCCCCGCCCACTCTCGTCGACGTGATTCCCGCCGTGAGGTAAGCGCCGGTCGAATCCCGAGCCCCGCGGAAGAGGAGGCAGACCAAAGGGGGAGGCTGCTGGGCCGGGCTTCGGCTCGTAGCGGAGCCGCAGCGCAGGGGGGGCATTCGGGTGGTCCTTTCGCTCCTTCGTCAGCTCGTGGCGACGTAACCACCCAGGCCTAGGCCTCCTCATCTCTGCCGAGCCGGGCCTCAGGCAGCAGCGAGTGACGCAGACGGAACATCATGTCGTCCGCGGCCGAGCCTCCGCCACCCCCGCCTCCCGAGAGCGCGCCTTCCAAGCCCGCAGCCTCGGCCGCCAGCAGCGTGAGCAACAGCAGCAACAAAGGCGGCCCGGAGGGCGTCGCGGCCCAGGCGGCTCCCTCTGCGGCTAGCTCCGGCCCCGCGGACTCCGAGATGGAGGTGAGGGTGGCTGGTGGCGCGGGGAGAGGGCGCAGCGGGGAGGAGGAGCTGGTTCCCTCGCCCGGGTTTTAGTGATCAGACGCAGAGCCGTACTCCACCCCTCCTGCATCCAAACTCGGCCTCAGACCCTTAGGATCCGAAATGATTCGCCCTTGCGCCCTTGTGCTTAACCTACCCACGCCGACTCCGATGGGTTTCTGGAACTTCACATTTACATTATTTGTTTCTTTAGCGACCCTTGCCAAATCCTCCGGAGCTATTATTAAACATGATATTGATTACTGAGGCCGAGAGGGACCTACCCGGTTATTTATTTATTTATTTTCGGTAGACTCCCATAATTCCCTCACCCATCTCCGTTTCTAGCTTTTAGTTTCCACTAAACTTGCGGGTAGGGAGGGGGAGATGCCCCTTAGTAGTGAGGGAAGGTTGCGCGGGGTGGGGAAGGCATTTAAATGCAGCGCATCCGAGGACTCGGGCCTCTCTTCTCCATCCCGGTCCTTGCGGGGGCGGTATCTGTTCTGGGCAGAAACAATGGCTAGAGCTGGATGGCCGAGTGCGCAGTGGGGATAAGCGGGGCGCAGCTGCTCCTGTGAAGGGAGAGGAGGCTCCTCCCAGGCACTGATCCTTAGGGAGGGAAGCGACCGAGGCAACAGCAGCTGTCTTGGACCCCCATCTAATTTGGGTAGGGGGATGGATGAGCGAATGGATGAATTAGTGAGTCTGGGGTGGTTGGCTTTCAGTCCAGCGCAATTCCTTCTTTTGGGCCTTGGCCCTTTTTTTCTTTTCTTTTTTTTTAAATTGGTACTGCTCGCTTGCCGAGCCTGCCTTCAAGGGCTGGAGTTGGCCAGGGGATGGTGACAGTGCTGCGGGGGTGGAAAGTTTGGGGAGCTGCCAGGCGGGTCTCTTGGGTGTGCTCCAAGACTTTGCGAGGTCTGGGAACAAAGTGATTGCTTGCTCCTTCCAAATTTTATTCTTGGCCTTCGATCTGTTTTGAGATATTTTATAGTCGCAGCCCAAAGATTTCTGGGATTTTTCCATCCTTAGATAGAAGGAGTGAAGGTAATACTGCTCTAAAAAAGGATCTTTGATGGAGAATTAACACAATAAGTAAATGGAAGTGCAGTTTACCACTGGAACGTTTGGCGCACCGAAGTTTTACTTGGGCACCAAAGGTCTAATCTAGCGTGAAGTAACATTATGTTAATAGTTTATAAGAACTTTTTGGTGACGGTAGGTTTAGTGCAATAGGACATTGATCTGTACTTTTAAGTGATTTGATTTTTGTTTAAAATTCTTACCTAGCGTTGCCTATTTTTCTTAAGGTTTTAAATGGTTCTTTTGGATTACCAGGTCTGTTTAACTTGGATTCCTGCTCCATGGTATGAGGGGGTTTGAAAATATTTGACACTGAAAGCATTTGTGTGTAAATGGACAGTTCTCAGCAAAATGCTGTCCATAGTTTTCATCAGCTTCTCAAAAGGGTCTGTCATTCGAATTTTGGAATAACAACCATTGTCTCAGGAGAGATGTTATTTAAAGAAAGAGTAATTTAAAGCCTAAACTGGCTTTTAGTTGCTATTTTTATATTTAAGTGGAATTTAAGTATGGATATTGATAGGATAACAAGTACCAAATGAAGTCTGGGCCGGATTTATTTGCCAGTTGAAGAAATTGAGTCTTCTGATAGGTAGAATCTGTGATAGAACCCAGGTCTGGCTCTGAAACTGACCCATTTCCCACGTATTTTTACCCTGTCATATTCTTACAAGAAGGATGTTTGACAGTTTTATTTCTTGAAGAATGACTTAGTTATTTTTACCTTTTCAGTATAGGAACATGAGTAATTTCATCTTTTATCAGTTTCTTCCCTGACTAGTTTTAGTCTTGATTTTTTTCTTTTCATGTTATAGTTGATTTAAAAACTTTTTTTAAAAGTAAATGTACTTTAGTCTTTTTTTCTTAACTAAATTCGGAAATCATGGAGGTTCACTGATAAATACGGGTTTGAGCATATATATATAATATATCTGGCAATCTTAAATGCCTTTTTCTTGTTTGAAAGTAGAATTTAAGGTGGGTGTTTTTCAAAATTAGAAAATAAATGAAAGCTTGCATTCTCAAATTCTTTCTGACAAAGCGGACCTTCCCAGAAATATTAGTTAGCTTTCCTATATATTCAGTTAAATTTTCATTTTTGCTTGGTACCGATAAGTCAAGGGAGTAATTTCTTTTTTGTTTATTATGATTTTTTTGGCAACGTGGATGGAACCTTTTTGTCTTTCACTGTTGATCAGACTAATAGGTAGGTATACTATATGCCAACAGAGTAGACTGATAGATAGGCACACTATATACCAAATAATCATAAGACCTCAGTTCTGGAGTCCAAATCCTTTTTTTTTTTTAAACTATGAAAGAAATAATGATTGCTGTTGGAAAACATGTTTTACTATATTTTGACCTTTTGATATCTAGTACCATTTTGTGAAGTAGGCTAGTAGGTGGCTTTATCATTTTTATTCATGGACACCAGAAATTTGCAGTGAGCTTAAAGGTAACACAGGTGCCTAGAGATCTTAGCAATGAAGTTAGATTAGAATTTAGGTAATTTGACCTCTCAGTTCTGGTACTGTACCGGCTCCAGTCCCGCAATTTTAATTACAGATAGCTTTATTATAGTACATACTGCCAAGAACAGATTTGTACATTGTTAATGAAAATTGTACTTTTACCAACTGTTCTTTAGTTGTTTTTTTGACAGATGAGTAGAACTTTGCAGAGTAGTTGTTGCTGTTTTTTTGTGGGATTTTGAATGCCAGGGTGAATAAATTTGCTAGAAAGGATATTTATTACTAATTTGTAGTTAAGGAGTATTCGATTTAGGATGCATGATAAATTTTTTGTATTTTTCCAGAAGATAGAAATCAGGGTGACTAATGATGGTGATTTCTAGGTGTATATTTTTGTAGGAGCACAGTGGATACTGCAGTTTTATGATTAAAAGGGAACATGATTTCTTCACATTATATACTATTTAATTTGGTTTCATAATATTTATTGAATAGAAAAACAGATTTGTTGAAAGTTATTCTATTCTAGGATGATGTAGATAATAGTCTTGTGTTTCAATCTTGGCCAATAGCCACGCAGTTTACGTATTTGGGTTAAATAGGTTGTTAGCATCATGGCATTTAATTTCATCAAGATACTCTGTCAGGTTAGATTATAGCCAGTTAAGTATCTAGCAAGTTTGGGATAGAAATGTATTACTTAGAATGAGTTTTGAGCAGAAATTAGTTTAATAATGGTGTGTTAACTATTTTTGAAGAACAATCCATGATTTTTTCCTTCCTACCAGGAAGTATTTGATGATGCATCTCCTGGAAAGCAAAAAGAAATTCAAGAACCAGATCCTACCTACGAAGAAAAAATGGTATGCTCTAGGTATATGAATAGAGTCTATAATAACTTTTAACTAGGTGACTGAAGGGACCAAACATCTACATTTAATTTTTATAACTGAGGCACAGATACCCAATTGAAATATGTGTAACATGGGATACTATAATTTTTGTTACTTACCTATGTAAAGCAAATACAGAAATATAACATGAACACACATAATAGTGTTATGTAAATATATGGGATATGTTACTCCCCTTTATTTTAAGATTTAGTGTCAGGAAGTGAGGACAGTAAAAGACCAGAGAAGTAGTTATTCAAAGTGTTTCTGCATCTGTCATTCTATTCCACTGGGTACAGAGACAATAATATATACTCCTTGTCCACAGCTTTTTTGCAATATGCGTGAGAACTTTACAACAAGAGCACATCATGTTATTATACTTGAATCCTCGAAGAACCAGCTCACATTTCCTACATTACAAAAATTTTTTTTAGCATGACTTAACCATAACCTATGAAGAGCTTTAAACTTAAATTCAGATTCAGTAATAATAATGGCTAGTAGCAAATACTTACTGTGTACTAGGCCCTGTTCTGAGTGCTTTATGTGGATTAAACTCGTTTAATTGTACTGAAATCTTAAAAAGTTAAAATAGCATGTTATTTTACTATGTTATTTACATGTTGTTTATGTTACTACTATACAGTACATCACAGTACGCTCTTTAAGAGTGAAACCAATGTCTTAATCTGTCTTCAGCACCCAGAACAATATCTGGTCCATAGTATATTTTAACAAATATTTTTTGAAACTTACTTTCTTCTCAACCTTTGATCTTCTCTTCAAGATCAGTAGATATTTTGAATCTCTTAAATAGCTTCAAAATCCTAAAAATACATGCATTTTTTGAACACGTGTTTATGTATATGCATACATAATGTGCATGATAAACATAGTAATATGTAAAATATAAATGACATTTTTATTTTTTATTTAAATTCCAGTGTAATTAACATACAGTGTTATATTAGCTTCAGGTGTACAATATAGTTATTCACTAATTCTGTACATTGCTTAGTGCTTATCAGTTATTTCACCCCTCTCTGGTAACCACCAGTTCTCTGTTTAAAGATTCTGACATTTTTTCTCTTGTTTTGCTTCTTAAATTCACATATGAGTGAAATCATATGGTATTTGTCTTTCTCTGTTTTATTTCACGTAGCATTATACTTTTTAGATCCGTCCATGTTGTAAATGACAAGATTTTATTAACTGACATATAGGATTTGTTACATTTTGTAGATGTACATATCTGTATTTGTCCCATAGCTTTTCTTTGCTTTCAGCCTTAAAGATATATTTGCCAGCTCCACTTTTCCTATCATTTCCTCCAGCCCTTCACAATTTATGTTCTGTTGTTAACACTGTACTAGTGGATCTCATTTCCAGTTTATAGCTTAATTTCATTTCATTCTTCATCTCACTTGTGTGTGATATTGTCGACCCCTCCTCAAAATTTTTAGTTGCCTTGAGAGACCTTTTTCCCCCCCTTGATGATACCCTATTTACTTGACTATTCCTTTGTCCTCCTTCATCACATCCTAAACATTTCTTCTCGAACAGTTCAACAGTCATTGGTTTTCTTTCTCTTTTCTTTTCTTTTTTTCTTAAGATTTTAAGTAACATGACATCCAATGTGGGGCTCAAATTCAACCCCAAGATCAAGAGTCACATGCTCCACTGGCTGAACTAGCCAAGTGACCCTATAATTGATTTTCTTTAAACTGAATTCTACTCAATATTTATCTTTATTTTTTTTTTATATGTTTTCTCTTTTTATTTATTTATTTATTTATTTATTTATTTATTTATTTATTTTTTTAATGATTTTTTATTATGTTAGTCACCATACAGTACATCCCCGGTTTCCGATGTAAGGCTCGATGATTCATTAGTTGTGTATAACACCCAGTGCACCATGCAATATGTGCCCTCCTTACTACCCATCACCGGTCTATCCCATTCCCCCACCCCCCTCCCCTCTGAAGTCCTCAGTTTGTTTCTCATAGTCCATAGTCTCTCATGTTTCATTCCCCCTTCTGATTACCCCCCCTTTCTTTATCCCTTTCTTCCCCTACCGATCATCCTAGTTCTTATGTTCCATAGATGAGAGAAATCATATGATAGTTGTCTTTCTCTGTCAATATTTATCTTTAGCCCAGATGCTTCCAGCCATCATATTATTTTCATTTGTTTGTTGGACATTTAGTCCCTTTTGTACTTCTTTCTTAGGAATATCCAAAATTGAATTTATTTTCTCGACCTCACATATCTACTTAGTGTTATTAAGTTCCTCTTAATATATACCCACGCTGTCCTTGATGGTACTTCATAATTTTAATAGTCTTGCAAGTTTAACCTCATAAATACGTCCTCTTTTTTCCCCATTACCCTATTCAGTATTCTTCAATTGAATGGGTTATTTTGTTGACTTTCTATATTTGTTTCCTTTAATGATCTGGCCTCTTCCAAATCTCTTCATATATTTCTTCCATATTTTTCAGTGTCCTAGTTATTTCCTTTTTCACCAATCATGATCTTGATTACTTTTCTTTTAAGCAAGCTCCCCTATCATTTGTTAGTTTCTAACCATAGGTAAGTCTCAGTATCCACTCTTGATTCTTGAACCAAGGATGCTGAATACTACTTGAGAAAACTAAATAATAGTGCTGATTGGTACCAGAATAGATTTATGGTTTTTACTCTCAGGCTTTCAGTATTTATTGTGCAGCAGTCCATTTAGCTATTTAAAAACTTTACCACTCTGAATGAACTTTGTATTCCATTTCTGACATCCTTATTTTCAGACTTCTTCCACAAATAATTACAGGCCTTTCTTCAATTTATTTCCTCCCTATTTCCAAATGTGAATGGCCTGTCCCTGCCCTGTGTCATTTCCTCCTGTCTTAGATAAAGAAGCTTTTTTTTTTTTTTAAATATTTTATTTATTTATTTGACAGCCTACAAGTGGAGGGAGCAGCAGGTGGAGGGAGAGGGAGAAGCAGTCTCCTTGCTGAGCAGGGAGCGCCATGCGAGGCTTGATCCCAGGACCCTGGGATTAGACCTGAGCCAAAGGCAGCCGCTTAACAGACTGAGCCACCCAGTCTGGTTTTAAGCTATTGATTTTAATCTTCCATTTGATTTTATGATTAATGTCCTTCGGGTTCCTAATCTTATTCTGTTGTTTCTCCTTTTTAAGGATCTGTTAGTTTTCTCCCTTCTCTTTAAGATCTCAGATCATTTTTATTTTAATATTCTTATTCTCAGCCAAGGTCTTCGCTTGTTTCTTTCTTCAACCCTTCCCACAATTCTACTGAAAGCTTATTCTGTAAATGTTGTTCTGAACTCTTTGGTTCTTTGCAACTAGTTTATAATTCCACTACCACTTGGATGAATGAATGGTGAGAATTCTGAAGTTATTGACTCTTGTATAGAACTGTGGTGAAATTTATACTTAATTCCTTAAGGCAGTAGTTCAAAAACTTGATTGTGTAGAAGGTCTTGGATATTTTTGTTCTGATGTGTCATGAAGGACACTTTGAAAATCTTAAAACATCTAGAGCCATTAAAGGTTTTTGGAAATTAGAGATGCGTGATAAGATCTAAGAGTGGGGACGGGAGGGGGTACCCCCATCTTTGTTGAAACATTATGTCTTAGGATTTTCTTGGTCGTCCCTGTTAAAATTTTAGTGCCATTCTGTTTCTTTTACCCTGCTTTATTTTCTGAGCATTTATCACCTTCTGACAATCTCAATCCCTTAGGTTTATTTTTGATATTGGACTATAATGAGCAAAAAAGTGCGTTTTCTGGTAGATACACAAAAGTAGTTGTTAAATTGAACAGCTATTTAAGAAGATAATGTTTATTGAAAACTTTTGAAAGAAGCGAAGAATACCTAGTGGTTTTTGAATACTACAGAATAGGTTTTACCTTAAAATGTCTAGCTCTGACCAATCTGAATTAATTTTCAGAGCTTATTTATCTTGATTCCAAATTAAAATTACAATAATTGGATAGACTTTTTCAGCCCCAGTATCTTCTAGTTGCATGGTCTTTATTATATATGCATTAAGAAATGAAATCCTGCAAAATACACAGAAGTATCTTAGTCAGTACTTTAAAATAGTTTGTAATCCTCAAAAACAGAAAACTGAAGCTTGTCTTCTACAGAAAATTATCATGGAGAAGCATGTCGATTTCAAGGATCTAAAATTTTTTTGTTTCATATTTTTCCATTCTCTTAGTGTGATAATAGGGAACATTTCAAAGTGGCAGATATTTGACATGAAAGGAAGAACTAGTATTAACTACATTGGGTTAATGAATATTTCATGAACCTCACAGATTTTTTTTTTTTTTTAAGATTTTATTTATTTATTCGACAGAGATAGAGACAGCCAGCGAGAGAGGGAACACAAGCAGGGGGAGTGGGAGAGGAAGAAGCAGGCTCATAGCAGAGGAGCCTGATGTGGGGCTCGATCCCATAATGCCGGGATCACGCCCTGAGCCGAAGGCAGACGCTTAACTGCTGTGCCACCCAGGCGCCCCCTCACAGATTTTTTTTTTAAAAAGATTTTATTATTTATTTGAGAGAGAAATCCCGAGGGGAGGGAGAGGGAGAAGCAGACTCCCTGCTAAGCAGGGAGTCCCAACATGAGGCTTAGTCCCTGGACCCCAAGATCATGACCTGAGTCAAAGGCAGATTGTTAACCGATTGAGCCATCCAGGCATTCCCCCCCCCCCTTTTTTTGAAGTAAGCCCTGTGCCTGATGTGGGGCTCGAACTCCACAACTCTGAAATCAAGAGTCTTGTGCTCTACCAATTGAGTCAGCTAGGTACAGCTTAATGTTTTTTAACCTGATACCTTTTTAAAATCTGGCACAGCTGAACTGATAAATGACCAATGCATTTTCCCCATTTCTGAATAAATTCACTTGTATTGAAGAGTGTCTTAATTTTTTTGTTATTTTATGGTCCTCTATATTGATGTATAATTGACACATGACAGTTGTAAGTTTAAATCAGTGAGTTTTGGCAGATTCATGCAGCCAGCCACCTTATAGTCATGATGTAGAACAGTTCTGTCATTCCCTGAAAAGTTTGCTCTTGTCTTTATCCCTTTGAGACTTCATATCTGCTTTCTGTCACTAGCTATAATTTCATGTAAGTGGAATCATAGTATGTAGTCTTTCTGTGTTTGGCTTCTTTTGCTTAGTATAATGCTTTGCTTTTTTTTTTTTTTTTTTGTATAATGCTTTTGAAACTCACTGATGTTTTTGCATGTCTCAGTAGTTCCTTTTTATTGCTGAGTTCATTGTTTAGAGGCATGCTGAAACTTTGATTTCTGAAGTTGTATTTATATTCTGATAAAATGTGTCTTAAAATTTTTCTGCAGCAAACTGACCGAGCAAATAGATTTGAGTATTTATTAAAGCAGACAGAGCTGTTTGCACATTTCATCCAGCCTGCTGCTCAGAAGACTCCAACTTCACCTTTGAAGATGAAACCAGGGCGCCCACGAATAAAAAAGGATGAGAAACAAAACTTGTTATCAGTTGGCGAGTGAGTAATAGTTCATACTTCATAGTTGAAACATTTATTTTCGATAATCTTCATTAGAAGCATAAAATCACTTCATTAAAAAAACTGTTTAGGGCTGTTATTTATTTGGTCCCAGTTGGCTTGACAGTATGTAGCCATACGTGTATAAATGAGAATAATGTGTAATGCCTTAGCTTTTATGGCATTATACTGTTAGGGAATTCAGATGTTATCCTTTCCTTGGAGAGGAAACAAATGCAGATGTTAAGCAGCCTACTTAAACATCCCACAGAATTAATTAGAATAATCCAAGCTTGACTTTAGGTCTGATTTGGGGTATGCTGTAGGCATAAACCACATACATGCATCAAGGAGATTGCTTTTATCTGAAGTCTCTGCTTGTGTATGGAATGTTGTGATTTATGTCATAGCAGTTTAAAGTTTTTATTACTTAGTTGTCCTTCTGCAAATTGAAGTGTCAGGTTGTATGTTGCCCTTGGGTGGTTGTTTAAAATGTGTAAAATAACTCTACACGTTCAGTTTATAAATACTTTCTTGGAATTTTTGTGCTGGTTGGGTAATTAAGATATTTAATTAGTTATAACTGATAGATTTGGTATTAATAGCTTTAGGGTAATCTCAGTTCCCTGGAATGACCATGTAATTCCCAAAGTGAAAAATGAAAAATAATCTAATTAAATCCACTAGGTTATTTAAAAGAGGAAATTACAAGCTCTCAACATTGTTTAATTTACTATGCAGTTTACAGAAACGTGGACACATGAGCTGTACCTTGAAGGGATTTTCATCAGAAAGCATAAGCATACCTTAATCTTTTTTTTTAAGATTTTATTTGTCAGAGAGCGCACAAGCAGGAGGAGCCGACAGGCAGAGGGAGAAGCAGACTCCCTGCTGAGCAGGGAGCCCCACGTGGGGCTCTATCCCAGGACCCTGGGATCATGACCTGAGCTGAAGGCAGACGCTTAATCAACTGAGCCACCCAGGCTCTGTTAATTTTATATGGGGTATTTTATACCTTAATTTTATATGGGGTATTCTACTCATCTAATGTATCTTACACATTATGCATTGTGTATAACCAGAGTGCTTTTAATACTTACGAAACTTCCTAAGAGACATTTGTACTTCAGATGTATTTAAATTGTTTAGACTTGAGAAGTTTGCATGTGGCTATTTTTTTTTTTTATTTAAAAATTTTAAAAATTTTTTTCAGAGAGAGTATGACCTGAGTCAAAAATCAAGAGTTGGCTAAGCCATCGAGGCACCCCTTGCAGCTGTTTAAACGGCATCAGGTCTCATGCTCTGGAAATGCCAAGTACTGTAATGGATATTTTTTTGATGTAGGTAGTTAATAGGATGTCATGAAAAGAAACACTTTTACTAAGATTATATAAGATAAAGATATTCTGTAGTAAATATATAATCGTTCAGCTTGGTCTTACTGGTGTTATTGGGGAGAGGGAGTCTTGATTAACAGATTTCTTCTCTATCCTTCAAGCCATCTTAAGTGGAAAGTTAGCTTATGCAAAGTAATTAGGGTGATGGTACTGTCCTTAAGTATAAGGACATAAATGTTTTTCTCTTCATTCCATCATTTACTGAATGTAAATTCAGCGAACCCTCAGTTTTAAGTAATAAGCATATTCCAGCCTTTATCTTCAGCTTTATAATAATCAACCGTCTTGATAATAGACTGAGATTTTATTTAAAAAAAAAAGTTGAAGTTCTTTGCTAGTTTGTGGAGAATAAATTAGGATTGAGGGTGCATCTTTGTACTAAGTTTCATATGGTTAGAATGCAGAGAAGTATGAGAAATAACATACTAAGACATTCTAAATTGAAGCATTTAAAACAAGCAAGAATATTCTTGCATATGTTTACTGTCTTGGTCTGAGTTTCAGAGGAATGCTTTGAGAGGACTGATCATCCTCTTCCATCAAACATGTAGTTTTGGTAGAAATCAAGCTATAAATTAGATTTACTGTTTTCTAATTTAAATGAAAATATTTGTTGAAAGTATGAAGGTACAAAATTGGAAGCTTCAGAATTGGAGAGTAAGTACTTCTTACTAACCTGAGGCCTTTTAGAGATTAAGAAGTTCGGCAATATTAAAACTGCAGAAAATTAGTTTTTAACGGGATGTATCCCAGCATCTCTTGGGATGTAGAATCTGAGCATTTCTAAAAAGCTTTGAGTAATTCTGATAAATCTCTGGCTAAGAGTCACTGCTTAAGCCCTATGTCTCTCTTCTGCGTAGTCTGCAGCTTTTGGTGAAAGCTGTAGTTTTTACTTATTTAAAAACATAATATATTTATTCTTAATAGAAGCGTGGTTGACACACAATGTTACATTAGTTTCAGGTGTACAACAGTGATTCCACAGCTCTATACATTATGTTATATGCTTATCACAGTGAAAGTTGGTTTTGTTTAAAAATTTTTGAGTGTAGTTGACTTACAGTGTTACAGTAGTTTTAGATGTACATTTTAGTGTGATTGTACAAGTTTATGTATTATACTGTGTTCATCACAGCATATAGCTACCATCTGTTCTATTACATTGCTATTACAGCATTATCGATTGTATTCCTATGCTCTGCTTTTTATTCCTGTGACTTACTCATTCCATAACTGGAGGCTTTTATGTCCCTCTCCCATTATTCACTCATTGCCCACTGCCCCACCCTTCTCCCCTCTAGTAGCCATCAGTTCTCTGTGTTTGTAGTTCTGGTTCTGCTTTTTGTTTATTATTTATTTGTTTATTTATTTAAGATTTCATATATGAGTGAAATCCTATGATATTTGTCGTTCTCAGTGTGACTTACTTCACTTTGCATAATTTATTCTGGGTCCATCTATGTGGTCTCCAAGGGCATAATCCTATCCTTTTGAAAGTTGTACTTCTTAAGGGTTGCCTAGGTGGCACAGTGGGTTGAGTGACTCTTGGATTTCAGCTCAGGTGGTGATCTCCAGGTTTTTAGATCGAGCCCTGCATTGGGCTCTGAGCTCAGCATGGAGTCTGCTTAAGTTTTTCTCTCCCTCTCCCTTTGCCCCTACCCCTTGTGCTTGCTGTCTGCTAAAAAACAAAAACAAAAAACACATGGTTTTTAAAATGTGATTTCTGGTACTATTTTCTGGCAAAAATACTTAAAAAGGTAACTTTAAATTAGAGATTATGAGATTTTTCTGACTGTGTAGTTCCTTGAAATGAGATTATTCCATTATCTCAGATCTTACTCTATTTTAACAATTTTATGTGTATCTTAGAAAGCCATGTAAAACATTTCAGGTTTAAGTTTACTAATAATTTGTGCTGTTCCACTTCTCTAGAGAAGCCTTAATTTAAGTGCCTATTAAAAATGTGGAATCTTGGTCAGCCACTTGACTATTATGTTGAAATAGTAGCTGGTAGTTAAAGCTTGAAAGTGCTAATCAATTGATTTTATCTTGAACTTGACAGCTATCGACATCGTAGAACAGAGCAAGAGGAAGATGAAGAACTATTAACAGAAAGCTCTAAAGCAACCAATGTTTGCACTCGATTTGAAGATTCTCCATCATGTATGTTATATACATATTTATAACTATTTGATTTTTTAAAAATCCCCTTTTGAGACATCCTTTGGTTAAAGTTTTGGATTTGTTTTGGCTGTAATTTAAAAAGGGAATTTTTAGTAATCTTTTGAAATTGATTGTGAAATCAGATTTTTTTAATGGAAATGGTAGTATAGTAGTGTGATAGTGGTGCTGTATTTCAAAGGGGCATAAAATGCCATTATGTTTATTGTTGCCTGAATGTATATGTAAAACTAGGAATGGTTTTTACCTTTATTTGTCCCAGATAAGAAAACTTAATGTGTAAAAAAAAAAGAAAAAAGTACTTCATGAAGACTTTTGTTAACTGGTGTCAGGATTTTGTATTAGTTTGTTTTAAATTTTTTTCTGAAACATTTATTATTACTGGTTTTCTAAAAGGAAACCCGGTTAACCAGGTTTTTAAGTTTTACTTCAATATAATCTTGATAGTCTGGTGGCACATTTGTCTTTACTGCAGCCTAGCATTTTTTTTTTTTTTTTGATCTCCTTCCTCTCTTTCTTTTTTTTTTCTCCCTCTTACTTGATAATTGGTTTGTGTGATCGTAGTGGTTGTGAATGACAAAAATTTAGCAAGATCAATATAGGACATACAATTTGGACTTGTTATTTAATTAACTATAACTAACTCTTAAGTTGAACTTCAGGCAAGATGGTATCTGGTTAGAAATTCAGCAATCTGTTTAAAGTATGTATCTTCAAATTTTTTTTGGCTGTGGAATACCGAGTTTCCATTTTGTTCATGAAGTTAGAGACTAGAGCCAGATATATGGTACAAAGGGGGAAGGAAATTTGAATTGTTTGAATTATCTTTTTCTCACATTCCTACATTGGAACTAGTTTTCCCAGTATTTGGTTAGCTTTTCATCTTAAAGCAGTGTTTTTTGAAAGGTGATAGGGTAAGATGTGCATGTTAAAAAGATCTGGTGATTGTGATGTATATACTTAGTAATTATTCTGGTGCGGGAAATGTGTAGTAAACCCCAAAAGAGATACTGTCTCTCTTTACAGGACCTGTTGAAAAGTAACTTAGAAAAGGTAAAGGGAAAACAATCTCTATACATCCTGTCTTATTTCCCCTTTGTTAGGAGGAAGACTAAATCCCCAGAGAATGTCTATTTGGGTTACCATGGAAGGTGGAAACACTTGGTTTAGAAACACTTGCGGGGTACCTGGGTGGCTCATTCAGTTAAGTGTCTGCCTTTGGCTCAGGTCGTGATCCTAGTGTCCTGGGGTCAAGCCCCACGTCTGGCTCCCTGCTCAGCGGGGAGTCTTCTTCTCCCTCTCCCTCTCCCTCTGCCCTTTTCTTGCTCTCATTCTGTCTCTCAAATAAATAAAGTCTTAAAAAGAAACTTGTGATAACATTAAAAAAGAATATAAAGAGGTGAGAGAGTCCCTAGGACCAGTATATGGGTAACAGGAACTGAGTGATTGGGGTAGGCACTCTGATGCTTTACAATCACGGGTTTGGTTTTTTTTTTCCCCCTCGCTTGGTTATTGTCCCTATCCATTCACTCCTCTGCTCCAGATCACGGCAGCTATCTCTAATGACTTGAAATTGAAGACAGAAAAGTCAGAGTAAACCTATGTAGGTCCAAGTTAAAACACTGAGTATCAAATGAAGGGGACTGCCTTTCTGTATTTCTTGTGTCTTTAAAACATGCATTGTGTTTTTTCTTTTATTCTTAGATGTAAAGTGGGGTAAACTGAGGGATTATCAGGTCCGAGGATTAAATTGGCTCATTTCTTTGTATGAGAATGGCATCAATGGTATCCTTGCAGATGAAATGGTATGTGTTTAGTAGTTTTTTAGAAGGCCATATTTTGTCATTTAAAGTACTTTTGTACCATGAAATTTATAAAAGTTAAGATAGTGTAACATAATTTTTGTTGATTACAATCCAGAACTGTTAGCAAACTAATCTCTGTCAAACTTGGTCACATAAGCAGAATCTATACTTCATTTGTGAGGAATTATTATTTATGAAAGTGTAATCAACTTAAAAGTAATACATTTTAGGAAACATATTTTTGGTAGACTCTTGTAATATACTGTTTTGGCCATTTCCGTCCACTTTTATAAAACACAGGTGGGATTAATTGATTTATTATCAGTGATAATCTTCTCAAGGGTGGCAGCTTGTACAGTTCTGCCTCAAAACATTTATTTCTTGTTTACTACTTAATAGATATGTAGTGAATATTCCAAATTTCCATATAGCTGTAGTGTTAAAACATGTAATTGCTTGAAGAAAGTATGGAGTCAAAAGAAATGGGTCTTAATTCTAGCCCTGCTGCGTGACTTCGGAAAAGTCACTTAAACTTCTGGACCTTATGGGTATGGTTAGTAGTACCTATTTATAGACTTGTGAAGATTAAAAACGTAACACAGCTCAAATCGAAACATATCAAGTTTTTGCCCTTTGTTAGCTATCATAGACACACAGGTTTTCTTTTAAATGTTTTTATGTGTCAGGAAATAAAGATATGGGTGTCTGTTTTAATTTTCATTGCTTTGTGGTTATTCTTTCAGGGCCTGGGAAAGACTCTTCAAACAATTTCTCTTCTTGGGTACATGAAACACTATAGAAACATTCCTGGTCCTCATATGGTTTTGGTTCCTAAGTCTACATTACACAACTGGATGAGTGAATTCAAGAGATGGGTACCAACACTTAGATCCGTTTGTTTGATAGGAGATAAGGAACAAAGAGTAAGCTTTTCATGTTTCATTACTTTTTTGATATTTAAACAATTTGAATTTAGGTTTTGGGGATAACGAGAGGAGGGATAAAAGTGAAGGAGTCCAGTAATAAACTTGGTCTTCACAAGTATTAGTAACTTGCAAATGTAATATTGTCTTGGTAATGAAGAATCCTACTGGAGAAAAGAGTTGTATATTGTAGGATACCATATGAGTATAGTTTAGTTTGTTTCTTTTACTTTGGGATTGGTTATATAAAGTCAAAGGGTGTGTTCTCATTCTAGAAGCAACATTCTTGTTTTTAAAAGAAGTTTTGACTGTGCGAATTGGTTGGAAATGTGAGGAGCCAGATTTTTTTTTTTTAGATTGATTTACATAATAGTAATTAATAGTCATAATTTTTAAAGATGGACTGGGTCACAGTATTTTGGTGAGTTGGTATGGTATTTATTGAAGTAAGTTCAAATGTTGGTCAGTTGACATTTTCTGGAAGGATTAATGGAACTGATACTATTGAAGATACAAAGTTCAGATTTTAAAGTTTACTATATCAAAGAATAATGTACTTAAATTTGTTTTCTCTTCATTCAGCTCTCATTGCTTTTCTCCTTTTATAGATAACAGCGTATTTTAAGTTACCAAGTTGCTTTTTATGTTTTGGAGCCCAATTCAAACCACTTTTTGCTTTAGTTCTTTACTTGTGTAATAAGAGTAATAATAAAAAAGTTTATTAGATCTGTAAACATGAAAGGAATGAAAATGCTTACTGCAAACCATCCTTGAGTCTTCACTCTATGGCAGAAACTGCCCTCTCTTTCTAAACCCGTTTCCTGAGAATTTCAGCACCTGGTGGAAATGAAGAGAAGACATTTAAGAGTTAGTTTGTCGAATTTTGCACTGATCAGTTTTGTCAGTTATATTTTGTTAAATGGCTGGGACACTTAGAAATGATTCTGAGCTAGTTTGAGCTGGTTCTAGATGCCTACGTACTATAAATAACTATCCCTTTTTATTATTTTCCACCCTCTTTTATGTATTAGATTACTTGTCATCAATATGTTTAATGTGTAGTTAATTTCCACATGATGTGATTTTTTTCTCTTGCTACCTACACAGGCTGCTTTTGTCAGAGATGTTTTATTACCAGGAGAATGGGATGTATGTGTAACATCTTATGAAATGCTTATAAAAGAGAAGTCTGTTTTCAAAAAATTTAATTGGAGGTACTTAGTTATAGATGAAGCTCACAGGATCAAAAATGAAAAATCCAAGGTAATTTGGTATTTGGAAGCGAAAATCATTTGTGCCTTCATTTAGAATTTGATCAGTATGTAGAATATTCTAATGATGAATTTGATTCTTCTAGTTGTCAGAAATAGTGAGGGAATTCAAGACTACAAATCGACTATTATTAACTGGAACACCTCTTCAAAACAACTTGCATGAGCTCTGGTCACTTCTTAATTTTTTGTTGCCAGATGTCTTTAATTCAGCAGACGTAAGTATGTCTTACCGTTTTCTGGTTGTAATATTAATGTTTTTGTTTAATGCTATACATTTTTGTAATAAAATTGGCCTTTCAGCACTGCTTGAGATAATTGGTAATTTTTCGCTTTTATGTAGCCTGGTGTAACCTATAAGTTTTTTATGCATCCTGAGAGTTTACTTTTGTGCCTTTTGATTTCAGTATCATTTTATAAATCAGTTGTTTTCTCTCTCTGGAATGTCATGGATTCATTCACATTCTAAATAGGTAGTCACATTGGCCTGAATTTCAGCGGCTGTAGATGGACTGCTTGTGTCCTTAAGGTGCTGCTCAGGTTATTTCCCAAGGAAATTTGTAAACTTCACATAGCCTGTTTCCCCAGGATGGTCTTCAAATTTGGTAAAATCTGTCTAGCCATCATTTTATATGGTCTAACAAACAGAATCTAATCTTTACCTTTTAATAGATATTCACACTGATAGAAGTGGTTAAATAGATATTCAAACTGTTGGTTGTACCTAAGAACATAGTATGTATATTAAGAGTCTGCTATTGGTAATTACAATTTTTTGCTGACCCAGAGTTCATTTTTGAACTTTGCTTCCATGGGTGGAGAGAGAGAGAAAGAGCTTGCGCATGTGTGTGGCTTTTGAAGAGCTCAGTGAGCTACGAAAGGGCTAATTTTGGGTGGTTGTGTTAAGGATCATTATAAAAGAATAGAGAAATTTGTGTTCTTGGAAGACATTTAATCAATCTCAGGAAAATACTTTAGTTCTGCTTTTGTGTATTTTGATGTTTTTGTTTTAGAGATGTCTTACTGCATTGACACTTTAATTTGTTTACTAATCTGTGAAAGTTTTTTGTAGTTAACATAATTAATTCTAAGATTATGTTTACTAACAAAGCACAGATATATACCAGATGTGCTGAAGAGGGAAGAATATGGAGGTTATCCTTGTTTGGATCCTACCTAAATACTAATGAAATGCCGGTAGTTTAGTAAGTTTAAATAAAATTGACACTGCTCTGGAAACTTTGTGTTTAATCTGAGTAGCCTTGGAGAACAAACTAAAGTGATTTTAATTTTTCAGCTTTTCTAAAGATATATTTTTCAAGAATATTAATTCTCTAATTCTGTAGAACTTCCTTTCCAACTCTTGTTTATCATTGTGGAACTTGTCATCTTGATGTTTTTAATCTTATTCTCAAGGTAGTTCTAAAATGAATTGTTAACAATGACACATGAAAAATATGGGATTGAACCAAATGTTTTTTGCAGTTCATAGCTCAAATACTAAACTAATTCTAGAATTCATTGTTATGTCTAGCATAAATAGGGTATTTATGGTTAATGCTTGTAGTTAATATTTCTGATCTTAATTTATTTTTTGTTTTTTTAATCTAGGACTTTGATTCATGGTTTGATACAAACAATTGCCTTGGGGATCAAAAATTAGTTGAGAGGCTTCATATGGTAAGTGTTTCGGAATAAGGTTAAAGCATATTTCCAGTGGGAAAAATGATAGAGGTTTAAATTAGTGGATTATTTTTCTGTTAACAAAAAAACATATTGACTAGAATTAGATCTATTTGAATCCTGTCACTTAACTGTTTAATCTTATTCTGGGGGCTGGGGGGTTGTGACGTGTGCTTTTAGTATTAGAACCTAGGATGAAATCCTAACTTAATGAGTGGAAAAAGTAATCCAAATCTAAGAGATTTGGTTCTTAGAGGCTAAAGGGGTCCATCATTTGTTCTTAAATTCTGTGTATAAGCAACTGATAGTGCATTGCAAGCTGTGTTGTTTTTGCTTTGATAAATAGCTTTTTTACTTATGAAGATTGACAAGTGACAGTTGGTAGGTAGATAAATTTCTCAAACAGAACCCAGAATATG
The DNA here is from genome assembly GCF_017311325.1 of Ursus maritimus. Taxonomy (NCBI): domain Eukaryota; kingdom Metazoa; phylum Chordata; class Mammalia; order Carnivora; family Ursidae; genus Ursus; species Ursus maritimus. The sequence goes on from NW_024423453.1 coordinate 33,454,044, forward strand.
ATACCCTGACTAGCAGAATAAAGCCAGACCATGTAAGTGTGGCCTGTAAGGCCTTTCATGACCTAATGTAAGGGTTCTTGACTTGTATTGACATTTCAGTCTAGATAATTTTGAGGGGCACTGGGAAGGTGGTTTTTCTGTTTAATAGCATTCTTGACACCTGTACCCACTACATGCAAGTAATATGTCCCCATTTGTGACAACCAAGCATGTTGCTGGGCATTGCAAGTGTCCCCTGGGGGGGGGGGTCAGTCTCCTCCCTAACCCCCATGATTTAACTTTCTGACATTCTCTAACTTCTGTTTCACTTCTTCTGTCAATTTAATTTGTTAGAATTTCTCACCCCACTATCAGTTTTCTGTAAACATTGTCCTAATTTCAGTCTCTTTGTCTTCGCAAATCCTTTCTGCCACATCTTGTACTCCCTTTCTTGCTCTTCACTGCTAACCTAGTCCAGCTCTCAGTGGTAATGTCACCTTTTCCATGAATATTCTGGATGAAGCCAGCCTAGAAGCTTCTTTGTATCCCATCTTTAATAATCATGGCATTCTAACATAGGACTTTGCGCTGAGTGTTGAAATGTTTAATTTACATGTTTTTTCCTGCTGCATTGTAAACACAAAAGAGGAAACACGTATCTGTATCTCTAGCACAATGCCTTGTTCATAGTGGGTATTTGAATAGGGGAAAAATTAAGTTTATGAAAGTTTAAATACTTGTTTCTATATAAATTAATTATAACAGACTTTAAAATTCTCATGTACTGAAATTTTAATATGTTAAATATTTGAAGGTGATAATCCCTTAGACATTTTTGTTTCAAATTAGATAGCATTTAGCATTGAATGCATGTAAGCATTTAGAGTATGGAGTGTATATGTAGACTTTGCTTTAATAAATAGGTACATGTATGTAAAGCAGACTCAATCCACATAACAGAATCACCCAGTTTTGGCATTGCTGTTTATTTTGTTCAGACAGTAGTATGAAAATGCTTATCAGATCGGGAGAAGAGGTCTGGTCGCTCCCTTTCTGTACTCTGTCTTGAAATCCCCACCTTAACTCCTGTGGTCTCATGATAGAAGAGGAAATTCAGAATCAGTATAGGTATACTTAGGAATGAGATCATTTTTACTTAATGTATCAGTTATCTATTATTGCAAAATATTCCCTTCTCCCACCAAAAAACCCTTAATAGTATCTGTTTTAGTAATCCTAGAGTTTATGGGTTGGCTGAGTGGTTCCTTTGCTGGTTTTACCTGGATTTATCCAGCTGCATTTACCTGGACAATTCTGGAAGAGGGCCAGGTGGCTGAAGGTCTTAGTAAAATATCTGGCAGTGGCTGCTGATTGTTGGCGAAGATTATTTATACTAGCTTCCTTACATGATGACATTAGAGAAGTGTTGCTGATTATTTTTCTCACCAGTTTTTAATTTCTGTGTTATCGTATTTTTGTGAGCTAATGTAAATAGAACATAGGAAGATACAAATAAAGAATCTTTAGTTTTGTAGATACTTTGAAATTTTATAAGAATGAACTACATACAACATGGATAGGTTTTACAAATGTGTTGAATAAAAGAAACGAGATAAAATGGATATATACTATATAATTCTATGTATGTAAAGTAAGAAAATAACAGGCAAAACTAATCTACGACGTTAAAACGTAAGAGGGGATAGTGACTGGGAACGTTGCAAGAAGGGTTTCTGCAGTATTCTATTTTTATTTAGGTGATAGTTGATTACATGGGTATGTTTACTTGATTGAAATTTATTGAACTGTGTAGTCCTGATTTGTATAATTTATGCCCTACTTCCATAAGAAAAGGGTAGTAAAATTTTTATTGTTTTTATTTTAATTTCAGTATAGTTACCATACAGTGTTATATCAATTTCAGGTGTACAATGCAGTGATTCAACAATTCCATACATCACCCTGTGCTCATCACAAGTGCACTCCTTAATCCCCATCACCTATTTCATCCATCCCCCCCACCCACCAAAAAGGTAGTAAATTTAAAAACTAACCCTAAAAACATTTTAATGTGGACCTAGCTCTAAGTACTGTTGGACCATCTACATGAAAGTACAGTAGAACACCCCAACCCCTTGGCTCCTTGTCTGCAGGTGATACATTCCAAGATTACCAGTGGGTGCCTGAAACCATGGATAATACCGAACTCTGTATACGCTCTTTTTTCTTATACATAATATCTGTGATAGTTTAATTTATAAATTAGGCAAGATAAGACAGCAATAATTAAAAAACAGAATGATTATAATATTTTATAACAAGTTATATACATATATATAAATATAAAACATAAACTTATAAGTTAAATAAAATATGTTATATAAACATATATACTTCATAACATAAGTTACATAAATATATATAGTTATATTTCTCAAAATACCTTATTGTACTCCCCCTTCCTCTTGTGATGATGCGTGAGATGATAAAATGCCTACATGATGAGATGAAGTGAGGTGAATGACGTAGGCATTGTGATGCAGTGTTTGTCTACTCTTGACCTTATGTTACATTGGGAGGAGGATCATCTGCTTCTGGACTGTAGTTGACGTGGGTAACTGAATCCATAGGTAAGGGAGGATGGTAACTAGTTTTAAATCTGAAAGCCAGTGAATGTTGAAAGCATCAAAACTTACTGTTTTTGGTGTCTTATGATGGTATAGCAAGTGTATATTCATTACATGTATTGAATAAGTAATGATCTTGTATACCCTTCAGGAACTCAGTAATAACAAATTATATTGGAAGGGAGAAATTAAAAAAATAGATAAATTTCCATATATTTAATAAACAATTTTGAGATCCTGAAATAATTATAGATAAGATCATTTCCGTTTCTTTTTGATCTTTAAGGTTTTGCGTCCATTTCTCCTTCGTCGAATTAAAGCTGATGTTGAAAAGAGTTTGCCTCCAAAGAAGGAAGTTAAAATCTATGTGGGTCTCAGCAAAATGCAAAGGGAATGGTATGTGTTCTTAAACATTTTAAAATCACTGTTGGTTCTTCACTAACTTTGATTTGTATTTTGTTTTCCTAATTGTGTCTACAAAGAATTGTTGTTTGCTCTGTTGAGCTCAACCTGAAGAGTTTTCTGGTCATGTAATTTAGGACTTGCTTATCAAATTTATAATACCAAGTCTTAAAACTTTTATCTTACAATCAGGATGGGAAGCTTATGAATCCAAGGATTAAAGTTGGCATTTAATTAAACAGGGATACATATATAAACCCCTCTACTTACGTTTTTTTAAGGAGAAACTGGTGGCACGGATGCAGACATATAGTTATCTTGGTGGTTCATAAATGCTGAATTGTGGATTAGCGCTAATATGATGAAGTTGGAGATTGTAAAGATATGAGAAAATTTCTTTTAGTCCATGAAGAGGCTGTTACATATATTTAATTTAAAAGACTCCATTCTGAGTGGATGTTTTATTTTAGGCGGGATTCCTTTTGTGAATTTATGGTGGCAATACAAGGTAGCTATTTTTAAACACGTCTGTAGGGAATTATAAAAATATTGAAAATCTTATAAGTTTCTTTTTTTTTTTTTTTGAAGGTTTTCTGGCTGTATGAAATCCAAAAGGCTAGAAACCACTAAGTATTAAATTTTTTTTTTTTTTTTTTACAGATAGGTCATCCTGAATCAACAATGCAATGTGAAATGGCTGTAGAAAAAGATAATGTTACCTTAGCATATATTAACATATGTGTAGTGTTCAAAGGAGAGAAATAAATAGCTACCTTATTCTTTACTGGTTATACTACATTTCAAGTATATATTTAATTCCGTACTTAATATTGATAAGTATTTGCAAGGGGCTGGGGTTGTTGGTAAAAGGACAGAAAGGATAGATTGTAAAGAAATGGCATGTTATCTGGGAAAGAGGACTACTGTAGAAGGTAGTCCATCCTCAGTGTCCTTAAAACTTTTGGAAGGCTTTGATAAGGTAGCAGTTGTATGGCTCTAAAATAACAGAACTATGACATGAGTCGGTGTTAAGGGAAGAAAAATCTCTAAACATTGGTGAACTTCTGTCAGCCAGAATTGTATGGAAAGGTCTGCCTTGAATAATACTTTATGCCTCATAACTGGAGTTATTATGCATAGATTGCTTAGATTATTGAACTTACTTTGTTCAGAGGATTCAAGGTCTTGAAACTTTGGTATTTAGATATATTGCTTTTGCCTGCAGCATATTTACATTCTTTCTTTCTTTTTTTTAAAGATTTTATTTATTTATTTGACAGAGATGGCAAGAGAGGGAACATAAGCAGGGGTAGTGGGAGAGGGAGAAGCAGGCTTCCCGCTGAGCAGGGAGCCCTTTGGGGGGGCTCAATCCCAGGACCCTGGGATCATGACCAGAGCTGAAGGCAGACTCTTAACCTAACTGAACCACCCATGTCCCCCAGGATGTTCACATTCTTGATATGCATTCAGGGCTTTTTACAATCCATCCTTAGCTTGTGGCTATAGTTCTACTGCCCTCATATCACCCCCCCATATTTTATTTATATTTAAATCACATTGAATTCATTTTATTCTCAACATCATGCCTCACCCTGTCGTGATTCTTCCTTCATAGATCATCCTGTTCTCACCCAAATGCTACACTAGCCACATTGAATAGTAATTGAATAGTGACACTCTTCTTTGGAAAAGACTACAAATTAAATTATATTTTAAACTGTGTTTTGGGGTGCCTGGCTGGCTCAGTAGAGCATGTGACTCTTGATCCTGAGGTTGTTAAGTTCAAGCCGCATGTTGGGTGTAGAGATTACTTAAAAAACAAAAAACGAAAAAATCCTTAGGTCTTTTAAGTTTTGCTTAATTATTTAAAAATGTTCTGTCACCTGCTTTGTTTTAATTGATCCCAAGGAGACATACTATTTTGGACCTCAAGGCCCAAAGTGTTAGGTGTGAACATTAGAACAATGGGGGAAATAAAGAAAAACAAGGAAAGAGAAAGATATTATAATACATAGTAAACTCCTAACCACATCTTAGAAGTTGAGGGGTTCTTTGCAGGATTTTTGGGTTGAGGATAGGGTAGGGAATTAAGTATGGAAAGTAACAGGGACTGGTCAGAGCACATTTGAACCCTTTTCATATATTTTTCTTCTCAATAGGTATACTCGGATATTAATGAAGGATATAGATATATTAAACTCTGCAGGGAAGATGGACAAAATGAGGTTATTGAACATCCTGATGCAGTTGAGGAAATGCTGTAATCATCCATATCTCTTTGATGGAGCTGAACCTGGTCCACCTTACACAACAGATATGCATCTAGTTACCAACAGTGGCAAAATGGTGGTGTTAGACAAGCTGCTCCCTAAATTAAAAGAACAAGGTAAGTATGTTACTGGTAACAAATTGAGAAGTGATAAAAACTGTTTTAAAATTCTGATGTAAAACAAGGGACTGCTACAGTTTGAAATTACTAATCTGGCACTTTATAAAGTTGAAGTGTGAGGCATTTAAAAACTTCTACCTATTATCTGAGCTTCATTTCTCCCCCCAGTTTTAGGCTTCTAAATCTTAGTGATCAATAGTTACGGCAGTTACACTCCTGGATTTTGGGCGAGAGTTCTCATTTTATACATACTTTCCCACATATATCAGCTTTTTGTTATAAAGTGCCAAGAATGCTCTTTCCACACATACACAGTTCCCAGATGCTTTGGTAGACAGTGTTGTGTTCATAGTATTGTTTTTTAATTATTTATGTGGATTTTAAAATTATTTAAATGACAATAATGACTTAAATTTAAGTAATAAAGTTAAATAATAAATACGTGCATGGACCCAAAGCAATTTTGTTCATATCATGCTGACTTTTTATGTATGTAGTATGTATAGAGGTGTATTTAAAATACGTGAATGTAGAATGAATTTAGTGTGATGCAGCTTCAGTAATTACAGACTCGTTTCAAAACTTGTTTACATCTATACCGTACCTGCTTTCCTCTTCCCACATTAATTTGAAGCAAGTCCCAGACATCAAAGCTTTTTATACACTAATAATTCTGTAATGTGAAATAATACAGTCAGATTTCAAATTTTACCATTTGTGTTTCTCTTGCGTGTTTTGGTTAAGAATGACTTTTGTACCAGTCGCCTCTAGGATATTGACTGTCAACCTTCTAAGAGTTATCAGTGAATTGGTTTACTTTTTTTCTTGCTCTTACACCTTTTTATGGAAATACATTTTCTAAAATCCTGGAGAGCTAAGTAGTGAAGGATTGAATTGGTGGAAAGGAATAGCAAGAACTTGGTAGAAATACTCAGATATTAATGAAAGCTATATTAAACTCTGCAAGGAAAATGGAGACTATTGAGTATCCTTAGGCATCTCGGGTACAAGAAGGTGAGACACCAGCAGATTATCAGTCTCAGCTTCCAAGACAAGATAATTTCATAATCTTTACTTTTTTTATAATTGCTTCTTGGTCTTCATGCATTCTGCTCTGAAGGCATTGCGCAGCTGGCTGAAGAAATGGAAGGGAGTTGAATAACTTGAATCATGGCATAAGTGAAAGATGACCATGTAGATGTGAGGCCACATTTATGTTATGGTCTTTCAGTCTGGAATTGGGTCTTCAGAACTGGAATGAGATGGGTTTTGGGTGTGTGTTGGAGGATGTTCAGGGCCATACACATGGGAGAATTGCAGTGGTGGGGAGGGGGGTGGAAAGTTATTTTTAAATGTATGTGGAATAAAAAGAATGATTCAGCCTACAGACAGACCCAGGCCAGAACAAATACCCTTTTCCGTTTACCTTAGTGTGTTGTACAGATACTGCCCTTTTCTGTTTTTGTCACTATGGGAAAGATGGGGAGAATGATTTGGATAAATAAATAAAGTTTTTTTCTTAAAACCAGCTAGGTAACTTGGAATTAAGGGGTAAATGGTTAGTCTTAGTTTTGATTAGCCTTAAATTTTTAAATACTTTTTTTACTTTTGAAGCTTCTGAAAATGAGCTGTTCTATTTGCTAACAGGTTCACGAGTACTAATCTTCAGTCAGATGACAAGGGTATTGGATATTTTGGAAGATTATTGCATGTGGAGAAATTACGAGTACTGTAGATTGGATGGTCAGACACCCCATGATGAGAGACAAGTGAGTTTAATCCAGGAAGGGAAGGTAGAAAATTGTCAGATAAAATAATTTTCTGACATTTGTTTTATTTTATATCTATAGGAGTCCATCAATGCATACAATGAGCCAAACAGCACAAAGTTTGTTTTCATGTTAAGTACACGTGCTGGTGGTCTTGGCATTAATCTTGCTACTGCTGATGTAGTAATTTTGTATGATTCAGATTGGAATCCTCAAGTAGATCTCCAGGCTATGGTAAGAGATAACAGTAGATATATTCTTAATATTTTTTTGGAGCTTAATATTTTCATAGAGCAAGTTAATGGTCTGCAAATGTCAGTGACTTAACCCAGTAAAATTTTTTCTCTGATGTAATAATTCAGAGAGGGTGTTTTCTAGGTAATCTCACATCTAAAGCAGGATATCTCTATCTCACAGCTTTGCCATATCTTAGGACCTTGGAATCTAGCTATATTCGTGTATGCTGATGGCAGAAGTGGGGATAGAGTTGAGGATTGCGTAGGAAATTTTTTATGGGTCAGACGTGAAAGTGTCCCCACAATCATTGGCCAGCACTCAATCACATAGCATAACTGCAAGAGAGTTGGTAAATTATAGTATAGTTGTGAAAATTTATATATGATTTAGGTGGAAATGCAATTTGAATTTAAATCTAAGAAAAATAGGGGGCGCCTGGGTGGCACAGCGGTTAAGCGTCTGCCTTCGGCTCAGGGCGTGATCTTGGCGTTATGGGATCGAGCCCCACATCAGGCTCCTCTGCTATGAGCCTGCTTCTTCCTCTCCCACTCCCCCTACTTGTGTTCCCTCTCTCGCTGGCTGTCTCTATCTCTGTCAAATAAATAATAAAAATAAAAAAAAAATCAAAAAAATAGATTTTAAAAAAAACTTTTATCATCCAACTTAATTATGATTTTGTCTGTCTTATTTGGAGACATGTGAATTTTATTTATTATTTACTTATTTTTAAGATTTTGTTAACGTGAGAGAGGGTGGGGGTGGGGGAGGAGCAGAGGGGAGAGGGACAAGCAGACTCCACACTTGGTGTGGAGTGGAGTCTGACGCAGGGGTTCGGTCTTAGGACCCTGAGGTCATGACCTGAGTGGAAATCAAGAGTTGGGCGCCCCTGGAGACATGTGAATTTTATATCAGTGTAACCTTGTAAAAGTAACCAGATAGTTTCTCATGGATTCAGCATCTGTTGTGTTTCATACCTCCTAAAAGTTTTTCTTGTGAGATAACCAATTAATTTGATTTGAAACGGAGATACTTTGAGAAACTAAGAGATACTAATCTAATACAAAATTCTTTTTAGAATAGTTTTGTTACATTAAAAACTTTAACACTTGAGAATATTTTAATTTTGCTTTTCAGTATACATAGTCAAATGTTATTTATGTAATTTTTAACTGTATTCAAAGTAACATGGTAATTTGCCTAGGACCGAGCACATAGAATTGGACAAACGAAGACCGTCAGAGTGTTCCGCTTTATAACTGATAACACTGTGGAAGAAAGAATAGTGGAACGTGCTGAGATGAAACTCAGACTGGATTCAATAGTCATTCAACAAGGTGAGCCTTAGAACTTTAAAAAATTTACCAAGTTGGATTAACAAATGTTTTTTTCCTAGATTTTTTAGGGGTTCTTGTTACTGAGCATCTATGGAATCAAGCTGGCAGCCTGAACGATATTTATATTCCAGAAAATAGTAAGCTTTAGTTTTAATAAGAGGATAGGTATGGGCTCAGGAAGGTTGAAGTTTGCATATTGGCTTTGCCAATTAGCAGTTCTTTTATACCATCCAAGTCTGTTTCCTCATCTGTTAAATGGGGAAAGAGAATTAAAGTTTAGTATTTTTAAGGATTACAGGGGAAAATGTATATAAAATACCCAGCATTCAGTGTGGTACATATTAAATAGAGCTGTGGTGAGTATAATTTACATGTACTAAAAAGCATTCTATTAATTATTCTGGTAAAATGAAGAAATAAAAATGAAACTCAAAGAATCTGATGTTATTTTTTTTTTTAGTCTGCAGCTATTTTCTGAACAGCCACCAGATGCCAGGCATTGTTCTTAGTGCTGAGAATACAATGGTGAAAGAAAGCAACAAGTGTTCTTACTCTCATGGAGTTTACAATTTAGTGAGAGGGAGACCCAGTATAAACATGTAAATAGGACTAGAGGGTGAGAGTGGGACTCCTCGATAACCTTGGGCTCATACTGGTTTCTTTCATTCTCAAATTTGCATTATAAGCATGCACTTCTTATCAGTCTATAAAGAGATAGATACACTGTTAATATTGTTCGCTGATGATTCCTGATTGTGTGACTTCATTTTGTTAACTGGCTTTTAATTTCCAGGTAAGTAAGGGAATGTTACGTTTCTTTCATATTCTATTAATGCCAACCATAGTGTTAGCCACATCTCTGAATTTGTGAAGACAATAAATGATGGCTTATTATTAGTTGTTTTTATTGATAATTACTTACTATCAAGTGCTTACTTTGTGCCAAGCCAGGTGCTAAATACTTCGCATCCATTATCTCCTTTAGTCTTCATGCCAGCTTGAGGTTGGCATGAGAAGTAGAGGCAAGTCACTTGTTTACTGTTCATGTAGCTAGGAAGTGAGTCATCTAAGACTAAGAAATATATTAACTTACTAGAGTGAAGTGTTTACTTAGGAAAGTCTCTGGAGCCTGCCAAACAGTAAGGTTTCTCATGGTAATGTAATGGCTAGTTCTTTTCCCCCTCAAATTCTTCATCCGTGTTTTTAGAAAAACATCTGCCTTCTAGTATTTTTAATTATTCTCATCTGTGAAACAGTTTTTAAAAAAAGAATGAAAATTAATTTATAATCAACTTAGAAAAGCTGTTTGAGTTTTTTTACTTAGTTTTTTGGTTTTGGGGGGCAAATTTTAGAGTGAAATTTTGTGCTAATAGCTTTGTAAGCATTAGTCAGATAGCAAGCCTTAGGTGTATACCGTTGTATTACTGTCTGCGAACTAAGGCATGTAATTTAAAATAATGAGAAATCATAGAACTGCTTTAAGTCTGAATCCCCCCCCCCCCGCCGTCCAATGGGAAGTAGTTTCAATAAGACTGAGGACATTTTGGTAGCAGTGAGATAGTTTTCAAACCAAAGAAACATGTTCTGAAGATAAATCCTAACTTTGAGAGTCATAGATGTTGGTGGATTCTGTTAGGGATCCAAAGCCATGATACACAAATTTAAGATCCAAGAGAACAACTTGGGTCTTTATCCACTTATTCATTACAAGTTGGTTGGAATACAAAAATTGAAGTTTTATGTTAAGTATATGTGAATGGCCCTTTAGGGTAGAGATAATTCTTTATGGTATTTTGGTTTGTTTTGATTCCTCCATTTTTGAAAACAAATTACAGGGTTGGCCAGATTCCTATCAATTGAAGATCTTACTTTTCTTAGGTTGAATGTCTTCTATGATCAAAATAAGCTTTCAAGAGTTTCAGTTCTTAAGATTAGTAAATTTTCAGAAATTGATATATATTTCAGTCCTTAGCTAAAGCTTGGTAATATGAGGGTTTTTTTGTACTTCCTTAGATAAAGCTTGGTAATGTGAAGGTTTTTTTGTACTTCAGCTTTTTGTTTCGTTTTGTTTTTTGTACTTCACTTTTCTAAGAAAAAGCTGATGGAGTATTAGTATTAATGTCTGTCTGCTTATCAGAAACTTCTTGTCTTTATAATCTCATCTGTTGATACTTTAAAAAATCTGAATTTTTATTTTCAAGTATCCCAGCTTGCTATTATTCAGCCCATACAAGAATACATTTTATTGAGATGGTGTACAGTAGGCTTCATTATGTGTAATAGATTAACTTTAGAATATTTCAAAGCTTACAACTAAGAATCTGGCATTGTTTTATGTGAAAATGAAAATTATCAGAAGTAAATAAATAATTGATGCTTGAGGCAAAATACATGGTATTACATCTGACATTTAAAATTCCAAGTTTTCAGTAAAACACAGTTTGCTCGATTAACATTATACAACACTTTTTTTTTTCCCCCCAGGAAGGCTTGTGGATCAGAATCTGAACAAAATTGGGAAAGATGAAATGCTTCAAATGATTAGACATGGGGCAACACATGTATTTGCTTCAAAAGAAAGTGAGATTACTGATGAGGATATTGATGGTATTTTGGAAAGAGGTGCAAAGAAGGTGAGGAATAGTTAAAAGATAATGTTTTTAATATGTAAAATGTTTTAAATCAGAAGTGTTTGAGGAAATACTTGTTATGTGAACCAAAAAAAAGCAGCTTTTGTGTACTGCAAAGCCTAACTTACTTTAACTACAGTTCTCAAGTTTATTTATTTATTTTTTAATTCTCAATCTAATAAATTGTTTTTTTTCCCCATAGACTGCAGAGATGAATGAAAAGCTCTCCAAGATGGGTGAAAGCTCACTTAGAAACTTTACAATGGATACAGAGTCGAGTGTTTATAACTTTGAAGGAGAGGATTATAGAGAAAAGCAAAAGGTAATTTTAGAAAGACATTTTGGTTACTCGAAGACTTTATTTTACTTGAAACTTGGAATTTTAAGTGTTGGGTGTAATGCCTTGTAAATTTGTCTCAAAGCAGTCATTTCTGTAAACTCACATCTAAATTATTTTCATTTTTACATGTAGTGTCAGATTTTCAGTTGGTAAACTGAAATGTTTTCAGAATTTATGTAATGAGGCTTACTGTATACATTTGTAGTTGAAATATAGTGTGGGGTGATTATAATAATTTGGAATCTTTGAAAATTAAAATGAGTGGCAAAAAATTGTCATAACCTTCCTAGATTTTTTTAAAAACAGAATTGACTGGTAATAGAGGGGGAATGCTTCCTAATTTCTTAAGTAATATTTGTTAGTATGTAGAGAAATTAGAAAATACCTACAAGTTGGAAGAAAAAAAATAGTTTTACTCAACGTTTTTTTCTGTTAACATTTAGGCTTTTGTATAACCTCTGAATTTTTTCTAGGCTAAATACATACCTATATTTTCCTCCTAGTTTGGGTTATAGCATATATTCTGTAGGTTTCTCCCCCACACCTGCCACAGGATAGAATGTTTTCCATTTGGTCAAGAAATACTCAAGTATATCTATGCTATTCACTAGACACGGTCCTATGTATTAATTACATAGTTTTGAGCAAAGTAGCATAGTCTATCCTCGTAGAGCTTATAGTCCAGGATTTTATGAGTATCTTACTATTTACAAACAACAGTTGTAATGATGTGCACAGTATGAGTTGCGTTCATCTAAGATTTGCAACTGTAAATAATTGAAGTTGGTGATATGAATTGTTTCCCATATGCTAGATTGCATTCACAGAGTGGATTGAACCACCTAAACGAGAAAGAAAGGCCAACTATGCTGTCGATGCCTATTTCAGGGAAGCTCTTCGTGTCAGTGAACCTAAAGCACCCAAGGTAAGTTGATAGAGCAATAAAATATCCACAAATACCAGAAATGTAGTAAATTTTTTTCTTATATGTATATATATTTTTAAGATTTTAATTTTTTAAAATATATTTGTCTATGAGAGAGGGAGAGAGAGCACACAAGCAGGGGGAGTGGCAGGCAGAAGGAGAAGCTGGCTCCCGCCTAAGCGAGGAGCCCTATGTGGAACTCGATCCCAGGATCCTGGGATCATGGCCTGAGTTGAAGGCAGACGCTTAGCGAACTGAGCCACCCAGGCGTCCCTTTTTTTGTTATATTCTTACAGTTAAATCAGATAGAGAATTAGAATCTTTTGTGGCTTCTTCCAGTGTATGTCTTTCACTTTCTGTTAAAAAGTTTTCTAAAAATTAGTTGTGAACCTGTGCATTTAAAGTTTGATTAATGTTCATTATTAATGGTAGATTCAGTTGCTTGGAGAATTGGCCATTATAGTTTATGGAAAAGGGAAGAATACAATTAATCAAAGCAAAACAATTTCTTTTTTATGGATGATATTGTTTTTCTCTCTAGGCTCCTCGACCTCCAAAACAACCTAATGTTCAGGATTTCCAGTTCTTTCCTCCACGTTTATTTGAATTACTGGAAAAAGAAATTCTCTATTACAGAAAAACTATTGGGTACAAGGTAATGTAAAGAACATTGCTCATAACTAATCTGGTTGGTTTTTAATTTAATAAATGGAGGATATATAAGTATTTTTTTCATGGTTGGATTAAAATGTGTAAAATATCATTTGGTTAAGAATTTAGTTCATCACATACTTTTCTAAAATCTGATGGATGACATAAAAAAATATATTTTTTAGGTGCCTCGAAATCCTGACCTACCAAATGCAGCACAGGCACAAAAAGAAGAACAGCTTAAAATTGATGAAGCTGAACCCCTTAATGATGAAGAGTTAGAAGAAAAAGAGAAGCTTCTAACACAAGTATATAGAGTCTTTATTCAACATAAAATTTAGTAACCGTTACTTTTGTTAAGCTGCTGTGCTTAGGTCATGTTGGGGTATATAAAGAAGTACAAGTTTTTTCTTTCAAAAATGCAGTAACTGGAAATGATAAAGCATGAGCATATGGGTGCACACTACATTTTCTTTGTCACTAGTTGTTGAGGTAGTTGAGAAGAGTATGTATTTGCACCAGTCTTGGAGTGGATATCCTTTTGATTACCTTTCTTCTGATATTCATTTTCTTTTCCTTTGAATCTTCCACATTGGAACAGTATTAAGTTACTCTTCTCAATTACAAGTCTTATTTGGTACTCTTGTTTAACAACCTTTATGGTTTAATCAGGGTCTTTTAGAATCTGGCCTTAACCTATTTTTGAAGCTTCGTTTTTCTTCCATTTTTCTGCTTGATACATCTTTGCTCTTTAGTCTTACGCTTATTGCTCTTTGAAAACTCCTGGTGATCCTTCAGAGTTCAGCAAAAATGTTACTTTTTCGTGCAGCATTCCTTACTCTCTCCCACTGAAATTTAATTGCTTGATTATGTAAACAGTATGTGATGTATTGCTAAAAATGCATGTCTAGATGTATGAAAAGTTACTACTTTAAAAGAACTTAAAACCTAGGAGTAATTGAAAATTTTCTGATACTTTAGAAATATTGGTAAGTGTAATAGCAATCTTATCCATGTTCAGTGTGCTGTTAAATGTTTTGTTTCCATTGCCTTGAAGGGATTTACCAATTGGAATAAGAGAGATTTTAACCAGTTTATCAAAGCTAATGAGAAGTGGGGTCGTGATGATATTGAAAATATAGCAAGAGAAGTAGAAGGAAAAACTCCAGAAGAAGTTATTGAGTACTCAGGTAATTCTTTTATTATTTTAATAGATACAAGAATGTTCTCAGGTTTTTGGAGAGCTATTGAGTTCAGATTTTAATATTCTGAATTATGTTTTGATAAGCTAAATGTTGCCACAACTTTTAGGGCCTTATTTTTTGTGTTTTTAAAAAACTGAGTTGGAAAATGTCCTTTTTAAAATGGCATAGTTAACTTTTTTTTTTTTTTTTTTTACCATAGCTAACTAGCTATTGCTAAGAAAATAAGAATAGGTCACTAACAATTGTGCTTTCATTTTTCCTCTCTGTGACTGCTTACGCGCTCTGTGCCTGTGTTTCCTGAAATCCGTTGGATTGTCAGATGAAGAGGTGTAGTTGTGCTGCGATGAGTGTGCTTAGAGTTCAAGAATAGAATTTAAGAGTCGGGAGATACTTACATTATCCAGTTCATCTCATTTTTTTTTTTTTTTACAGTTAAGAAAAATTATTGACTGACTTTGTAGTATTAGATGTGAGAAAAATGGAAACATTTAATTGTTTGCAAATAATTTATGATAAGTTATTTATATTTTTTCCCCCTTCCTCCACCTGTCCCATCTGTCCAACTTTTTTATCAGCTGTATTCTGGGAAAGATGCAATGAACTCCAGGACATAGAGAAGATTATGGCTCAGATCGAAAGGGGAGAAGCAAGAATTCAAAGAAGAATTAGTATCAAAAAAGCACTTGACACGAAGGTACTTTGTGTATTAATAAGTATGGTAGTGATGTAACTTCTTAAAAGGAAATGAAATGGTGGTCTAAAATAATTTTCTTCAAAGAATAATATTCAAATGTTACAGGTATATTCTCAACAGAATTTACCTTAGTACTTCAGTTGATGTATCTGGGTCAGAGTCCCTATGATTAGCTCTTTCCTACAAAGTCTGAGCCTGTATTTCTCTTTAGAATAGTAGAGACTCTGAAATTGTTTCACAGCAAAGCTTATAACGTAATTGAGGTGCTTTGGATAGAAAATTCCGATTTGGAATGAAACATTGTTAGCTCATCTTATTTAAAGCTAAGTGTGGAATACAGATCATATAGGATTTATGTTTTATATAAAATCTGACTTTGATAGATTGGACGGTACAAAGCACCTTTTCATCAGCTGAGAATATCATATGGTACTAACAAAGGAAAAAACTACACTGAAGAAGAGGATCGTTTCTTAATCTGTATGCTTCACAAACTTGGATTCGACAAAGAAAACGTTTATGATGAATTACGACAGTGTATCCGCAACTCTCCTCAGTTCAGATTTGACTGGTTTCTTAAGTCCAGAACTGCAATGGTGAGTCCCTTGCACCTTTCTGTGTAATGTAGCAACAGTTTAGAGTAAGTATTGCTTAATATTCTTTAAGGTAAGTAAGGTAACTCATGAAGAGAAAATTGTGGTTTCACTCCATCTTTGGAGTACATGTTTGTTACAATAATGTAAGTATCTTGGGTTAAATCAGTTCCTTAGAAAACAGTTCTCATCTACAGTTAAAAACCTAATATCATGGATAACTTAAGAAATTTCTTGGTTCCATCTGCTTTTAATATCACATATCTTTTAACATCACCACATAGGATAAAGACTAGTTTTTTATATTTTATTTAGGTTGTAAATAGGAAACATCACCCTCAGTTTCACCTTCTGAATGTGATGATCATAATTTAAAACTTGTATTTTTCAATTTCAGATACTTTTGGTTTTATAAATGAATATATTTCTATAAAGCAAGAACTCATTCAGGCATCTGCCCATCTGGATTGTTTTAGATTGATGTAGTAAAACACTTTATTCTCAATACCAGGGTGTTTCTGATAAGCAAGTTGCATTCCTAAGGACCTAAAAAGTTACAATTCAGGAAAGTTTAGCTTTGATGAATTGCCCTTTTTAAATGCATTTTACCATTTTGAAGCTTTTAACTTCCATCTTGTGTTCTTTAGGATAATAATGTCCCAAATGTTCTGTAGTCTTAAGTTTGGGATATACTGTAGGGTAAGCAAAGTTTAAACATTTTATATAGGGAGATTTCTCTCGGTGTATTTAAAGTATGTTGTCACTCTTCAAGACGGGGTACAGTGCAGTCTTCTCATGTTTGACCACTGAAGGATTTTTCACTAAACATTAACAGTGGCTACTGTTTTGTGTATCTGTGTTTGGGAAATGTTGCACTATAAATGCATTATAAATAAAACTTGAGGAAAGTCCGATTCAGTTGCTACAGCTCTGTCTGCTGTCTTTAAGGGGGAACAATTTATATAGTTAATAAGAATGATTTTGTAGTTAGTGAAACAAAATGCAGCATCATGTTGATTTACCAGTATAATACCATGGTCTAAAACTTGTTTCATGTTATGATTGTATGTGTATGGCCCCTTCTTATAAATACTCTTGCCTTAGAGCCAAGAGTATTCAGACCTTACCACATCTGTACCACATTCTGGCATGTGTGCCTCAGTTCACCTGTTAAATATAGAAATTTAATGTAGTTTATTACCATCTATCTCTAGATTATATTGCAAATATTTCTAAACCTTGTATGGTACATCGTATAACAGTATTTTTAAATGATTTTGTGGTTGTGTAGTATCACTTTTTACAAGAAAACTATTTTGCTTATTAAGTAGTCAGCAATGATGCAGATGGACTTTGTTTTCTTCAGGGTTATGTACTACTGCTACACTACACTGATACGACCTCTACGAAGGATTTTAGATTGCTAGAGAGATATGATGTAGATATCATAAACTTCCATGGCTATTTTTCCAAAATTGGGAAAGGTGGCATTGGGTACACTGATGACCATAATTCTAGTTACCTGTGCTTTTAAGGGAAAGAAGATGTACACTTATTAAAGTTCTGGTTTATTTTGACCCTGAAATAGGTGCATTTATATTATAGTTTTGGATATATAGGCTAGTTCTCAGGCATAGATACTAAGTAGCAGTGTAGCATATATTATGTTTATTTTCAGTGCTTGCATTTCTAAGGGAAGGAAGGATTTAAGACAACAGTATGATTTTAAATAATGAAGTAAAAACATTGATATCTTTATCCTCATAGCATGGATGAAAATCAGTTCTTTTGGCTGTTTTAGATTTTATCTATGGGGTCATGTATAATTACGTATTACACTATTAAAATGTTACAATTTAAAAACCTAGGTATCATGAAAACTTGTAGAGGGAAAAATATATGTTTACCATATAAATTTATGTTTACAATTCAGGAGCTCCAGAGAAGGTGTAACACCTTAATTACCTTGATTGAAAGAGAAAACATGGAACTAGAAGAAAAGGAGAAGGCAGAGAAAAAGAAGAGAGGACCAAAACCTTCAGTAAGTATTCATGAATATGCAGATATTTTCTTGGAAGACTTGTCTTCGTAAGAATTTGAACATTACTTGGCTATCATTGACATGTTAGTCTTTTTTTGTAAATACAGCCTTGCATTGCTTTTGATTGCTTTGTGTAGGGAATATCACATTATGATGGTATTCCATAATTTGGGGATTCATGAAAATCTGGGAAGGTATGTCTTGTGAATGCCAAGAGCCTACCCTTGACCTTGGGAGTACAAGGTATAATTTTAGAATATATAAAGAAATATTAGGAAAGCAGTGGCTTTACAGCCTTTACTAACTTCTAAGATTTAGTTTAGTGTTCCAGTGATATCTTAGCAATGTAAAAACAGATGTTTTAAGAGGAAAAAAA
>NW_024423453.1:33472259-33473954 GCF_017311325.1 Ursus maritimus
AAAAAAACCCTCTTTTTATTTAGTGGTAATTTCGAAAGTCATGAAGGAATGAATGCCTGAGTAATGTCTGGTATTTATGTATAAACCTCATAAAATAATTAGCACTGCTTTCTTTTGGTATCAGGGCATGTTATACTGTTTGGTGTATTGATTTACTGTTGCCTATTGCAAATTATTTCATTGGCATGAAAATTTTTGTTCGTAAAAGGAATAGATAAGAATTTGGAGAATTAAGACTATTCTGGTTAAGAAAGTCTAATACTTGTTACTTTGTAGCAGTTATTAATAAAGTAAAAAAAATCCATATATTTTACCTTTAATATTAGTCTTGTGATGAAAAGGAATCCTTCATTTCATTTGTAGACACAGAAACGTAAAATGGATGGAGCACCTGATGGTCGAGGAAGAAAAAAGAAGCTGAAACTATGAATACGTATTTGTTTCATAATCACTAACTTTAAACCAGTAGTTCTTTAATTTACGGGTCTTCATAAGATGTACTGTACAACGCGCAATTGTTACGTCATTCAGAGACATCAGGTTCATCTGTTTACTGAGCTTAGAAACATAGTATGTAGTTTCACTTTTTTAAATGCAACAGCTGTGCTGAAATTTTTTTTATCATTAACACTTGAAGTAATAAAACAGGCTTCATTTATTAATAAATGTTTCATTTGATTTATTTTTCTATTGTTCCATTTGTGAAGATTGTGACTTTTTGTTTATCAGCTATAATTTCTATACTCAAAGCTTAAACAAGCAAACAACTAAAAAAATTGCAAATAACATTTGTCCCTTTGGTCTTCACTTAGTTGTGTAATTGTTTTAATTCACTTTGCCTTTGCAGAAATTTGGGTATCTTTGTAGTGCTGTGTAGAGTCTCATCTGGGAAGATTATGTAAATTGCATTCTCCTTGATTATTATATGGGTAGAATGGAACAAAAGGCAAGACAAATTATTAAATTCTATGCATATTTCTGTTATGCTTTCTGTTTCTATAGTTGGTTCTGAGGTGTGAATATGCCCTGTTCTGTTGGAAGACTGGCCTTTTAGTTGTATAGCCAAAGACATTTAGTATATTCTGGTTCCGTAAAGTGTTACTGTACTATTTTGTAAAAGGAATATTATTTTTAATTGTTTGGTAAATGTTTTGACAGTTACCTTCTTGAAGCAGCCACAACTTAGAAAGATAATGTCAAAACTAAGGTGGTTTTTTGTTTTTCAAAAAGACCCAGCCAAAATAAGGTATGGATTTGTCATACTGTTAAATTGAAATTGGTAACAGAATGTGTGTCCCCTTCCAGTTTACCTTTTTTGAGTTTTTAGAGTAATTGAAATTTTTATATTTTAAATTTTAAAATAATTTCTAAGTGTGAACGGCAAGATTGAGTATAATACCAGTTTTTATTTTCTATGAACAGACTTGATAAACTGGAGACCCTGAAGCAGGATTACCCAAATTGTAGTGTCAGGATTTTAGCTGTACCAGAGGCCTTTATGTGCTACACATAATTTGTATAAAGTTTTATATGTGCAAATTGGGTACATAAACAGTTCTCCATTTTTCTAAGGGAATGCAATAAATGTAGCATCGTGAATAAATATAACTTTTATAATCCTTAAGTGGTCTTTTCTTTCCATTTCTTTGATTTTCTTATTTGATTTTCCCCCCCTTAGGACGTTATCTCTTTCCC
>NW_024423453.1:33473960-33677847 GCF_017311325.1 Ursus maritimus
TAGATTTCTTCTAAAATTTCTATCATTTGTCATTGTTTGCCCACACATAATTAGAAATTAGCATTATAAATAAAAATCTCAAAGTATTACTGATAACTGCTTACTTTTCTAAAATGTGGAGTTGTTGCTGTGTCAAGCAAAATCCAGTGGTTATGGTAAGTTTTGTAATTTGAGTTTCTGTTGCTCCCACCAGACTTACCTCATTTTAACCTTGGATTCTGGAAACAATTATGGGTCTAGTGTATTCAATATTTTAGGAAAGGGTTACTTTTTCATGAAAAGTGTTATCATTTTTAAGAGAAGTGGCCTAATTTGGGAAGAATTACTTGGAAAAACAAGGCTGAAGAAAACTATGGAAGTCACCAAAGAAATGTTTTCAAGAGGAAAAGAAACAGCCTAATACCATCTGGTTGGGGTGGGGATGGGGGATTCAGAGTAGGAGTGGGAAAACGTAGAAAGTGGAAATGTGTTAAAGGAATCAAGTATAGTGGTCAGCCCTTGAGAGCTCAGGGACTTAAAATAGAAACATATAAAGGGAAAAAGGGAAACAATTAAAAAAAAATGAAAGAAAAATATCCAAATTCAGCATTGTAATTAGCCAATGTGTGAGACATTTCCACAGGTCAATTAGGATATTATTGCATATTTAAGAATAAAGCTGTGATTCTGATTATATTGCTAATTAAGAGAAGGAAAAATTAGCTCAAAGTAACTTTTAAAAGAGGGAAAATGGCAGAGAAGATGGACTCAAAATTGGAAACCAATTTCCAATTGATAACCCTCAATTTTCAAATGAAGAGGTAGGTATCCAGAAATAGGTAGAATGGGGCCTAAAGCCAACCTAGACTTCGATTAGATAGTTTACTGTGACCTTGGTCACCCATGTAATCTGTTACCTAGAGTATTTCATTTAATAATTAAGGTTTTATATTTGTTGGAGAGGTTACGTTCTATTGGGAAGATATCCAGGTAAAACTAATAAAATAATCATTACTTTCAATTTTAATATTTTAAATAATTAGAACCTTGGAGAAAAGAGATAATGGAAATTTTTCCAATGGCAAGCCTTTCAAAAATTTGGCCATTTCAAATTTATATACTAGACAAAGTGTGGTTAGTTTTATAGCAGTGCTTGCATATGCTCATTACAGTGTTAGTTTTATTTACTTCAGAAATCTGAACTAAACAGCCCTAATTTGGGATAGTTGCATCTATGGACCTCTAAACACAGAATATCCTGTAAAGACAAGTGTTAGATAAATGAGAAGTAGCAATATATTGACCAGTTTTTGGTATCTAACAGTTACACAATTAACCTACCAATTTTGGTGGTTTCAAATTTTTTTTGCCAAATACGATTATTTTTTTTTAAAAGATTTTATATATTTGACAGAGACAGCCAGTGAGAGAGGGAACACAAGCAGGGGGAGTGGGAGAGGAAGAAGCAGGCTCCCAGCGGAGCAGGGAGCCCGATGTGGGGCTCGATCCCAGAAGCCTGGGATCACGCCCTGAGCCGAAGGCAGACGCTTAATGACTGAGCCACCCAGGCGCCCCACGATTATACTTTTTATATGTTACAAAAAGAAAAAATATATAAAGATCTGCATGTCCTTAGAGTAACAGATGGGTTTAATTCTAGTAACATTTTAAGGAATATTTAGAAATTCCATTTCTGAGGAGCTGCCAGCCCTTGAAACCTTTGTTAGTGTTTTTGTGGGCAGTTCAGTGGGCAGTCTCAAGCTGAAACAGTCTGAAGAGGTTGAGTCAAGTGCAAAATGATGGACTTACTTTAGGTGTAGGACAATCTGTGACCAGATTCCTAGGACCGTTTTCAAGGAAGGAACAGCTCTTTATAAGATAGTGTAACCTGTTTCAGTATAAAGGCACACCTCAGAGATGATGGTTCAGTTCCAGACCCCTGCAATCAAGGGAATATTGCAATAAAGTGAGTCAGACAACTATGTTGGTTTCCCAATGCATATAAAAGTTACATTTACACTGTGGTGTAATAGCATTGTGTTAAAAAAAAAAAAGCAACGTACATATCTTAATACTTTATTGCTAAAAATGCTACCCATCATCTGAGCTTTCAACAAGTTGTAATCTCCTTGCCGATGGAAGGGTCTTGCCCGATGTGATGGCTGCAGACTGCTCAGAGTGGTGGTTGCTGAAGGTCGGGTGGCTGTGGCAGTTTAAGATAGTGAAGTTTGCCACAGGAAAGGTGTTTTCCTTTGGTGAAAGATTTCTCTGTAGCAGGCGATGCTGTTTGATAGCATTTTACCCACATCAGAACGGCTTTCAAAACTGAAGTCCTTTCAAACTCTGCTGCTACTTGATCGACTAAGTTCTTTGTCATTTCAAAAGCCTTCATAACATCCTTGTCCGGAGTAGATTCCATCTCACGAAGCCACTTTCTTTGCTCATATAAGCAACTCCTTATTCAATAAAGTTTTATTATGAGATTGTACCAGCTTAGTCATATCTTCAGACTCCACCTCCAGTTTTTTCCCCCCACCCCGTCTTCAGTTACATTCTCCACTGAAGTGTTGAACCCTTCAAAATCATCCAAGAGGGTTGTTCTCAGCTTCTTCCAAACTCCTGTTAATATTGATACTTTGACCTCTTCTCATTAATCAAGAATGTTTTCAATGGCATCTAAAATGTTGAATCCTGGGGTGCCTGGGTGGCTCAGTCAGTTAAGCGTCTGCCTTCAGCTCACATCATGATCTCGGGATCCTGGGATTGAGCCCCACCCCCCGCCTCCGTCAGGCTCCCTGCTCAGCAGGGAGTCTGTTTATCCCTCTCCCCACCATTTGTGTTCTCTAGCACTCTCAAATTTTTTAAAAATAATTGAAAAAAAAAAAAGGTGAATCCTTTCCAGAAGGTTTTCAATGTACTTTGCCCAGATCATGAATTGTATTTCTTAAATTACAAGACTTGAAAAGACTCCTGAATCCACGGGCTGCAAAAATCGATGCTGTTAGCAGGCATGAAAGCAATATTCATCTCGTCCATCTCCATCAGAACTCTTGGGTGGACCAGATGCATTGTCAATGGACAGTATTTTGAAAGAACTTTTTGAGCAGGAGGTCTCGAGTAGGTTTAAAATATTCAGTAAACCATGTTGCAAACAGATGTGCTATCATCCAGGCTTTGTTCTATTTATGGAGCACAGAGTACATTTAGCATTATTCTGAAGGGTCCTAGGATTTTCAGAATGGTCAATGAACATTGGTTTCAACTGAAAGTCACCAGCTGCATTAGCCCCTAACAAGAAAGCCTGGAGACAAACGGGGAACAACCAGTTAGGGAAGCAGAACACACATAACATATATCCATTAATTTTGCCCTCTTACACGGGTATGGTTCATGGCAACCCCCCCCCCAAACAAAGTAACATCAAAGATCACAGATCACCATAACAAATATAATGAAGTTTGAAATAACTGAGAATTACCAAAATGTGAATCAGAGACATGGAATGAGCAAATGCTGTTGGAAAAATGGCACTCCTAGGATTGTTCATATGGGGTTGCCACAGACCTTCCATTTGTCAAAACAAAACAAAAAACAAAACCAGCATCTGCAAATGGCAGTACAATTAAATCGGGTATGGCTGTATCTGGATCCAAAATACTGGTACTTAGGCCCCACACTTAGATTTGTGGCAGTCAAGCTGTAGAATTACTGCCTAAGATTAGGTGGTCTGATCACTGGTAGACTTGCCAGCGGAAGCAGCGTGGGGGTGGGGGCATTCTAATGACCTCACCGTGTACAACTCTGCTTTCAGTCTCCTGCATCACTCAGCATTGTAAGTTTCACTTGACAAGAAGTATCACCCCAAGTCGGATGTATTTTGAAAACTGAGATCACTGTAATCTTTGGACTTAACTGTGATTAGGTGAAGGTTTTGAACCTCTAGAACCATTTTATTAGAAACGTAGACTCCAAACCCTCATGCCAGGGGCTCCTGGTGGGCTCAGTTGGAAGAGCCTGCGACTCTTGATCTTGGGGTTGTGGGTTTGAGCCCCACGTTGGGTGTAGAGATTACTAAAAATAAAACCTTCAAAAAGTAAAAAACAAAGCTCATGCCAGATGGGCTGAATTAGAATCTACACTTTAATAAGATCCTCAAAGGTGACTCATATGCACAGAAAAATTTGCAAAGCACAGCTTTAAAACATTTTGCCAAGGCAGAATAAAAGGAAATCTTAATAGCTGTTCAACAGATACCTTTATATTACTATGACATCAAAGTAACATGGATTATTATTTTTAGTATTGAATGATTTCCCTCACCTAAACTAGGTCAGAGAAAATGCTTTTATCTTAAACTTTGGAGATGCAGATAGCTTTACCAAGAATTTCTCTGGTGAGTTTCAATATCCTAGCACTGAAGTCATTACATCCCAAATATATTAGGGCAGTGTTACTCTGCTGTGTGGTGGGAGGACCAGCAGCAGCAGCTGGGAGCCTGTTAAAAATACAGATTCTCGGATCCCACTCCAATCTACTGAATCGGAATCTCTGTGGGCTCTGTGGGTGGGGCCTTGAAGTTGAAGTCTTAAACTCTTCAGGTAATTCTTCCGGCATACTGAAGTTTGAGGTGCACTGTTTTAGTACATCTCAAATACCTGCTGGTTATTGTTCCCCTGTCCTTCATAGGAAAGAAATTACTGAACTTGTGACTGTGAGTTGCTTTGTCTTACTCAAACTTACGAATCTAGTCACGAGACTGTAAAAGGAATAATGCTGGGCACCTGGGTGGCTCAGCTGGTTAAGCATCTGCCTTCCGCTCGGGGTGTGTCCCAGGGTCCTGAGATCAAGTCCCGCATCAGCCTTCCTGCTCCGTGGGGAGTCCGCTTCTCCCTCTCCCTCTGCCCCCTCTCTCTCATGAATAAATAAAATCATTAAAAAAAAAATAAAAAGAAGAATGCTGAGCATGTAGGTAATTCAGTGAAGGACACCTGAGCAATCTTATTGTGAAGCTGTATGTCGCCTCTCCTTACAGGGATGGTGCACGGACGGTGTTTGGAGAACTAGACTCGCTGACAATGATTTTGGATGACTGGGTCATTGCTTTCACAAGAAGGACAATTTTTTAACATCAGAACATGTAAAAGTAATTCTCAGCACATTTATCTCGCTGTATATTCTTTTAAGACTTACTTTTAAATGGTTAATCTGGTTTGAAGTCGGGGAAGTATGTTCATGCGTTGATGCGGAGACAACCAGATCTGCTTCCCAGGTATGGTCTGGGCAGAAAAGATCCTTCAAACCTCGGCAGACAGTTTAGACTTCTGGGGAGTCATCATAACTACGTGATGGAGTTACTGTCTGGGTGCTCTTAAAGTTGCTTACAGATGGGTCAGATTTCTCAAATGAGGCTTGTGTCTGAGCAGAAGGGAAGTCCATAATCTGAGGCGGCTCAGTAATGAGACAAAATGCACCCTCTAAAATGGATATGGTGCTGCTTTGGGTATCTGTACTTACGATTTCTAGACCCATTTGCTCATGAGCCTTGTCACCCGGGAATTAGTTTGGAGTGAAGACTACTTATTTAGAATGATTGTTCAGGGCAATACGTTGAATACTAATGCCCCTGTTTTTATCAGCACCTACATTTTGAGATGGGGTCAGGAACCCAGGATCGGCTCTTCCACTGTGTTTCAAGGTTTTGCCCCTAGCAAAGGAGACGAGGGACAGATGGTACTCCAGACTCCTCTTTCCAAATGCTCTTTGCATGCTCTTTTGATCGGACAGTGTAAATTGTGTGGCTATGCCACTCTCCCAGTTGTGACCTTGGAAGCAAACAAAAATGGCTTTGAGGAAGTTTACAAAGTAGGAGACGTGATCAGGGCAGGGAAGTTGGAGGTTATCGTTCCAGTGGGAGTTGCTGGTCATATACCTGAAGAGGACAGCAGAGGACTGGCTGAAAGCATCAGATCCTGCCCATTTCCCTAGAGGCAGTGCTTGCTTGTGCTACATCAAAATCCGCATGGCCAAGTTTTCTAACTTGAGTCTCTGGGGATGAGTGTTCTCTTAGAAGGTGACACGAGATACTTGGTATTAGCTTTTAAACACTAATATTAAAAAGTCCATAAGTTTCTTTCTGACTAAAGTATAAATTTTTTATTTCAAGAATCACCATTAAATAAAGTTCATGAAACGGGGCTTGACAGATCTAATTATATATAGCAATAATATACCCGGTCATTCCCCCTTTTCCCTAAGGTAGTAGGTTACTGACCACAGAGTGGATGTTAACATATGAACAAGAATCATACCAGGATATTGAACCTGTGGGGTAGGGAGCGTAAGTCAGCCAAGCAACCGTATTTCTTATGTTCTGGAATATTTGGGAACACATTCATCTGTTTCTGTACATAGAACACCTTCTCGATGTTGGCAGTGTTGAACTGGGCCCACCTCTACATTACCCCAGGTCATGGAACCTGAAAGAAAAGACAAGTCTGATGTCATGTTGACCGCAGGGGAAAAGTCAGATCAGATGAGAGTTGTGTGATAAAGTGTGTTCATGACTTTGGCATGTAGATTTTCTCTTCTAGATGCAAACCTAGCGATTGCAAGTGTTGAAGAAGGAAAAAAAAATCAAAAAGACCTAAAAGGAGACATTTTTCAGATTTTTGTCAAGAGCAGCCAATACATCTGATGACGAAAATAAGGTTCTCCTGGAACTTCCTCATAAAACCCCGAAATACTACAAAAGTTATCGAGATAGAGGATGCCATTACGCTCTCAAAGTTTTATTTTTTAAACAGATTACTTTTCCTGAAGAAATGAGGACTTTTCAAAGAAAGTGATATTCTTGTGCCTAAGTTCATACTGATAAAGTTGGTTTTTTGTTTTGTTTGTACACCAAATTTAGATAAAATCTAGAAGGATACACGGCCAATGGCAGCACAGTCATAGCTGCGGCTTCTGTGGTGTTCTAAATCAGAAATAGTATTAGGATGGTTTCATCGCTCATGACAACTCTGATCATGAGTAGTAGCCACTTGGAGATGTGGAGGTTTCAGCAGGAAAGGGAGAGCACAGTTGATTAACACGTTTGTCAAGTGTGGAAAGAGGATGATGTTGCACGGACCATGGATTTGCCACTGCTAGGCTAGAGATGACGGACGTATGTAACTGTGAACGTAACTCTAAACGGTACCTTAGCTATAGAAGGGCTCTTGCCTTCAGAGAAGTTCTCATCAGTTTCTTCCTCGAAATCCATGGACCCGTCAGACATCCACAGCTCCTCTTTGGAGAGGAGGAACATCTGGGTATTGAGACCAAATTTAGCTGCACCGGGGTCACTGTCCTAATAGGCAGGAGAAAGACAGTTATGTAATGAAACCCAGATAGTTCGAAATAGAGTTACGATTTATAAGTCTGAAATGAGTTCGTAAGCAGCGTAGATCTCCTATACACAAAGCTTGCCAAGCAACACGATTAAAGTGATGGATCCCATGACCTTGTGGTTTAATGACATGACTAACAGCACCATCTTAAGTATCTGAGAATTCCTGTCCTAGCATAAGTTATAAAGAATAGATACGTATTATAGATTAATGTATATCGGAGAATTTAACTTCTTAAAGAACATGACCTTTTCCAAAGTGTGAGTGCTAGTGTTCCCATACTGATCCAGGATTTTCTGAGTATCTAATAGGGTCAAAGGTACTTTTCGTATCAGTGGAGACGACAGGAAGGAAGACTGTACGAGTGTTTGGTATGGTATTTTAGAAAGCAGTGCAGATCTGAACTCCTTTTAGTATCTATGCATAAAAAGCTAGGCTTTGGGAATAAGTGAGCAAGATAGACACAAACTCCCATGGAGTTTATATTAATCCCGGGGAGATAAAGGATTTATACAAAAAGTTTCTCAACCTCCATTCCATTGACCTTTTGGGCAGGTCATTTATTGCAGGACTTGTCCTGTTCGCTGTTGGGGGTTCAGCAGCATCTCTGGCCTCTACCCACTAGACGCCAGCAACACTCTCCCTATCGTGACAATCAAAAACGTCTCCAGACATTGCCGAACGTCCTCTGGGGTGTAAAATCATTCCTGATTGAGAGCCACTGATATGCAATGTTTTCATGGAGTGGTAACTGCTATGAAGAAAACTAAAGCAGGGTTTAAAAGACCAGGGAACAATGAGGGATGGACAAGGGCTCTTCTGGACAGGAGGCTTTCTGAGGAGGGTCCATTTCAGCAGAGACACAAAGTGAGGGAGTGAGCTTTGTGTAAATCGCTGGATGAAGTCTGCAGGCAAAGGAAACAGTAAGTGTAAAGACGGTGAGGTCAGAGGAGGCTAGAATTATGGAGAAACAGCATGCCAGACCTTTGTGGCTAAAAAGAATGAGCAGGGACAGAGGTTGGATAGTGTAGGGTCTTGTAGGACACGGTGGGAGATTGTGTTTTCATTCCGAGTGATATGAAGACAGTTGAAGTTTGAGTAAAAGAGCAGTATGAGTTATCTGTGGTTCTCAAACCAAATTATTTTAGTCTTCAAGATTAAGTTATTCCAAAATAAGTATAATTTCTATTTTTCTCAAAAACATATTCATGCCTTCTCGAATTACTAATATTACTGCAAAGCCTTAAATACTAAAATGGTGATTAAGGACACCTTATAATACTCTTAATTGTACATCTAGCAAAATAAAGTGCCTGTAGCTTCTATAAACTGTAAAATATTGTTTTGGAAACACTTTGACATACTTAAACTGCATGTATCCAGTGTTATATACTTTTAAAAGTAGCTGAAACACACCAAAAAGCTATACTGTATTTCTAAGTCCTTCATAAAGCGGAGAGATGTGCACCTATGTGCGGAGTACTTTGGACATTAATACAGCAGTTATGTGAACTGGTCCGCATTTACTTATACTCGCTCTCTTTGGCTTAGATGCATTTCTGAGTCTTAACTTTTAAAAACATAAAATACCACTTTGGTTTTCCAGGAAAATTGAGTTTAAAAAAAAAAGTTCATTTTTCTACCTTCTTTTAGCCTTAAAAATCCCTTTGAGAGGACGTGCTATATGCAAGTCAATTGTTTTGGGGTAGAACAGGTGTGTGCTTAGACATTCCTAAGATATAGGGATTTAAGGCAGAGATTTTAACAAATGAATTGATAACCCAATATGAAGTGGTAAATCCAAACTAAGGAAATGCTAGAAGGCATGTATTAACCTAATAGAAACCTTGAAATATATAGCTGTTACCAAAATATTCTTACCTGTTGGAACCTGATGTCAAGGTCAAAGGTAACGGGATCCTTTAGGAAACAGATAACAGCTAAGATATTCTTGGTGTGGAATCAGTGATACAAGGAATTAACTTCACTGTATACATCCCAGAATAGCCTCGGATCTGTTCAGGTTTTATTAAACAGGATTTGCAGCATTAGCTTGACTGTGATTATCACAAGAGATTATGCCGTAAGAACCAATATTGCAGTGAGAAAAACACAAAGGACAGGATTTTAAATGGGAAAATAAAGAAGTGGGATAACTTTTTGGTACACATAAAATACAGGAGAGCATCACTTTGGAAGTGGACTGGCCCCTCACCTTCTCTGCCCACCTCAAGACCGGCAACCTGGGGATCCTGGTGTCTGGAGAGGTCCCCAAGCCCTGATGACAGACTTCAGCTGGGAGTGTTGAGGCTCTGAGAGGACCGAGGGTCTAGGCAGTTGCCTCTAATTCTATGGCGTCCAAATGGATGGGTCTTAGCTCTAGGACAGCTTTGTTTAATATAGCATGATCTGTATTTCCAGTACCAGAAGGTCTCTTGGAATTAAAAGCTCATAGCTTTATACTGACAAAAAGGGCTTTAATTAACGCTTGCAAAGTCCGATCAATTACGCATGTATTTTTCTTGCTACGGCACGTTAGCTTTTCTGATGCCCTATTTTACAAGCTTTTCTGTCTTACACATCATCACTGAAGAACCCAGTATATGAATGCCATACTTGATCATGAGAGAAATTTTGTTCTCATCCCAGACTAAATCCGGTCCTGAAAAGTGAATTCAGTGGGAAATCAGAGATGAAATTCCAGCGCTGTGCTGGTCTATGGAAGGTGGGTTTACTTCTCAGGAGGCTCAGGGTGAAGGGGGTATCAGGATGGGGTGCAGGTAGCACTTGAGAGGATGGAGAGGGGCCGAGTGGTTGGGAAAGGATAGATCCTAGATAATAGCAACATCTTTCTAGAGCTCCGTTACGGTGAGCCTCACTGTTGCTCATCAGACACGGTCTGGTTTCAAAAAGGCCAGAGAAATCCAGCAAAGAAACAGCACGGCTTCTATAGACCATGGGTATTTCTCTGTGGCGGATGTTTGAATGTCTGTCAAAGCCTCTCATTCAGGTTGGCAACTTCTCTGGGTAAGGTGGTGCCGTTGGCTGGAAGCAAGGCTTACCTTGATTAGACGTTCCAGCTGCCCTTGCAAGCAGAGCTCGGTCCTGAAGTTGACCGTCAGCCTGCCTTGTCATTCATGCATGCACTGGTTGGGAATACAGCAGCTGAGCAGAGGGGAAAAGAGGAATGTTGTTGATACAGGTTTACTGTGAAGAGGAAAAGTTCTCACCAGCTTTCCTTCATGAGTAGTTTGGTGGTCAGCTGACTTCCTGACTCTTTTCTAGGAGCTGGTTAGGGGCCATTTGGTCATCCTGACTTTGCAGAGAGTAACTCAACTCTCTTTTTCAGTTTGAATTCCTTTTAATCCTAGTACATGAGTGTGTTTGCTTCTTAGTACGTTTTCTGGTTGTAAAAAGGGTTTTCCTCTGGGTACTTCCCCCATCCCGCCTATTTCTTGCCCCTCTTGAGATTTCCCTGGGAGCCAATTTGAGGAAGTTAATGGCGCATGTCCTGCTGGATTACTTCTGCCCATTTGCTTCTAAGTGTTGCAGACACAGTAGTGTTCCTTCTCAACCTTAATAGTCCTAAAACAAGTGAGAGGAGGTCCTTCAAGAGTGGACTCAGCATAGTTTCTCTACAGTAGGAATGAACCTTAAAAAAACAAAACAAAACAAAAACCACAAAAAAACCCCCAAAACAACAACAACAACAACAACAACAACAACAAAACCAAACAACAAAAAAACCCCTTATATTTGCATCTTCTTCAGACGTGGGGCCCCGTGCTTAATACGGGAAGGAACAGTGAAGTGGAATTGCAAATACTCCTAGAGACAGAGCTGAAGGCTCACTCCGAAGCGCTGAGGCGCTGCAGTTCCCCTTCTCTCCACAGGATGGCAGTATCACACCTGCCGGGGAGCGGCGCCTCGCCTGGAGGTCAAGGTGTTGCCGGCCACCAACCGAGGCTAGGGTGCGAAAGATGCAGGAGTCAAAGGGGTGCGCACAGTCAGTAGGACTGGACCAGGTTTAACACCTGATAAGGTGGGGAGAGAGGGTCAAACCCTCTTAAGATACGTTGAGGAATTTTTGGTTTTCTAGCACCAAGACTTCAAAACAGGGAGGTAAAGCATCCCTTTGGTTACGGGTAACTCTCCCTCCTTTCAAAGCTCTTGATGCTTTTGCTCTCTTTTGCTTTTTCCACTGCTTCAGTTTTATACGATGGGTTGAGGTGGCCGCCAATGACCTCACGCGCAGCACATTTTTCTCGAGCAGCGGACTCTGCTTGGATTCTGAGTTGCAGAGCTCAGGTCCAGATACTTCCTCAGAGGAACAGAGGCTTCTCCAGGAGAAGTAGCTTCTCGCCCTGTTAAATGCCAGGCAATCAACGAAGAAAGGGGTCAAGAAAATATTTCCTGGTTACGATATAAATAAGTCACCTAAGGTAATTTTCACAGCTTTTTGCGTCTGACTGGATAGTAGTTCTCTCTAGATCTGTCTGACCTGCTGCTTATTTGCCCCAGAGGTGAATACAGGGGGGCTCCGGGCTCATGATCACACACATAGGTACATATCAGCCCCACTGGATCCAGAATCTTCACTGGTATCTCTTTGGCTTTTACACTTGAGCCCATCAGAACACTGACAGTTGACCCTTGAACAACACGGGTTTGAAGGACATGGGTCCACTTGAACGGGGATTTTTTTTTTTTTCCAATCTAGTACATACTGTATTTTCTCTTTAGGATTTTCTTCATGTTTTTCCTCTAGCTGACTTTGCTGTGAGAATACTGTATTAGATAATACATGTAACATACAAAACCGGTGTTAATCGGCTTATCAGTAAGGCTTTGGTTACCTGTTTCAATCCCCCATCTTTTCATTGTTCCTCATTTTCGAGGAAACTGGGACGATGGTCGCTGTAGTTTCTCACTTGTAGGGGCCACTCTTATCCAAAGTAGGACAACTGGCAAGGATTTTTTCCAAGTTGGTTTCTTGGCAAGTTTTTGTCAAAGTTTCCTCCTGCCATGATCCACCCCCCCCACCCCCCACCAGTTTACTAGGGAAAGCACTTAACTTTTGTTAATCTCCAAGGCGTTGCATGCTGCTCCTGTGACTTTTGCCACAAATGCTGCTCTGAATTACTGGTAGCAATCCAAACCTAGGAATAATTTTGTTTAAAAGTGTTCTGACAACTTCTGAGGCCTCTTCTAAAGGGTAGGGAAAAGCTCCAACCCAACCTGTAAAAGGGTCTACAAATACTAGCAAATATTGAAAATTACCCGTTGTTTTTTAGTAAAGTCTACCTGCCATTCTTCTGTAGGTTCGGGGCCTCCAAGTTGTAGACCCTTTTAGAAGTGGTGGAGACCCAGTCTTAGGACTGTTTTTAGGACAAATGTCGCATTTTTAGACAATCTTTTGAATAGTTCTCTGAAGATTGGGACCCACAATATATTTCCGGATCCACTGAAGAGTAGCAGCTCACTCATGATGGGTGCTTTGGTAAATATGACTTTTTTTTTTTTCATAAGATATCCTGGGATAATGATTATCCCTTGTTCATTATATTTCCAGCTGGCTTAAAATTTTTTTTTTTTTTTAAGGATTTGAGGGAGGGAGGGAGGGAGAGAGGGGAGGGAGGGAGAGAGAGAGAGAGCGTGCATGCAAGTGCAGGGGAGCACAAGGGGGGGGAGAACCAGGCTCCCTGCTGAGCTGGGAGCCCAGTCCCAGGCCCCTGGGATCATGACCTGAGCCGAAGGCAGATGCTTCACTGACTGAGCCACTCAAGCACCCTCCAGCTGGCTTTAATGCTAGCATTGTGTTCAAATCCCCATTCTTCAGCTCTTAATAGAGTTGATAGGGGCACCTGGGTGGCTCAGGCAGTTAAGCGTCTGTCTTTGGCTCAGGTCATGATCCCAGGGTCCTGGGATCCCGCCCTGGAAGGGCTCCCAGCTCAGCAGGGAGTCTGCTTCTCCCTCTTCCTCTGCCCCTCCCCCCTGCTCATGTGCACATCTTTCCCTCTCCCCTCACTCTCAAATAAAATCTTAAAAAAAAGAATAGATATTATTCGACATTTGGTTAAGTCTAGGTCTGGTACTAAATCCATTATACAGGGTCTCTGTACAGGCTGCCAGCTTGGCGGCTTCATCTGCCCAGTTGCCTAAAGGAACAATCAAACTCTGATTTCTGGTGTTTTTGGCAATGGACAATAGCTGATGGCCATCATTGCATCTAGCTCTCCGTCGTCCCTGATCTATAAAACTACTCCCATCTGTGACCATCTCAAGGTCTGGATTTTCCAACGGTAGATCCATATGGCTGGAATTAGTTGTAATTAACTTGGCCTAATTAGTCATATAAGCACAGCAATAGTGATTGACTAAATAGGTTTTTGTTGTTTTTTTTTTTTTAAATCTGCTTTCCTGGAACTTTTCATAAGAAATTTCAGGTTGAACGTCTAACAGCCTCTCAAGGCTAAGAAGCCAAGCTAAATACTTGCCATCCGACTTCACCCACAATACCTAGAGGTTTGGGTGAATTCCTCTCTTCTTGGGGTCCTCAAAATAGCCGGAGGTTCCTGCACCTGCCAGGAAGTGACCTTCTTTACTCACCTGGGACGGCTGCTGGTACCCCTGTAAGCAAGGTACTAAGTCAGTTTTCCCAAAGGCTTTCATTGGCTTTATGAAGTTGAGCTTAGTTCCTTCAAGCTGTCGGGTCCCATCGGAGTCTATGCATATCTCCCTCAAATAGGTCATTCTGGTCAAAGCCTTGGTAACACAACCAATGTTTCCAATTATGTCCTGACGTAAGGAGAACAGATTCTTATTAAACTTACGCAAATAAAAACATACTGCCGTGAAAACAGAAGAACACTCATTTGGAATTTCTGAATTCTGGAGAGATCAGGCAGGGAGAAAAAGACAAAGGTTTCTTTGTGTACAAAGGATTCTTTTTACCAGATTTCGGTTAAGTCATAGGTAGCTTAAGGGGCAAAGTTTCCTTAAATCTGGAAGAGCAAATGTTAGAGAACCAGCAACATTGCAAACGAGTCATGGAACCACCTGCCTCAATTCATTCAGTCCCATGTTATTAATTCTCGTTCTATTTGATGCAGTTTTTCCACTAGTTCTAGAAATTCCTACTGTTGAGCTTTACAATCTTAAAGATATCAGAGACCTGTATTTGTCATTACAGTGCATCGGACAAGGAAATTCTGTGGCACATGCTTCAATAATTAGAATTGCAGGTGATGACATTATCCCAGGACATATCAACACCTTAGGAGTTATGTAATTTCTGGAACAGTTAGTGATCAACCGGGAGTCTTTGCACAACGCACACCTACCGGCGACGGGGACCTGCTCACGCGCTGGTCACCGGCGGCTGGGCGCGTGCTCTCCTTTCTTCCGCACGCTGTGCAAGTGTGGAATTGGGAGGGAGGCGATGTGGTTCAAGTCTTAGCTCTGCCCCTGGAGCCTGAGTAACTCCGGGTGTTTTTATTTTTAGGGTGGGGCATTTGTACATACTTCACGTGGGACTAAGGATTAAGTGAGAAAAAAATTATTTTGTCAACTTCAAATAAGGCAACTAGTGAGAGTGGAGGACAGTGGTGTCACGCTCACTTGGAATTTTAGTTCCAGAGCGTCTCCCTCATGAGCCAGGTCCGCCGGGGATCACCCACACTCAGGATTTCCCCAAGCCTCGCATGGCTGCTCTGTCCTCAGTCCCAGAGTCGGGAGCCCCGCTGTGCCCCTTCCCAGCAGAGACTCTCACAAGCAAACCTGGCCATCACCACGCTCAGCCAACAGTTCCCGACGTGTCCTAGTGACTACTGACTTCCCAGACGCAGGACTCCAGGTGGGGGTTCTGGTAAGAGTGCAGGGTACAGACGGATCTCAGGGAGGTGCAGTGCTGTCAGGGGTGCTCTGTCCGTGCCTGGCAGGTGTTGTGGTGAAGCCATGCTTGGCAGGGAGCTCACTGTTATTGAGAAGATTGGAGCACTTGTGGTTGCCCCCGCAGGTGCCATTACGGCTGAACATGAGCCTGAAGTGGGTTCAGAGCCATGTGGAGAGGACAGGCAGCATGCCCGGAACACGGAGAGGTAGCCTGCCTAGGGCAGGGCTTAGGGGCCAGGACACTCTAGCTCTCCCAGGGGCCGTGGCATGGCCCCAAGATTCCCCCTTCTCCTTGTAGTGAATGCAATTATTATTATTATCCGTTTGGTTTTATGGTGATGCTTACCATCTGTGTGTGGCCTCGTCACAGTTCTTTTGATCAGATGGGGGTCATCAGGCACCATCAGGCCCCGTATATTGAATCTTGGCCGGGGCAGGAGTCAGCTCCTCCTGGGCCAAGCAGGTGGGGCTGACCGAGGCCAGGGGAAACCAATGCTAATGAAGACTAAAGGCACTGGCTAGGCCAGGGTTCATAAGAATAAGGAAAGAAATGGTAGTTACCATTTGTCAATGCCTCCTAAGTACTAATGTACACACATTGTCGCATTTTTTCCCAACAATTCCTACAAAGGAGATGTTCTCATTTTGCAGATGAGAAAATAGAGTCACTGACACAGTTTTGTCTTTGTAAATTATTGACTTCATATCCCAAAGGGAAAAAGCTTGGAATAAATTGATTAGTAATAATAATCTCTAAATGTATTTTTTTAAAGTTTATTTATTTTTAAGAAATCTCTGTACCCAAAGGTGTGAACTCATGACCCCAAGATCCAGAGTCACATGCTCTTCCGTCTTTTAATGTATTTTTGTCAAATAATTCCTCATCCAGACAGGCCTGATTTCTTGTTTCCACAGGATGCAAACCTGTGGAACACTTTCCTCAGTGGAGGCACTGAGCTGACCCTCTGACGGGTTTCTTCTAGTCCTTGAAAGATAGGACTGTGGACATAGAGAGTCATAAATACGCACACAAATACACGCTTACTGAAATTATTTCCAATTTGTTAATTTTAGGTAAGACACACAACGGATCAGATTCAGAATGACTTGAGAAAAGAAAGAGGAGGAAGAAATTATTACTATTGTCTACAACGGCTAGTCAGCTGGAGATTGCTGAGGGGCGGGGAGGGAGTTTGGATGCAGTGAAAAAAACGATAAATTAGGGCTCAAAATTGTTACACGGGGTTTGCATTGATATGAGGTCTGGGTAGCGTGTAGAGTTTCCTCCTCGTGGAGAGTCCCACCCGCCCGGCCCTGACCTGGACCCTTTACCCCCACGATTGCAAGAGCGGGGTGTTCTGTTTTAGAGAAAGCTGCTGTCCGCCTCACACCCCGAGACTGGGCATGCGTTCTGTGGCCTGGAGATGGGTATCCCTTTGCTTCAACATTCCTTTCATGAGTGTAAAAGCTGTGCGTTTTCCGATTCTCCTCAGTTAATGTATTTCTAGTAGCGTTATATCTACTTGAGTTAAGCAATTCAGTGGTAGCTACCTCTAGAATTGACATCGATACCTTTGTCTGTACATATTATGTGTAACATTTATAATGTATTTTATTAAGGAGACATTGGAAATGTGTTGACCCTGATATTGTAAGGGCAATACCATAATCTTCAAAAATTATTGTCTAGGACATCTTACAGCTCTTACAGCACTTAGGGGACATCATCACATTTGGTTTTTGTTTCTTTGCAGTACAGTATTGAGGCACAGGCTGAGCTGGGAAGAACTCTGGCTCTAGAATCAGCCTGAGTTGCAATCTTGACTCTCCAGATGACTTTGAACAATCCGTCGACGCTCTCAGAACCTCAGTCTCATTACCTGTAAAATGGTTCTTTTGCCTGAAGATAATAATACCTACCGGTTAGGAATGCTGTAAGATGAAATGAAAACGTGTGTGTAAAGCACTTAACGGAGTGCCTGGCTGATGGTCAACCCAAAACAAGCCTATCATACAGTCCTGCTAATGTGGATGTATGCATTGGACTCGAACTTACAAAACTTATAACACTTTGGAGAGTTAAAAAAATTTTTATTATTGAAGTACAGGTGACATGCAATGTTATATTAGTTTCAGGTGCCCAACAGCGATTCCACGATTCTATACATTTTGCATCGCTCACCATGTAAGTAGTCACCTTGCGACGTTATTATAATATTATCGACCATATTCCCTCTGCTGTACTTTTCATCTCTGTGACTTATTTATGTTATAACTGGAAGCTTATACCTCTTAATCCCCTTCCCCTATTTCACCCATGCCCCCACTCCGTCCCTTCTGGCAACCACCAGTTTGTTCTCTGTATTTATGAGTCTGTTTCCATTTTTTATTGGTTTTGTTTGTTAGATTCCACATACAAGTGAAATCGTATGGTATTTGTCTTTCTCTGTCTGAATTATTTCACTTAGTATGATGCCCTGTAGGTCCATCCATTTTGTTGCAGATGGCATGATCTCGTTCTTTTTTATGGCTGAGTAGTATTCCCCTGTGCGTGGAAACTTTTTTTTTTAAGAATTTATTTTTATTTATTTTTAAAGATTTTATTTATTTGAGAGTGAGAGAGAGAGCGAGAGCGTGAGCACGAGTGGGGGTTGGGGAAAGGAGCAGAGGGAGAGGGAGAAGCAGGCTCCCCACTGAACAGGGAGCCCCATGCGGGACGCGATCCCAGGACCCCAGGATCATGACCTGAGCCGAAGGCAGATGCTTAACCAACTGAGCCCCCCAGCCCCCCGTGGAATCTTCTTTATCTATCTGTCCATGGATGGACACTCAGGTTGCTTCCATTTCTTGGCTACTGTAAATAATGCTACAATGAATATAGGGATGCACGTATCTTTGAATCAGTGTTTTCATCTCCTTTGGGTAAATACCCAGTAGTGGAATTACTGGATTGTATGCTATTTCTATTTTTAATTTTTTGAGGAACCTCCATACCATTTTCCACAGTGGCTGCACTGATTTATATTCAAACTAACAATGCACGAGGGTTTCTTTTTTGGAAAATTAAAAAAATCCTTTTATCTTCCATTTGTCTCATTCTAGTACAGAAAAAAATTCAAAAAGGGTGTAGTAAAAAAAAAATCCCTAACCCCAAGTCTGATTTATTGTGCTCTTAGATATTTTTCATATATCGGAAATCATGTTATTTCAGTGGTAAAGAATGAACGTGACAGGGGCCAACTTCTGGAGGTTTCAAGCAGTTCTAATTTTCTCTTTTCATTCTGTAGCCCTTGTACCAAGGAATTTGCCACTGGGCTACTACCAGTCCCCATCCTCTTCGTGCACCATGACAACTGGACTCAGAAGTGCGAGCTCCGCATCACTGGCGGTACTGACAGCTCGAGCTGCACGCTGTAGCCTTGAACTGGCTTGGACGTAGATGGGGTCAAGTGTGATTGATTTCGTGTCGGTGAAGAGAGCTTTGCAGTCTGACTCCTGCGGTCCCCACCCTGGTGCTGGGAGCTGCGGCCAGCCAGCCACACAGGGTCAGGGTGTCATTAATGCTCTCGGCCTAGCAGATGGTGCTTGTGTTCTCGTAATTGGAAGATTTGGGATTACGGGCCTCAAATGAGACCCAAAAAATGGCAGGAAAAAAAGATGCATTCTTTTAGGTTATGTCTGCGTGGATCAAATATTTCTCCTGACAGTAGCTCTGCCCGCAAAAAGGCCACGTACGTGTCACCCTGGGGAGCTGAGCAAGAAGCCGAAAGGACAAAACATTTTTAAAATTTGTGGTTTGTCATAGTAAGGCAAATTTTCTATTTTCTTCTGTACTATATTTGTTTTCAATAAAACATCTCAAATACATATCACTAATGCTCGAGGGAGATGCATCAAATTTCACATTACGATCTGCTTTGGCCCATCCTGGCACCCCGGCAAGTACCCATGGGGAAGCACCCACACTCCAATTTGAGAAGAATCGATATCTACCAATGGAAACACCAGCATCAAGGTTTTAAAGTAATTCGAGCCTTAAAGGATGTCAGATTATAGATGAGTAAGCGAAAACAGGAGGCTCACAGATTTTTGCCTCCATCATAGCTGTGGTATTTGTTAGCTAGGAGGGCAAGTGACTATTTTGAGGGCTGGTGTGCGCTGGGTTGAGCAGAGCACTGAAAAACATGTCCTACGGTCGTACACACAAGTGGGAAGCCAGCAGAGGTCTGTCTTTGTTTTTGGTGGCAGCTGTGTCATCATCAATGAGAAGAGACATCACTTGGGGCACAGCTGGAAAGGTGACAGGTGTGACAGTATCGATTTCTTTCAACGTACGCAAGAGCTTTGGCCATCGGAAAGAGAGATATATGAACGGCATTTCCCAAACAGCCAAATGGGCCATACGCGGTCCCAGTGTATTTGCCATATTTTTCGTTAGATTATCGCAGTGTTCCGCTCCAGGATGTTTACTGACAAACCTGAAGTGACTGTGCCGAAGAAACTGTCGTTCTTGTTTTATTGCATCCATCTGTCCCTTTGTCCTTCGGATTTGGATGTAGAACACCACCCGGGAGCGATGAGCGGAGCTTCCTCCGACTCGGAGGCTCCTAAGTCCGGTAGAGGCTGTCCATACAGTTCACCCGTGAGCTGTTACCGTCTCGGTCTGTCTCCTCCAGATCCACTGTCTCTGCTTCTCTGATGCCCCAGGAGATGAGTCCCGTGGACCACGGCAACTGGGCTCCCTTTCCCTCCGGCTTCCTGTTGGGTCCGCCTGATGGGACGAGCCTGCAGGAGAGCAGGGCGTAGGAGCGGAGAGCTTGGGATCCTGATTCCCTGGCTCGCCCCGCACACGTGGCTCCTTTGGTTGGTTCCTCTCCCCATAGGGTTCCAGCTATCGTTCTTTCGAGGCTCTGGTACACCGCTCTGTGCTTGCCCCTCAGCCTCATGGTGGTCATGACTCCTCGTTGTCGCTGGTCCCTCAGTGCTTCTACACCCCTTTTGGTTCTCGAAACCTCTGCAATATTCCCCTCACTGAACGCTCTCGGGTTAAGTACTTTTGAGTGTGCCATGACTTTCCTGCGGGAACCCTGACCCAATAAAAATTCCTTTAAGAAGAGCACTTTGGTCAAATACATGGGGGTCAATCAATTTATTTGCCTTTTTTTTTTTTTTTTTTGTAATCTTGAAACACAATCCTATGTGCCAGGTGTGGTGTCAGGTGCTGGAAATAGAATGAGTCACATGACAGACTCAACCTTTCTTTTACTGAAGATGTTTTTAGGAATGTCAAATGCATAATCTGTATTCAGTCATTTATGCAGGTGCTCAGTGTTACTCAGGGTAAGGACATGAGGCGTAATGTACGACACCCCAATCTCTTTTCCTTACAGAACACCATCACATCCACAGTGCTCGTCTGTTACAGAAGCAAATTGTTTTTTCATGCTTCCTAACATTTACCAAATAGATCATATTATGAACAGTAAGTAAACAGCTGAATTTCTAGAAATATGGGTTGAGTAGTTCTGGTTAAACTTTTTGGTTAGTAGAGAGTCACCACACGAATCACCAATTTTTAAGGAATTACAATAAAATATGTTTTTTACAATAAAATATTCTTGACACAAAATTATGGTAGACTTTTTTTTGTGTTGTCATTTTGAACTCAAATTCCTAGTTTAACATTATAAATGTGGGGGTGGGTGGATGAGGCAAGCTTTTGTGATTTCTGATTGCCTATCATTATTTTAATTGATGTTTCATTGTAGAGTCAAAGAACAAGGCTTTGTACCAAGTTCAGCATATTTGTGTTTGCTCTCAACTGAATTCAGTTGACAGACATATCATAGTGTCAAGATATGCCACCATACTAAGAATGGAAAGGTCTGAAGCACTGGTCCTTCAAATGACAACTGGCGAGGTCCTTTGAGAGCCCAAGAGAGACTGGTGAACGAGTAAAGAGAAAGGAAAACAGCTGCATATATGTCCCTTGCTCTGAAAATATTCCTCCAAGGGTATGAAGATCATATCATTACTGGCCCTTCATCTGAGCAGTAGGAATTTGACTTACAGAGGGATACAGGTGTAGAAGTCTGAAATCAGTGTCACCGGGACAAAGTCTAGATGTGGGCAGGCCTCACTCCTCCCAGGGGCTCTAGAGGAAGAGCCACTTCTGGCCTCTCCCAGCTCTGGTGGCTGCCGGCCTCCCCTGGCTTGTGGCCCCATCACCCAATCTTTTCTCTTCTATCTGCGATCTCCATCAACTCTCCCTTATGAGGACACTTGTGATTACAGTTAGGGCCCACCCAGGAGAGTCTTCCCATCTTCCCAATAAGATCCTTAATTTAATTTCATGTGCCAAGATCCTTTTTCTGGGTAAGGCAAAATTCATATGTTCCAGGAAGACCTAAATTCGTTGGAGGCCATTTTCAGCCTCCTACACCTGTCAAATTCTGTTTGTTTCCTTGTCTCCACCTTATCATAGAGACACATTTGGTGAAACCCTGTTTCTCAACCCTGCTTACCTTTTTCTTTTATTTTCACTTCTGTTGTATATAGTTTTGGTGATACCTCTTTGTATCCAGCTCATTTTTCCAAAGTCGGGGCTGATGTTCCCAAGGGACCCCACTTGACTCTGTCATCAGTTGTGATAATATAACAGAGTAAGGTCATTATAACCTGCTTAATTTCCTTAATTTCATAAATAACAAAAACTTGCTCTTGAACATGTATGTTTACCAATATAACCATAGAGTAAGTTTGGAAAAAAATGGATGATAATCTCTTGACCCTAACACAAAGTCATTATCTTTTCTAGGCATGTCCTTTTACTCTTTTCCATATTTTGAAAGGTTGCAACAGCAACATGATCATTGGTAATCTAGAATTCCTACTATTCTATCAAGTAGCTACCCCACAATTCAATTAACAATTTCCTTAGTATGGGCCATTTAGGTTGCTTATAATTATTCACTCTTATAATATAATAAGGTTAGGAGGTACAACATTGTGGTGCCTTGTGGCAAAAAATTTTAGAATGCTTGCCTGGTAGAAAATGCTTTGTGGAGTCATCGGTGTTGGGCTGTGCCTCATGGTCCATCATCACGTGGGCTGAGCCCTGCTGGGTACAGCCGTGCATGGACGACTTCTGCCTCGTGTCTCTTCCCCTTCAGTAAATGACCGCCCTTGGCTGCTTTCTTCATTCACCCTGTAAATGGGCTCCTTAAACTGGGGTCTGGATACTAGAATAAAACATATAACATCTTCCCATTTACAGTTTGTTCAGTAGCAGTGACATCATGGGGCATCTGGTGTATCTCCATGATGCTTTCTAAATCCCTAAGAAAATGGAAGTATTTTTTTAAAAGATTTATTTATTTAAGAGAGAGAGAGAAAGAGAGAGCAATGGGGGGAGGGGAAGAGGGAGAGGGAGTCTTTTTTTTTTTTAATTTATAATGATTTTTTATTATATTATGTTAGTCACCATACAGTACATCCCCGGTTTCCGATGTAAAGCTCGATGATTCATTAGTTGTGTATAACACCCAGTGCACCATGCAATACGTGCCCTCCTTACTACCCATCACCGGCCTATCCCATTCCCCCACCCCCCTCCCCGAGGGAGAGGGAGTCTTAAGCAGACTCAGTTGAGCATGGATCCCGATGGGAGGCTCAATCCCATGACCCAGAGATCATGACCAGAGCAGAAATCAAGTTGATTGCTCAATGGACTATGCTACCTGGTGCCCCGAAAACTGAAGTATTAATGAGAAAAAAAATGTATATACTTTTTATTCCATAAAAATGTTAGCACGAGGGGAGAATACATGAGGAATGAAAATGAGCCCAATTTTCCATAGTGTGTAAGTCCATTCTTGGTAGGAAATTGGGTATTTTTCACTCCTTCAGGCCACTAGATCTTTCATTCAGTATGTACATTCATTTAGTACGATTAAAGTCATATCTAGAATACACTGGGCTTTATCCTAGGAGCCTAAAATAAGTAGTTTTGCTTCCCTGGCATGTCTTCCTGGGAGGAAACCAGGAATGGAACAGACGTCACAGAAAGCACTGTTGGTCATGTCACCCAGGAAAAAAGATGTCTGCATAAACACTGCGTTCTTCTGGATGGAGTTCCTTAACAAAGACAGAAAAGAGAGAGAGAGAGAGAGAGCGGGAGAGAGAGAATGTTTGAAAAACACTGAAAGACTGGGATTAATTTCAGGTTCAAAACCAAATCCGCTGTGGCTTTCTCGACAAAGCTGACAACGTGGATTTTTCCTGGGCACAGAGCACTCAGCGGCAAGTTCAGGGTGGTTGCTCCATTTGGGGGCTGGGGGATGTATCTGACAGTTATCCTGGCCACTATGTAGTTTTTTCATTATTATTATTATTTTTGACATTTACGAAGGGTTCATATCTTTGTCATGTTGGAGAAGCCCAATAAATATCTATTGAATTGAATTGTGTTTAAAAGGTTTTTTATTTTAAGATTTTATTTTTAAGTAATCTTTATACCCAACATGGGGCTTGAACTCAAAACCCCAAGATCAAGAGTCGCGTGCTCCACTGACTGAGCCAGCCAGGCATCCCAAGTTTCAAAGAATTTTGATCCTGGTAGCTGGGCAAATTAGAAGATGATGGAGGGTGATTTTCTGTTGGTAGATAAGTATTCAGACAGGAATTAGAACTGGAAATTGAGGCCAAATTTACCATTTTACAGAAGGGGAAGTGAGGACAAGGGTTGCAAAGTAGCTTGGAAAAATCTCTCTGGTCGGGGAAGCTGATATTATCCAGCAAGGAAGCAAAACCCAGGCTGATGATGGATAAGGACTTCTCTCCCTATATATGCAGACCTCGTGGTAGCCAACAGCCTTCTTGTTCCCTTTTCTGTGGGGAAGGCTTCTTGAAATGGTGTTTTGTTTTTTTTTTCCCCCGAAGTGGTTTTTATCATGGGTCATATTGGCTTGTGACTAGGTTAAGTCATGTCTGAAACACAAATTTAAAAAGCATTTGCATAGGAAATACCTAAACGGTAATCACCAGAATGAAGATGTGGTTTTCAAAATAATTTGGAAACTCTGATTTATGTGGTATTAGCAGAGGCAT
The DNA here is from genome assembly GCF_017311325.1 of Ursus maritimus. NCBI lineage: Eukaryota > Metazoa > Chordata > Mammalia > Carnivora > Ursidae > Ursus > Ursus maritimus. The sequence goes on from NW_024423453.1 coordinate 33,498,329, forward strand.
GCTGATGGTATTTGTATTGCCAACTTAAACTTCTTTAAGAACGAATTGGGCAGTTTGGGGTTTATGCAACTCTTCAACTTTTCTTTCTTCTTTATGATACTTGCATTGTAAAAAATAATTTAATTTTTTTTATCCCCTTTTATAAAGGAATTTGCAAAGGAAGGGACATCTGATGAAAGGATTTCCATACCTAAGTGGCTCTGAGTAAGATTTGTGGAGAAAAGTTGAGCAATTGGCAAAAAGGAGCTTTGGGCTTCTCGGCAAGTTTCAGTTAGGGCGCTCTTATCACAATAACCCGAAACACTGACAGAGGGCGACAGTATGTATATAGTTGAAAGGTGCTTCATGTCCAGCATCAATGGGCAAAGAGAAGCTGACCCTTTTGTTCTTAACTTTTGATTTAATTGGTGACAATGGCTTTCACTAGCTTTAGAAACAAAGTAAAGAAAATAGGAAAAGGAAAACAAGGGCACAGTCTAATCCTTTCTGGGCTCAATCCTTTCCTGTATTTGTGTGTGTGTCTCTCTCTATCTCCACACAGTCACATAAACTATATTTGCATGTATCACCAGAATATACATAACACCAATGACAGTACAATATCATCGATATCCCAGAGTTGCTAAGCTCTAAGTATGTACAGTTTCATTCTGAGACGTCTTCTGGGTGTTGAAGTCCTAAAAGTCTTTCAGTCAAATGAGCTACAAGCCCACTGCTTACAGTCAGATGGTGTCGTTGATGAAAATGGTGGTTTTATGTGGTTCTCCAAGCACTGCACCCACTGGCTTCTGGAGAACTAATTCAAACCTCTCTGGACCCTCCAGGATGGGCCGTCCCGGGTCATCAAGGATCATCACTTGGAATATCTGCTTATGCACTCCTGGAGCAAAGGCCAGATGTCGGTTGATGCCAACATAATCTATTCCAGCTAGTGGGAAAGGAAAAGTCAAGAATGAGACTGTAGGATTCATTGTCAGAAGTTTTCCTTCAGAAAAAGTTTCCTTCAGAGAAAGACAGCATTCTTCTATGTACACAGCACCCTCACAATCATATTTTGTGGGCTCGAAGCCCAGAAAGGGGAAGTTTCCATATTCTACCAAATACCATGCTAGTCACTCATCCATGACCACGGCCGTCCTCATCAGGGCATCACCTTCCAAGCACTTCCACAGAAAGCTCACGGATAGACTGAAGGCTCTCTGAAGGCAACTTCAATTGGTAATAAAGAAATTTACCTTTAAAATTTTTAATTGTTAAGGTCACTATCATGAATTTTATTTTCATTAGGTTTCACTCATTTGCCTTTGTCAGATGCTTGGTTAATCTTACCACACTCTGGTTGGTCTTACCAAGGCATGGAGTTTCTGCCTACTTCCTGAGTTATTAATTATTTTGTGAGTTGGGTCACTTGACCCAATAGCTTCTTTACTATTTATTTAAAAAGTCATCAAATGTAATGACAGCAATAAATTGTAACCAATGGAATAAAATAGAAAACCTTCAGTATATAAATAAATATGTTAATAAATCAACGAACAGAATATTTATATTGTCTCAAGGTATCTCTCCATAAAATACTTACTAATTGCAAAGGAAGAAACAACTTTATTATGGAGAAACCTGGCAGATACCAACCTAACCAAGTGATCAAAGTTACTAGCACCACTGATGGATAAATGGAAACTGTGCCATTTGATAGACTCCAACGGGAACACAGTGTCATCTCTGCAAACATTCGTGCCAGAGAAGCACTGAGGGAGAGGGACAAGCGGACTCCAAGCCCAGCACAGAGCCCGATGCAGGGCTGGATCCTAGGACGCTGAGATCTTGACCTGAGCCAAAGTCGAATGTTTAACCAATTGAGCCACCCAGGCACCCACAAAAAAAATTTTTTTTAAGCCATTAAATAATTATGTTAAGAAAAACAAAACAAGATTACACTGAAAAGTGCCAAGGGAGGAGAGTAAGGGATCTTCTGCACTGTGGCTTGGATCTTGAGTCCATTGCTTACTTGTACAAGCTATTTAACCTCCTTGAGTCTCAGTTTCTTTAACTGCAAGATGGGGGTAATTATTGTTATTTTACAAGGGTGCTGAGAAGATTAGAGATAATACAGCAAGGATTCTAGCATGGAGACTGGCAAATAGTAGGCATGTAGTACAAAGAAATTATAAAGATTATGTGACAAGTTATAATGATACAGGTAACCACAGATGCATAATTGTTATTGTGAATTGACCAAGCTGAGCAGATGAGTCACTTCTCTTAGTCCATCCCTACCTGAGAGCTAGCAGAAGGCTCATCATCACTTGTGCACAAGGGAATTTATCTAAACGAATTTCAATTTATTTTCCCAACCACAAGCCAAATAACCCAATGAGCCAATTAGTCTATTTATTTTCATTTCCAGAAAAAGAGAGTAAAAAATGACCTCTGAAAATTAAGAAAAAGAAAGAAAAGAAAAGAAAAGAAAGCACCCCCCCCCAAACCAGCTTGTAAGCACATTACTAGTTTCATGTACCATATGCTGTGATATATTCACTGGAGGGTTATAATCTGGGAATTCTTCCACGAGCAAGCACTGTGCTCTCAACCCGATTGGCTGTCTTTACATCCCCTAACTTTCCGGGTACGTGCTGAAACTGGGTTTACACTTTCAGAGGCAAATGCCTATTTTACTCTCTTTATGCCTTGTTAGTATAGGCTTTTATGTTGCTGGGTTTTACTTGCAGGATTCGTGCTTTTCTCTTCAAAGATTCTCATTGTCTTGGATATAGATGATGCTAGTCCTGGACGAACCGATGGCCCAGAACCCAGAAGATTGAAAGGTTGCGGGGGGCAAACGAGAAAATGTGGCTATCGACGTAGGTGGAAATTTCCCCTTCTTTTCCTGTCGAATTCTTCTGCTTTTGGGATTGTTTGTTTTATTTTTTGTAAAGCAACTGATAGGCTCCCCAGAGGAAGTGTTACTCAGAACTGTCCAGCTCCTCTTACGACCAGGCCTTGATTGTCCATATCAAGAGAGGCAAAGGTGAGTGGGACACGAGGACATGCGGCTTGAAGCCAAGGAAAATGCCTGAGTCCGAGTGCAAACCTCCTCTCCTTCTAGGGTCCAACAGGGGCCTGGATTTTCCCAGGAGATGGGCCTTGCTCAGCCATTAAAGGGGTACCTTGGTCTAAAATACTGTTTATGAGCAGTTTACAGTATCTACAAATATTCTGAACTTTGGAAAATTAATTTGGGTCCATGACAAGCCAGGGGGTAATGAACGAATCATAAAGGCTGCTGTTTGAATAGTCTATTTATTTTATAAACAGCAGAAGTCATTCCATATGCAGACCATTTATGTGCTCAGGTAGGAGAAACTTAAAAATCAGAGTCTATCAACAAAGACCAGGCATACCACACTTGACAGACTCGACCCCACCCTATACGTACATCTTGATAACGATATAATTTTTAAATGGCCCTCTCACCTTCTGCTCCTGCTGGCTCTGTCTTCCTGGAGCGCACAGTGACAGACGACGCTTGGGAAAGGTCAGGGCCTGTCCTCCAGACACAGATCTCCACGGAGCCAGCACTTTCCTCGACATGATACTCGGCATCCCCAAAGTGGAGGGTAGGCTCTAGGGAGGCATCAGAGGACAAAGTAAGAATACTTCGGCCCTCCAGGCCAACTCTCTTGTGGGCTCCTGTGACCCTGGGTGTTTGTCACAATCATCCGACTTGACAGATCCCACAGGCTTGAGGAGAAAACAACAAAACACGCGTGCGCGCACACACACACACACACACACACAGACACACACACAAACCACGTCACAAATCTGACTCCAGGAGGTGCAGTGAGATAAGATCAGTAAGAATTCTATTCATTTTCCTGTTTCAAGAGATTTCTGTCGTATGAAGAAATTTCCCCATTGGGGAAAACCGGCCAGCTAGCTGTAACTCAGACAAGTCAGCTGTTATTTGGGAAAAGATGGTGGGGAATTGAGAAGGCTTTTTCTCAGGAGAAATTTCTCTTTGTGTTGGGGGACAGTCCAACCAGGGTTCTGAATTCGGGGACTGCTGCTGTTTCTTTTCTCACGATATTTGTTTATCACAGGGTTGGACAGAAATCCTGGGGGGAGTCAGGGTCCCATCAGCTGAGATGCCAGAAACGCTCCCCTGGAGGCAGAGAAGGGACTCCCTAGAAAGAGAAGGTTGAAGGAAGCCAGAGTGGGCGTCAGACTTTGGGGGGGTGGCAGGTGAAAGAGTAGCATACATCTCCTGAACGGAGGAAAAGTCCGACAATGAGAAAGTTGGGATTTTTACGGGTATGCCTACTTCTAGCTAGTTCTCTGTGTTTGAGAAAGTAGCCTATGAACTTAGCTGACCATTTAAAGTTTGCACAAGGTCTAGCTGTCATACTAGGTGTGCTGCCATGAAAAGATTTGAAATGAATGTTTGTTTAGACTGTGAAATCTGGAGGCAAAAACCTGTAAACACCAGGAAGCAGCTTCACCATGGAGGAATGACCCCTGAGATGGTAAATGGAAAATTAACATTGTAGAGACGACGCCTTTGCAAGCATAACGCAATACAGAAGCACATCTGAGTTCAATGTAAAAATTTGGAAGGTAGAAATCAAGTTTATAAGTATTATTTGCTCAGGCTGTATGTTAGTAGGTCTCTTAATGCTGAGGAAAGTTTTACTGAGTTTTACTATGATGTACAAGACCTCTCCTTATCTGACTGGAGTCCATTTTTGTCTGGAATCACTGGGCACCATAACTGGCCCTGTGCCCTGTTGCACCACACAGCTCACCACATACCCAACACGCCATTGTTGCTGGTGTGTTCTCTGAGCTGGAGCTCTCTTCCCGAAGTCCCAATTTCATACATTTCTACTCATTCTTTAAGGCTGTGATTGAGAGTAACCTGCTTTGGGAAGCCATATATAACTCTTTCAAGAAATCAGACGTTCTTTACCGCATGCTTCCTAACATTTTGAATAGCTCTATACTTGCTATGATGGACCACACTTGCTATTGGCTCACCTCAGGTGTCCCACAGGTGGGAGGCCTGCACTCAGAGAAGGGGGCAGAGAAGGGAGGCATCCTCTCGTTTCTTCTTGCCTAGACCTTTCACACCATCCCACCATTGCCGCTGATGAATGTTCCTGATACTTCTGAGCTTGGGACAGGAAAGAGGGAGGAGAGGCAAGAGGAGCAGGGATGTTTTTTCTTAGTGGGTGTTATCCTGGTGAACACACTTTCTGGTCTTAGTTGATGGAAGAAAACGGATTCTGTTTCTCATGGGCACGTTGGTGTCTTCTGTGGAGACCCTCACTCCCAGAGTTGGATATTTCTCATCTGCTGCTCCCTTGATGAGGATGCTGCGTCTCTGTCCTTGCTGGTCACTTTAATCCTCCCTCAACCCATTAGCATCGGCGATGCTTCTGCTGGGGATTGTTCAGCCCTCTAGATGGCGCTTTCAGCCAAGACCTAAATTCACTCTGGTTCTCTCTGGCGTGAAAGGCTCACATTTGGTCCATGGCAACTCTCCTGCCACCAGTGCCTTGGTAACCTCTAAGAATACTGCCTAATCCTGATGTAGCCCCTGTGTTTTGCTCATCCATCAGAGCAGCCAACCAGCTTGTCTCCTATGTTGTGACGTTCCAGGGAAAGCCAGACCTCCGTTCACCGTGTCCTCCATATTGCATATGACACTCCCTACTTCCCAGATGGTCTCCTTAGAACCCCTTCTCCTGATTTATGAGTTCTGAGAAAAGTTTAAATGTGAAAGCTAACAAGCTCACACATTGTTCTGTATTTTTCTTAGAACCATACAAACTTCTCAAGGTCAGTGCCATAGTCCAAGTGTCTTCACACACTTAGTGACACAGAGGCTAGTATATAAAAAGTACTCAAGAATTTGTCAAATGGATAATTTTAACTCACTTCTGATATATTTTGAACTTATTACAAAGGTTTTCTTTTAAAAATAAGTTGGGACAAAGTGATCTGATTTTTAGCACAGAACTTATTCTGTACGGTATCAAGGAAGGGCAAGAAGTAAGAAAGGGAAAACACATTTGGGTCACTTATGCCGCTGTGCGGAGAAAAAAAATGGACCAAGTGTCTATGAATATAGTCAGATACAAGATGTAAGAGGAGGATGGTGTCACTCAGAGGAAAAACCAGGCAACTCTTCTGAGATGCTCTGTGTACTGAGCTTCAGGGGATTTGTTGAAATAGAGGAAACAGCTCCTCTATGATGCCCGGCGGTATCTCCAGTTCTCCTTGGCCTTGCTCTGTCTAAAGAACTGAGACAGTGGCAGTAATCCGTAAGGGTGGGCAGTTACAAGAGTATGATGCTTTGACCACATCCTACTTACATTCAATTGATTCCCCAGCCACAGATGTGTTTTTATCTCCTTTCAAAGAGAATGCTCTTCAAATGGAAATAGGAAAAAGGAATATGACAAGTTGGGAAGTGAAGCTCTCAAAAGAGATATGACCATCATTTAAAATTAATTCAATGTCCAGATTCAGAGAAATTTCATGACAAGATCCAAAAGGGACTTGCAGATGGAGTGACAGAAACACTATTGGTAAACTGTGAGATAGGATAGATGTCCAAATGTGGGAGATAGGAAAATGTTTTTTTTCAATTGCCTCAGAAAAGAAAATAAAATCTAGAAGCAAATTGATCAGCTTAATCTCTAGAAAAATTCTAGAATAACATATTTAAAATGATTCCTGAATTCTTAGAAAAGAAAGAGGTGATGCCTATGAGTCAATATTAATTCTTTAATATGAAAGAATTCAGGTAGTCAAATTCAATTTTGTTTTGTTGTTCATTAATGAGCATCCTCTCTGTGCTCTAAGCATCGCGGGAGCTGCTGGGGATGTAGAGGAATACGCATTCTTTGTCGTTGAGGTGGTTTTGGTATGAGAGGGCAGCCGCACCAATTTCAATCAGCTAACACCTGAGTGCTTTGACAAAAGAAGGAACCAGCCTCAAGGCTCAGAGGAGGAGTACTGGGAGAAATAAAGCTGTGCCAGATCTGAGAGATGAACGAGAATGGACCAATGGGAGGAATGTTCCAGAACGGCTAATATGGAAAAAGGCAGAGAAGACTGAAGAAGCCCAGTGTCTGGGGAGAAATATAAGCATTTGCTTCTTAGAGATGTATGAGATGAGAGTGAAGGGTTGTTGGGAATGAGTTAGAGAGGAAGGTAGAAGCCACATATGGCAGGGACTTGGATCCATCTGAAGTAGATGGGTCTTTACTTTTCAGACTTTATAGCCTGTGGGAACCAATTTCAAGCAGTGGAAAGTGGTTGGTTTTGTTGTTGTTACTGTTGTTGTTTCTGTACATCTGTCTAACTTCAGCGTGAGCCACAGATTTAAGGAAGAGTTAAGGCTGTCAATTAGGACGCTACTGCAATTATCCACGTGAGACATGAGCATGGTTTGAACTGTGCACTAGTATTAGGGTTGCAGTGGCAGATGAATGTGTTAAATGTCCCGAGCAGCACCCGGAGACTGGATGTTGGGGGTTTCTAGGATGCCCTGGGGAGGTGGGAGTGGGACTGTCAATAACTTAGTTGGGAATATAGGAGGGGAAATAGTCTCTATTGGGGGGTAGGAGAGGGCAAGATGATGGCATCTGATGGGATATCCAAGTAGATAGGTCTAGAAAGGCTGGAGTTCAAGAATCAGGTCAGGGCTGGAGGTAAGATTTGAGAGTGTTAAGCACATAAGTTGGAGTCAATCCTGTAGTAGATGATATAATCATCCATATGGGTGAATAAAGAGAAATGTAGTGGGGGTATCAACCCTTAGGGAGACTGGCAGAAGGGAAAGAGTTCAAAAGAGAGACAAAAAGAAGAAAAGGAAGGAAGGAATAAGGAAGGATGGAGGGAGGAAGGAAGGAAGGGGGGGAAGGAAGGAAGGAAGGGAAGGACTGATGGCAAAAGAGGACTAGAACTGGGGAAATCAAGGGCAGAATAGTGAGAAGAACGAGTGGTCACAAGGTCAAATGCAGCAAGCAGATCCAGAAAGATGTGCAAAGCCAACAGTGGCAATCAGTGCAAAATAACCAAAACACATCTTATGAAACTTTAAGCTGCAAAAAGTGAAGTATGGCACCCAAGTTTAAGAATAAGAACGGAAATAAATTTTCTTCTACTTGTGAAGCCTGTGGCAATTGGATTGTCATATGACTAGCCCTATAAAGCATAGCGCTACTCTTTCTTCCCAATGGTTTCCTGGTTTTACAGCACCGCAATATGTCTTTCAAGTTTTAAAAACATTTATGTGTTGAAGTTTATCTTGGTCCATACAACAGTATTAACCACATAAAAAAAAAGTTGGATGTGCTGATTTCCCCAAAATGACACTTGGTTTATGTGCCATTTTTCTTTACAATGTTTTCTTAAATCTGTCATTATTCTGTTAGCTACCCATTTAATGACAAAGATACTAATCCGGCTGGCTATCTTTATAGGCAAATTTTGTGCACGTTATACAAATCTTATTGCCACAGGACAAAACTAACAGCCTTCTATAAAATTTGACATCAGTTCTTTTTTGGGAGGAGAGTATAAGTTTTCAAAGCACATGCTAAAAATGGAAAGAAACACCCTCGGTTGAAAAGCGGAAACGTGCTTATAAGTGTTTATATATAAACAGACACAATTTGCTGAAGAACGAGTGTCCTCACTTTCCTCTTGCCCCTGGTACAGCCCCTGGAAGCGAGGGTCCAAAGCCCAGTGAATGCCTAGGAAGCCTATTGAGCATTCAACTAACACTTATTGTCCAGAGTCCGTGGTGTCTGCCCTCATGCCACTGATGTTTCTTATAAGGGTTCCTGTGGCAGGGTAGGGCCAGGACCTTGGCTGGTTAGGTGGCCTCTGCTTCTATACGATATCTTTTCTTAGCATTGCTCCATGGTAGTTGCCTTTCCAAAGGTATTCCTGTAGGTGACCCATTTGACAAGGGGATATTTGATCTCTGTTTAAGGAAGCAAGACATTTCGCAGAATCTAGCTAAAGAGAATGAAAACATTTCATCCCTGAAAAGGTACGGCACAGGGAATATCGTCATCGGACTTGTAATGGCCGTGTGCGCTGACCGATGGTAGCTATGCTGGTGATGAACTAACGACATACAGAGTTGTCAGGTCACTGTGTTATGAAACTAATGTAACATTGGGTGTCAACGATATTTCAGTTAAAAAAATTATGTAAAAAACCCCAAACCAACCAACCAAAAAACAAAACAAAACAAAACAACAAACCCATTTCATGTCAATTCTAACTAGAAAAAAGAGAGTTTTCCTTCGACTTACTTGAGTACATCTTTAGATTGCTGGATACTGTGCCACCAGTTGGCCTAAACGAAAACGTGCTTTTGCAACAAGATGTTGGACGTACCGTGTCTGAATAAAGAAAGCACTATCGGTACTTAACAAGGGCCCGGACTGTGGCCAATTACATACAAAATCGTAACCCTAGAAAATGAGCATGCCCTTTCCTCCATATTTTCCCAAATCGTCAATTTTGTATGACACTTGTTTTTAGTCCTGACTGAAATGACAACTATATGACCACCTGAGATACACTACACATTAGGGTCTGATACAAGTTTAATGCTTAAAACACTGAGTTAGAGGAATTATTGTTTCACGGCAATAATTCAAAAGATTATAATCATGTGGTTGGTATGCTAATAACCACGGAGGATTGTTTTCTCAAGGAGAAGATAAAAGAGTACCAAAGGAACCATTAGCACCATGAATGGCAAAATCTCTGGGTATCTTTGGTCTAGTGACTAAAGCAGAAATAGTACCCATAGTAGTCATTCCAGGGCAGCGCTGAATGAGCACCTGCTGGGGACCTGAGAGGAGAGGAAGTCACACTTTAGAAATTTACACAACACCTTTTCTGAAATACCATTAATTCTGACCGTGGAGATTGGGGTGTTTTGGGGCCCTTCCTCAGTAGGGTCAATCCTGGGCTACAGGGAATGTGACTGTGCCGCCTCAGGAGAGTGGGGCTAGATCAGTGTGGTCACATCTGCAGCAAAACTGATTCGGCTGAAGTTCACTCTGGGTGGAACCTGGAAAAGAGAAAGCAGCCAGAAGAAGAAAGAATGGGCTGCCCATCTTCAGCTGTGTTCAAAGAAAGAGTATTCTGACCATGGACCTTGAGGGTCCAGGACCCTTGGCAGTACTGGCCCCGGGGGCTGGAGGTGGTTCCGTGGCTTGAGGGAGTTGCTGAGATCTCCCACTTCTCAAACAATTTCCTGCTTATAAGGTCGCTGTCCATGTAGAGTCTCCTTTAAGAAGAGGATATGCTAACGAGTGGTGTTGGGGCTTTTTAAGCTTAGCAAAGTGTTCCATCTTCAGTACGTGTTATAGGATCTGAATGCAAGTCTCCTGGATTCAACAATGATTAACAGTGATTTGCTCAGAAAAATGGGTAGTAATTAAGATTGTTTATACTGAACTAAAAATCTTCCATCATTATTTTTGCACATGATTTTTCCCCCCTTTCGAAAGCCTTCGTGAGTTTGAGAACAGCCTAATTAGAGATCAAGTCAGATGTGACAGAAGCAGGAGAAAGACCTTATTTGACTTTGTGGTCCTATACTCAACGCCCAGTCGGCCACTGTGAATGCTTCTTGAATGAATTAATTACTTAAGAATCTACTAAAATCATTTCAAACAATACTGCAAGTTATCAACTGTATCATATACTGGACTTGGTGTTAATTTTCTTCCCTTTTTGTTCTATTTTTTTTTGCCTTTTCTTTTTATGTTTGGTGTTGGAGAGTTTCACCATTTCTCTGTTCTAAACATGGGAAGCTTTAAAATTACTAGTTTTAAAGTAAAAAGTAAGCAGGGGATATGTCAGTGCTCAAAGAGAAAATATTTCTTCAAGAAATAGATTTTAAGACTTCTATTTACTTTTGTACATTCCTTTAAAGGCTGTTAGGTTCTAACACCCCAGAGGCCAGAAAGAGGAAGCCCTGCCCAGCTATTGGGAGAGTCAGGCCAGTCCTGGCAGCACTCCAAAACAAAGCCACAGGAAGTCAGATCAACCCAGACAGGCCCAAGATGGCTACCAAGGCAGGCTGGAAATCCCTGACCAAATAAGGAAGGCAAGGCCTGAAACCCCTCTCTCAGAAATCCCCACCCCAAGTAATGAATAGTCCATCCCCCTCGTTAACAATCGTCAGTAAAAGATAGAAATCCAAGCCTTGGGGCGTCTATCTCTCTCTGCCTCTCTGTCTCTGTCTCTCGCCCTTGCCTGTTCTCACATCTCGAGAGCGTAATTTTGCCTTAATAAACTTTCCTGCTTGTGTTGCTCATCCCTTGTGTTGTGTCTGTCCTTGATAAGACCAACTGCCTTCAGCGACATCGTTGGGACTGGCTGGGTCTAAGCCTCAGGGCCCGGGGTCCCCCTGTTCACCTGGCAACATTGCCATGTACAGTTACCCCTACAGGTTAGTCCCACTTTGTTCATCTTACTCTGTTCTTCACATAAGGACTCTGTGGTTCATATAATGCTGTGGCACTAACGAAATTCATCTCTGGCATTTCTGGCTTTCGCTACCGGAATTTGATGAGTCAGTCTATTGTATCGGTGACCACCATGACTTAAAGACGTAAGTTTGTTACTTGAAATATAAACAACACAGTCAAAGACAGAGAAAAGTGCAGCCCAAGTGGATTACCAGGATATGGAGAGAATTAATGAAGAAGGCACTGACCATCTGTGGCTCCATCATCACTTCTTTCTCTCACTGATCCCCCTGCCTCTCTCTTATAAGGACCTTTGTGATCGTATCGGGGCTACTTGGATAATCCAGGCCGATCTATCCATCTCAGGATCCCCAATTCCATCCCATCTACAGTCTTTCCCAAGTAAGGTAACACACTAATGAATTTGAGGGATTAGGACACGGATTCATTTGGGGGCCATTATCCCACCTGCCACACTGACCAATGGACTTGAATGTCCAACCCCTTGACAGCCATTCATTTCTTACTGTACAAACTAACATTTGGGTTAGGAAGCTCTGTCCGAGCTCTTCTGTGAGGTGGTTCCGAGAGTAAACTCAGTTTTGAGCACACCCACAAAGTTGTAGTCCAAACCGGGCCCTGTGAACTTTCTTGTTTAGCTCTGATGTCTGCTGAATCATTTATGACCATCTCTGGTGTTCGTAGTTTTAGGGGACACTCTGGTTTTTTGATAAATTCTTAGAAAGTGTTAGGTAAAGAGGTTGCAGGAAACATACTTCTTATTGGGAAAAAAGAGAATCATTGAAGGTCAAACAATCTTGTTCTTCACTTTTGCTTTAGTTTTTTAGGACGATTTTTAAGAAATAATTCTTCCTAAATAGGTGGGTGAGACTGTAAAGTATTTCCTTATCAAAGTGTAACTCATTATATGCTTAGAAAATGTTAAAGCATGGAAAACCATATAGCTTTATTTTGGGGGTCTTCTAGAACCTACGTAGGAAAAAAATAGCATGAGTCAAACAATAGGAATTTATTTATCCGGGGGAAACCTTGAAGAAATAGAAGACAAAATGGATAGCTTGAATCATAAGACCATTCACGTTCAGTGATTAGCTCTGTTCTTTATCTGACTTTTTAACACAAATTTTTAAGTTTGTGACAAAATTTTATTTAAAAAATACTCAAATCTTCTACAGGATACTTCATTTTATGGGTATGAGAACTAATTAACTAAAGCCTTCATCTTAAAACGACTTCAAGAACCATCAAATTCTAGAGAGGGAAGGGTCCCTAGAGATCACCCATTTAAACCTCCTTATTTTAGGAATTGGGAAATGGAGCCCCAGATAGCCCCACCTGTCCAAGGTCACCTGAAGTGGTAGTGGACCCAAGTCTCCAGGTTCCCAGTTCAAGCTTTCCTCACTCTGGCATTCCACTTCCTGATTCTCTTTTTCCTCCCACTTTTTTTTTTTTTTTCTTGTGTACTTGGAGCAAGAACAAGGTCCAGCAGAGAAAGAGAACTCAGATTGTACTGACCTCACTCTTCCGGGTATGGGGAAAGGTATCCTAGTGGAAGGAAAATGAATTTGAAGGTTTATCTTTACAGAGTTCAACCTTTTCATGTGAATTCCTCCTCACCAGAGAAAACTGTGAATTGGTTATAAAAGGAAAGAGCTACTAAGAAAAAAAGTATGTAGAAAAATCTACGAAGTACCTCCCTTTCTCTTCTCATTCTGCACTGAACGTCTCAGTCTCTGGAACTCAGTCCAGCAAACTTTAATTCCAATCATAACCCTGATATTAAAAAGAATCTAATCTTTCATTTGGCTTCAAAACCACAGAACACCATATTATCACTCGTTCAGACTGTTCCTATTTTTTACTGACTTCATATTTATCAAATAGACTTGAGGTATCAGATTTTTCAGGACTCTCAAACAGTTAAATTTACTCAGATTTTCCTTCTGTTCAGAAGACAACGGATAATTTATATATAAGACTATGAATAACATTTCTCTTTCCAGAAAAATTGGATAATCAATATTGATATTCTTAGTAGACACTTCCTAATAACTCTTTGGTTCAGTCGAGAAGATAATACAAATTCTAAATTCCCATACAGTGAAAATTCACACACGTATCTGAAGAAAAATGGTCATTCTCTTAATTTTAATGGGGACATTTTTGAAAAGGAAAGCTCACAACGAAGGAAACCTAGACTCAGGGTCTATACTTATTTTTAGCTTTTGATACTTGTGAAAATACAGTTTGGAATGGAACTTAGTCTATAATGGTTTTTTCTTTCTTTTCTTTCTTTCTTTCTTAAAGATTTTATTTATTTATTTGAGAGAGAGAGTGTGCGAGAGAGAGAGAGAGAGAGAGAGAGAGAGAGAGAAAGCACCAGCCAGGGGAGGGGTAGAGAATCAGGCTCCCCGCTGAGCAGGGATTCCCAGGACTCTGGAATCTTGACCTGAGCTGAAGGCAGATGATGTTTTTTCTTTTTAATGGAGCAAAATGGGTCTATTCTACAACTCTGAGATTTTGTCCACAGGGCGCAACATCAACGGATAAATAAACCCACTTTAATCTCACTCGTATCTTCCTTTGTTCTACGGTTGCTAGAAGAACATCATGTCACCCAGAACATGGAGCTCATCTGCTGTACCAGCTAGAGACTGGTGCACTCTTCAGTCCTGGCTCTGTGCTTATCTCTTAGCACAGCTCTCGGAGTCGTGGAAGCTCTGTGCATAGTTATAAAGCAGTCACCCTAATTTTGGGTCTGTGGTAGCAGCCAGTCTAATCTTGTTTAGATCTGAACACGGCAACTCGTGGCCATGCAAATCCCAACAGAGGCACATTTGAGAGATGAAGCAGTCAGACTAGTAATAAACCAGTCTGATCCTGCCCCTGGCTTGACCCACATTTTCTTTTTTGAAAGTGCTTCTTGTAGAAAGGGCAATGGAGACCTAGGAAAATCATATTGGGCTTGATACTACTTATCACATCTGGGGGGTGCGGTTGGTGTTGAGGAGTGGGAAGGCCCCCTCTTCTTTGGCTGAATTTCAGCCGGGCTCCCTAGGAATTGGAGCCAAATTCCCTGCCACACAGGGGTAGGAAGAGAAGTCTGGATGTCTACACATGGGCGCTCCATGGGACCCTTGTACCATCTGAAGACTCACGTACCTCCTGCTGTGAGCACCGCCCCCCCGCCCCCCGCCTTGTGCTACTAAGATGAGGGTCCCTGTGGGCAGTCCTGTTTGGGGAATCAGATACTTAACTTTGGTCTTCTTCTTGGCTTATTTAAAGTCTTAGGTCATTTCTTTAGGCTATTTTTGTTGTTGTCGTTGTTCAGTTAAGCCATACACAAATATTTTTTCTCCCTGAATTGTTATTTTGGTGTTGGTGATATCTATGTATTTGACAAGCCACTCACAGCTTATGGAGAAAGAGGGACCCCAAATAGTCCTTCAATAGATAATTTAAGGGAGATTTGTCTTTCAACTGTTGAAGGACAGTGTAAGAAGGCAGTTACTGCTAAGCATTGAAAACAGGAAATGGACTTACCATCACCGTGATCAGCCAGGATAACCACCCTGGTGGTGGGGAACTGGGCTCCCAGTCGCCCTCCCATGGGCAGGCTCAGTGAAACACTAAAGGATTCCTCCTCTTCATAGAGGGAGTCATCGATGATCAAGACCCGGCAGTTCTTCTCAGCCTCATCCTTGTCAAAGTGGAGGAGGCTGGTGCGATCTTCTGGACGTGAGATGTAGTCAGAGAAAGAGAATGCTGTTGAAGGAATGGAGCCTGTGGCAGAACCTATAGGAATATGAGATGGAACAGAAAAGGTGAGAAGAAATGGAATTCTAAGTAGGAAGCCTATTCCCCACTGGTTCTTCAAACTGTTTTGGGGTAATAGCATTGAGCACAATGCTATATGAACCATAAATCGCACTTCTCTCTGACAGTCCCAGATATTCATATTGTAATTAGAAGCTTTCAGAACAGACCCTGGCATTTTGACACGATTCACAGTTAGTGGTCTCTAAACGGTATATATTGAATAAGGTCTGTTTGGATTAGGCGCTAAATAAACTGAAGTATCGTAAGATACCAGGCCTGGTTTAGCTTAATTTGTCCATGACACAGATGGGGAAACTGAAGTGCGGAGAGATGGGGACCAGAGAATCCATGCCGTGGTCGTGGTGCAGACGTTTCCTGCCCTACCCTTCCCCCGGGGGCAGAGCTGCCAGCAGCAGCCGCACAACCTGACTCCCACGCCCGACTAGAGGTCTTTGCATGGCACCAAATGCAGCCACAAAATTACTTGTTATTTTACAAGAAGTACGGGACCGATGGGAAGATTTCAGTTTAGATGTAGTGTGTCTTAAATTTTATTATAATGATTTACATACATCAACATTCACAAATCTAAACACACCATTTGATGAGTTTTGACAAATGTATACAGTCACGTAACCATGACCACAAGCGTAACAGTGAACATTTTTATCCACCCCGAGAAGTTGAGGTGTACCCTTTGCAATCCCTCTCCTTCCCTGTCCCCAGCCCTGGGAACCACTGATCTGTCTTCTGTCACTACACATTTACTTGCCTATATGAAAATTTCATACACATGAAATATACACTTAGTCTTCTGTGTCTGATTCCTCTCATTTAGCACAATGCTTTTGAAATTCATCGGAATTTTTTTCCCCCTTTGTATTGCTGAATAGTATTCTCCATTGTATGGCTATACCACAATTTGTTTTTCCCATTTACCAGTTGATAATTTGGGTTGTTTTCAGTTTTTAGCTATTCTGAAAAATGTTGCCACGAATATTCTACAGGTCTTTGAGTGGGTATATAATTTTATTTCTCCTTAGCAAATATTTAGAAGTAGGATACCTGGGAGTTAGTGCAATGTTTTTATTATGGCAAAAGAAATATAATCCAAAATTTACCATCTTAACCGTTTTTAGTGTACATATCAGTAGTGTTGTCTAGTCACGTTATTGTGTGATAGATATCCAGAACCTTTTTCATCTTGCAAACTGGAAACTCTATGCTCATTAAATAATAACAACTCTCCACTTCCTCCCCCCAAGTCCGTCCCCAGTCTCTGGCAACCACCATGAATTCGTTAGCTCTAGGTACTTCATGTTAGCAGAATTATACAGTATTTGGGGGCCCCTGGGTGGCTCAGTCGTTAAGCGCCTGCCTTCGGCTCAGGGCATGATCCCAGGGTCCTGGGATCAAGCCCCGCATCGGGCTCCTCTGCCGGGAGCCTGCTTCTTCCTCTCCCACTCCCCCTGCTTGTGTTCCCTCTCTCGCTGGCTGTCTCTCTCTGTCAAATAAATAAATAAAATCTTAAAAAAAATAAAGGAAAAGAATTATACAGTATTTGTCTTTTTTGTGTCTGGCTTGTTTCATTTAGCACAATGTCCTCAAGGTTCATCCATGTTGTAGCCTGTGATGGGATTTTCTTCTTGTTTAAGGCTGAATAATAGTCTCTTGTATGTATGAACCACATTTTGTTTATCTATCCATTTGTCCACGAATACTTGGGTTGCTTCGCCTTGGCTATTTGAATACTGTTGCTATGAGAAAGGGTGTGCAAATATCTCTTCAACTTTGCTTTTACTTTCTTTGGATATATACCCAGAAGTGGGATTGCTGGACCATATAGCAGTTTTAATTTTAATATTTTGAGCAACCTCTGTACTGTCTTCCATAACAGCTGTACCATCTTATAATCCCCACCAACAGTTTAAGTCAGTGCATTTTTTTTTGTATTAAAAAAATAGCAACACACAGAATGAGAGCTAAAAGAGTAAAAGGCAGTCACAGTAATTTAAATGATCTAAGCCGACCAGATTTAGGTAAAACAAAGACTGTGTAAAATGCTCAATTTATTAAATAAGCCATTTTTGAAAAGCCTGAATATTTCCCACCACAGTTTTCCTTAATGAGAAGCAGTGGGGCTATGACAGTGAACTTCTGAACTGACACGCTAGTCCAGGGTCTCTCTTGCTTGAAGCTATGGTATATGCATCCATGTGGGCTAACACCAATGTCCACTGTCTTCTTGCTAATGGGAATCAGTATAAATACAAGCTGATACTTATGAGTGTGTGTTGCCTGTATACATACAGCTTGTTAAAAAATGAAAATGCTTTCCAAATTGACCTCCTAGGTTTTGCACAGAGGGGCACTAACTCCCAAAATGTTTCAGGATGATTTTTCAACAGAACAAATTTTAGAATTATCAGGTAGTAACAAATGGACTGTTTTGCTATTCTGGGAACCTAAAAAAAGGTTAGAGTTGGAGGGATTGATGAGAGTAAAGCTTGTTTACAAAGGCAGAGGGCAGACACTGCCAGACATGGGTAGCTACAGGGGGGATGAGCATTTGCTGGGGAAGCTAGCCCGGTTCCAGTGCCAGCCTGTGCTTTGAAATTTATTCCTTCCTGACGTTCCCTCCCGCTTCGGTCCTGCGAAATCTCTGCATTGAAAAGCTCTCTGAGCCAAGTGAGGAAGGAGAGGTTGGCCCCTAGGGTGTCAGAGACAGAGCCATCAACAAGGGCTAGAGAGAGGCACTCCCCAGCTGGACGGAGAGGTAAGTGGTTCCAATACAGAACGCTCACGGGACACGATGAGACGCTCTGTTGGGGAGAAGTTTTATGCTTCAAGATATACACACAAAATGGGAAAAAGGTCCTAAACTCTTACAATAATCTGATGAGATCTCAAACAACCTTTGGGATGCTTTTCTAAGAGTGCAAAGTTTAGAAGGGATTATACGTGAGAATACCCTGTTTTCTTTCCCCTAGTCATCTGGCGTGCAGAATGTTGATATGACAGCCCATGTGAGAAAACGACCTTATCAGAGACCTCACATCTAGCTCCTCAGGATACATACCAAAAGCAGATACATGCTGGACTTGCGTAGGAAGTGTCCAATGCTATCTTTATTAAGTCTCTTTTGCAATATATTTCATCTAGTGAATGGTCAAATAACAATTTATTAATAGTTCATAAAACAAAAGTGATTGGGATTTTTCCCTTTTCTTTTTTTTTTTAAGATTTTATTTATTTATTTGACAGAGAGAGAGACAGCCAGTGAGAGAGGGAACACAGGCAGGGGGAGTGGGAGAGGAAGAAACAGGCTCCCAGCAGAGCAGGGAGCCCCATGCGGGGCTGGATCCCAGGACTCCGGGATCATGCCCTGAGCTGAAGGCAGATGCTTAACGACTGCGCCACGCAGGCGCCCTGGGGTTTTTCCCTTTTCTGTTCAATTTTTTCAGCTGACTGATGCACTTGGTGAACTAGACATTCATTTAATTAAGTAGCTTTCTGTGTTCAGTGAAAGACTGAAATATAATTCTTGAAAATCATTTGGCTGTGGAACTCTACTAAAACAAAAAGTAAAACAATACATTTTAACAGGTTTTTTTGGCAAGTTTTTTTTTTTAAAGATTTATTTATTCTTAGAGAGACAGAGAGAGAGAGAGAGAGAGAGAGAGAGAGAGAGAGTGTGGATGCAGGGGCAGGGGCAGAGGGAGAGAGAGAACCTCAAGCAGACTCCCCGCTAAGCATGGAGCCTGACCCTGGGGCTGGATCCCAGGACCTTGAGATCATGACCTGAGCCGAAATCAAGAGTCTGCTGCTCAACCGACCGAGCCACCCAGGGTCCCCTAGCAAAATTTTTTGAAACACCTAGTGTTGATAGAAAAGAGTCTAATTTATATCTCAATTAAAAAATTTCAGTGTATCTAAATGACCCATTCTTCCTAGGATTCTGGAACTTTTACTTTGGAAAAACAA
The DNA here is from genome assembly GCF_017311325.1 of Ursus maritimus. NCBI lineage: Eukaryota > Metazoa > Chordata > Mammalia > Carnivora > Ursidae > Ursus > Ursus maritimus. The sequence goes on from NW_024423453.1 coordinate 33,517,672, forward strand.
TGAATTTATTTTAGTTTAAATAAAAAGCAAGTTAAGAATTCCCAGGAATTGAGACAGAAAATTCTGTTCTGAAACATTAAATATAACCTGAGGTATAAGAACAGGGCCTTGGCAACGGTCTGCAATATCTCTTATGTAGTAGGGAAGCATGTCCAAGGAGTACGGATGGTGTTCCAGGTTGTTTTCAAAAAGATGCTTTAGCAACTGGGCCTCAAGTCTTCTAGGGCCACTAGCCAGTGGTTGTACTTGGGCAGTTTTGCAAGCAGCATTAGAGAAGTCTCTCGTATAATACGTCCCTTGTTTGTGGAGCTGGATTAGGAGGCAGGATGGACTGTCTTAGTGAGTATCGTTTAATTCTCCAAAATTAAGGTTAGACCCAAGGATTTATTTCATATTAACCTAAGAACCACCCTCTCCCCTCCACCCACCGGCATGAAGTTTTGCCGGCAAAGTCTAACAACTGGCTCTCCAAATAAGCAAAACACCCCAAAACGCTGATCTGTAGTCTTTGCTGATTTTTGCCATGTAGACATTCCCACCAGCCAGTTTCACTGTCAGTGTGAAGTCAGAGCCTAGATTTGGGAGGACAATGTGCACACCTGACTCCTACCCTCAGTTTCTAGCTGGGACCAGCATGCCACTGCAGCCAAGATGATGATGGCATAGATTTTCCCTGGGAGTCTGAGAATCTATGAAGTTATTTAAAAAAAAATACTTGTCTCTTTGCAGAGAGTATATATGACTCGTTTCTGTGGCTACATAGCACATTTGCTTTATAAAGATCATAGATCATACTTAAAGTCAAAGAAAGCCGTATCAAGAAACTATACTAAACGGCGATTGAATCACTGTACTATGGTATTTGATAACTTTATGAGGTGGCGAGGGCATTTTCTCAGTGAGAAAATTGAGGCAGAGAATGCCCCAGTCACTCGTCCATGAGTCAAAGACCTGTCTCCTGATGGGGCATCTTTTACTTTCCCACATTAACTTATTATATTACTTAATTATAAATTCTTTTAAACATACAAATTTCCTTTAGTATAGATTTTTAACGGGGCAGCAAGACAGGAAATCACTTCTCTTTAAAAGCGCGGCATTTAACTCCTGGTTGGAGAAGGTCCTTGTCAGAAACCCCAGGCACAGCTCACGTGATGCCCAGGAGTGTCTGTGACTGGGACAGGTGGGGGAGCAAGTGGAGAGAAAGGAAGGGTGGAGAATGCCNNAGAGCGGCATGGGAGCACTGTCTAGAAGAGTCTTGGGGACATCTGTTCCCAGTAGTGTGTCTGATTAGGTATTCTGGGGTGCTCTCCCACTGCAAAACATGTATTAGAAATTTATTCTGGCTTTTCTGTGCTCATAGGAATAAGGAAAATCATCCAGGGTCAGAATGAAACGAAAACAATATCCTAAAAGCCCTAAACACCAAACGCCGTAAAGCTAGAGAAGGGAATTCCACTTCGAAGCGGTGTCACCCTGAGAGCAAGGGCAGCGTCAGCCCTGCAGGGGGCGCTGTGCCCTGGGCCTAGGGCTCCGCCAGGGAGCAGAATCTGAACTCTGCAAGTAAGCCTGGGGATACGGGGGGGAGCAGGAGTGTTTCTGGGGCAGCATCGCTCTTAAATCCTGGAAGAAGCAACACAAATCCTCCTTGGAAGAAAACCTCAAATAAAGCCCTCGGATCTTCCACAGATTCAGTCACACAAATATGAGATCTTGAATGCATAGAAAAGACCGATCACTGCAAAGACGACTTTAGACCACGGGCAGGCTTTTTAACATCAGCAGTGGAAGCTGGAAGATGCTGGAACTTCAAAATGCTGGGAGAAAATAACTGCCAACCTAGAATTGCAAGACTGAGGTTGAAATAAACACGTACACCGACAGAAAAAACTGGAGTTTACCCTCAGCAAGCCTGAAGTCAAGGAACTTCCAGATGATCCAAGGACCCCTCTGAGATCAAGGTGTCACTTCTATAACCTATAAATACTCTTATAACCAAATAAATAGACACAGAATTTTTTTTAAGGAAAAAAAAAGGAGAAAGTCTTCTGTTTGGATGTGCTTGGAACCTGCTCAGAATAATGGTGACTAAAATAACACAATAAAAAATTATTATAAAAAAATAAACATAAACAGGTGAAAAAAAAACAAAAACAAAAACTAAGGATGTACTGTATGGTGACTAACATAACATAATAAAAATTATTAAAAAAAAAAAAGAATAATCTGCTTTCTACCTCCTCCTTAACATGACCCGGAGAAACAGGCCAATCGGAGAAGTGGGGCTGGGCCATGGCTTGTGGGTCACCACACAGTCCTCTGCAAACGGGTAAAGTCGATCATTTGAAAACCTCAACCTCCTTGACCTGGGTCTGACCAAAACACAGGATGAATCAGTACCATTCCTGGACTGTTGGTTTTAGGTTCTGTGGTTTGCTCTTCATCGGCTGTTTTTGTCCAGTAAGAGCCGTTTCCTAACAAGGAAGTGACTATTGAGAAGAAAAAGATGAACGACACCCATCTTAAGAATAAAACAGGGGCAAGAACTAATTTGCACACATCCGTTCCCAAGGTGTCCTTGAGCTTAAAACATTTCGGTAGAGTAATAGTTCTTAGTCATTGAGGGGGTTAATTCCTCCAGCTCTTCTTCTCCCCAACATTTTTTTTTTTTTTAATACAATGCCCCCATGTCATTGCCTGAGAATACTGATGATGGACATTACAGGCAGGTAGCAAGGACAGGCAATGCCGCAGCTGGCTGAAACGTTAATGGTGGGACTTTGACATCCCAGCAAAGCACCACATAAAGCTAGTCACTCCTCTCATCTACCTGTAGGTGTAATATGCGTTCAGTATTTGTGAATTACTATAATGTACGAAGCATGAGTTTGCTTTCCATTCAACTGTTCATACAGCTTATGCTTATTTTACTCATGAAAATAAGAACTGGTAAAGATTTATTTTAATAAGAATTCCATAAAGGTTTAAATAATCAAATTAAGGTGTGCCTGGGTGGCACAGTCTGTTAAGAGTCTGACTCTTGGTTTCAGCTCAGGTCGTGATCTTGGGGTTGTGAGATTGAGCCCCCATTGGGCTCTGCACTCAGTGGGGAGTCTGCTGAAGACTCTCTCTCTCTCTCTCCCCCTCTGCCCCTCCCCCATTCTCTCTTTCTCTCTAAAAAACAAACAAATAAATCTTTAAACAACCAAATTAAACTTTCACCAGCTGAGATTTTTAGGTATCTGCGGGGATTAGGTGAGGATAAATACCGCAGTGCCGCTCAAATGTGCGTACACAATTTACGAGTTCTTGGTCTCTTGCGAGTCCATAGAGGTGAGCAAGAATCAGGCTTGACCATGAACGCCGTGCTTCATGCTCCAGGGAAGGACCCTGGCTGGCGCTGTTAGACTTTTTAAATTTATTTTAATTTTTTATTTTTACTGAAAGCATGAGAACTGTCTTTTGTGTGGGTCAAGACTCAGGTACTGAGCCGTCTGAGTTGTATGCCAGCTAAGTGGGGAATTTTCTGGGAATATCAATCTTGGACCTGGAGACCTTATCGGATGTGTCCCGTTGAGCAGTTCTATAGGAAGTTCTATAGGAAGCTCCATCTGGGTGTAGCTTCTCCCAGGTGGGGCAGAGGCATCTCTTTATCCTAACTGACTCATTGCCCAATCTTCTGAACTTCCTAGTTTGTTCTGCTGATCCTTCTACAGTGAGGCTCTTTCCAGAAGCAGAGGGGCGGGCAGACCTTGGTGGTCCTTTCCAGTTTAGCAATAGCAACTGATCTTCCAAGTTGGGCTATTTACCACCTCATTTCTCCCATTCACAGCTAGTAAACTCCAGACTCCTTGTCTTCCAGACAGTATGGGTGTGGACAGAGACTATGCTACTGATATCGGAAGAAGCCCAGCTGGAAGCCTAGAGCAGAGAAGGAGCTTCTCCATCAGCTTCTCCACCCAGCTGCAGCCCCTCCCCTGCATGCCCAGGTTCTCATTCATTCTAAGACTTAACTAGAGCCCAGTGTGGACTTGGAAGAGAGAGCAAAGCACATCCTCCCAGGGATCACCTGGAGAAGAAGACCTCAAGGACTGCCTCGCCTTGGAACTTCTTCTCCTTGCTTTTCACTTCCTGCGCGGGCTAGCCCCAGGTGGAAACCTAAGTTACCTGTAGCTGGCAGTGCCTGATGCCTTCAAGAGCGGAGTCTTAGTTAAAGAAGAGGCTTTAATGAACAGGGCGGTTTATCTCTGGACATAAAGCCAAACACAAACGTGAAGATCTCAAAGATGTGCTAAAGAGCTTGTCCTTGTAGTTGGCTTTGAAAATCTCAATATAAATTACCTGCTTACTGCCAACGTCCTTGTCCTCGGAGCAGAGGAGAACTTGTTCCTTCCCTCAACCTTGGCACTATGAATAGATCGGGTAGATGATCCTCAATTGCGGGGGCTGCGTGTTGTTGGTTGTTTAGCAAGTGTGAGCACAGACTGGAGATCTTGCATAAATGAACAGAGCGTGGTCAGGCCATACATAAAAATAGAAATCTGATCCACCATCCGCAGCAACAAGTCAAGGAAGTGAAACCACTACCTCTGTGACGTGTGGCTTCAAATGGCCAGGACTTAATAACTTTCAGCTTCTCTAATTTTTGCCCTGGCTTCCAATGTAGGACCAACCAGAGAAAGCCAAACATACTTCGCTAATCAACCACATAGGCTTCCAGCTTCCTTATGCCAACAGCCTCCCATCAGGGTACACCTTCCCTTTTTTCCATTATAAAGCATTCCACTCCTCTGCCTGCCTTTGAGTCTCTGCCAAATGCCAAGTGAGGGTGGCTGACCCCCTAGCTATAGTGAGCTCTGAATCAATTAGCCTGTGACATTATAAGTAATATATATTTGGTTTCTGTACCTGTTTTCCCGCACACAAGCTCCTTAAGCCCTTAGAATCCTTGAAGTGATATGTCTTTTTGCATGCTAATGAGAGGACTGGTGGTGGGGGCTCCTAGATAGCACTGGGGATGGGACAACGGTTGCCTGGGAAACCAACCAGTGATTAGAGGGCTGGGATTTTCAGCCCCACTCCCTAACCTTCAGGGAGGGGAGAGGAGCTGGGGGATGATTTAATCACCAATGGCCAATGATTTAATCAACCATGCCTATGTAAGGAGGCCTTCAGAAAAAACCCTAACCAAAGGGGTTCAGAAAGCTTCCGGGTTGCTGAACACCTCTAGGTGCTGGGAAAGGGACACGCCCAGAGAGGACAAGCGAGCTCTGTGCCCCTTTCCACATACCTTGCCTATGCATTTTTTCTGTCTGGTTGTTCCTGAGCTGTATTCTTTATAACAAACCTGTAATCTAGTAAGTAAATGGTTTCCTGAGTTCTGTAGGCTATTCTAGAAAATTATCAAACCCAGAAAGGGGAAGTGGGAACCTCCAGTAGGTGAGACACAGAGTGACAACCTAAACTTGGGATAGGTATCAGAAGTGGAGGTGGTCTTGTGGGGTGGAGCCCTTACCCTGTAGGGTCTGTGTTATCTCCAGGTAGTGGCATCAGCTGGTGTGGGCAGAAATTGCAGAATTGCTTGGTATGGGAAAAACCTGCACGCATCTGGTGTCGTCAGTGAAATACTGGTGTGAGTGTAGAAAAATGTAGTTTACTTTTATAGCTTCTTCTTCTTCTCTTTTGTATGGTCTTCTTATAGGTCCATCGTTTTTGTGTATTGCATAGTTCTAATGAGTGAAAAAATGCGACCTTGAGAGACTGGACAGAGGACAGCTAAATTTTGACTGTATAGAAGTAGAGAGGTCAGAAAGAATGGGATGTTGTTTTGAGGTGTAAGGACCCCTGGGCCCATGGTTAGGGGGCATTTTTTATTGTTGGGGGTGGGGAGGGAGAAGAGCCCGAGTAGTACGTACAGACTATTTCACCTTGTTTCTTAGATGCAATGCAGACTATTACAAGTAAGAATCCCTTATGTATATTTTCCACCAGCATATAGAAACTATTTTCACATAAAATGTCTCACGTGACCCTCAGGCAACTTTATGAGGTAGTCACAACATACATTTTTATCCCAGTTTCCAGTGAAATTTTATCGTCCAGCTGCAGCAGAATTAGGCCACCTGCCCGTGATTGCAAGGCGGTCGGGTGACAGGGCGCGAACCAGGGCTGACCCAGGCTCCAGTCCTCCTCAAGCGCATGGCTCACCACCCAGCTGCTCCCCGCGGCCCCACAGTCCTGCCTAAGAGTCTTATTCCGGGATGTCAGTGCCCCGCAGAGCTTCCTACCTTCACGCGTAGAGCAAATGACTGTTAGTGCTTGGCTGGCATCTCCAGACCGTCTCACTGGAATCAAAAGCTCTCCGACATGCTCCTCTATTTTGTATTCTGCTTCTGGAATATAAACTGTTGATTCTAGAAAAGATGGTAGAAGACACTTCAGCAAGGCTTCAAGTGGACTGGTGATACTGGTGATATTTTAACCTGAGTAGAAATGTACATAGTCTTTGACCCCTCTATTTTTCGAACACGATTAACTGTATGAGATACAGTGGGAATAGGAAATGTTTCTTATTCAGTGGGGCTGGAGAGGCAGTGGAATTGGGTTTAGGAGGCTTTTGAAAGGTTAAAAAGGAAAGCTAGCACTAAAATGGAAAGGAAAATCTTGCAGTAACTGTCTTTTTTTAATCTGTGTGCGATCAAATTTTAGGTCTTCTAAATAGAGATCACACATTTCTACCTTTGCTTTACTCTTATTGCTTATTGCTTATTATTATTATTATTATTATTTTTTTTTAAGATTTTATTTATTTATTCGACAGAGACAGAGACTGCCAGCGAGAGAGGGAACACAAGCAGGGGGAGTGGGAGAGGAAGAAGCAGGCTCATAGCGGAGGAGCCCGATGTGGGGCTTGATCCCATAACACCGGGATCATGCCCTGAGCCGAAGACAGACGCTTAACCGCTGTGCCACCCAGGCGCCCCTATTATTATTATTTTTAATGCTTTTAACAGTCAGGTGACCCAATTCATTAACACAGAAAAATTTTTTTCCTGCTTTATTCAACAAACATTTTATTCAACACTTATTGTGCAGGTATTGTGTGGAAGACCCTGGCCAATTAATATTTTGGGAAAAATAAGTTACTGGTTCTCCCTTAATTTTTTTATTAGGCTTTTTAATTCTGGTATCGTTGACATACTCCTACCCTTAATCTTTAAAATAACATTTCCGTTGGAATTTACCGAGCTGTGTGTGCGGTGTTTGCATCTGTGTGCATGCACATGTGTGTATATTTATGGATGCATACATACCAGAACATTCACTGAAATACGAATGTCAATATTGGTCATCCCTTGTTGATGGAACTGTATGTACTATTTGCCTTTGGGCTTTTCAATGTTTGCCAAGGGTTTTCACTAAGCATGCATTGTGCAACGAAATATATGTGTTTGTTTAAAAAAATGGAAATTTAAAGTGGGTTGTTCTTACTCACAGAGTCAAGTGGACAACTGATCAAATCACACTTAACTTCTTTAGTTCTTTCCTTCATAACATATATACACACAGATTCTTCCTCTTGGAAGCAAGAAGGAAAAATATTATAGTAGACCATCATTTCTTCTTTGGAACTATTACTAAGTGATAACCCAGCATTCAATGTTGAATTGTCTAGTTATCATGAGTTAATTTTTTTCTTCTTTATTTTGCAGCCTAAATTAGTTTCAACTGGTACTGGTATCTACCTCTAAGAAAATAGTGGTCCTGATTTACAGAGGAAAAGACGGTGATCATTTTCTTTCTGCCGTTTACCCTCCTATGGTAGTCTACTGACATCTCTTGACTCAAAAGGTTGGCATCATGGAAGAAGCTAAAAGTAAGTTAAAATTATTAATATCATGTGAAAAAACTGGAAAAATACATTAATACTGAGTTGTTCAGACATGTTCTCTATTTTCCATTTTGAAAAGCCTGCTCCCTTCTATCTATGAATCCAAATCCCATTTATTCTTCAAGACTCAGCTCAAACGCTCCCTCCTCCAGGAGGCTTAACTGCTTAGGACTATGGTGATCTTTCCACTTTCTTACCTCAGAACTCTTGACTGCTTTAGCCATATATCCTAACATGGGGCTTTCCTAGTTGAGTCATGTGTCTAAGTGTTGTTATCAATAAAACTGAGAAGATACCTTGTTCCTTGGGTAATGGGGCAATGTTTTCTACTTTTGTCTACCAAAAACCAAAGTGTATAGAAGAGTATTTCCCAAATTGTATTTAGAGGAAACTATAACTAAGAGATTTTATAGGATATTCCTTGGAGACAATAAATTAAAAACAAAATCTGTGGTCTATTTTGGGAAAACTGATTAAACAAAGTTTAACAGGTTTCTTTGTGGGAGAATTTCTTAGGAAGTTTAATATGCTAGCGTGAATTATGATGCTTCGAAGGAAGGAAGATATTTGAAACAATTTCTAGATTTATTTGGTCCATGGGAAGCTTTCTGATCCTGTTGTAGAAATTCTATTACACTACTGTTCTTTGTTATGCAGTTTGGGACATACGAATACAGAGGACTTTCCATGCATTCTTGTGAATTTAACTAAAACTTAGGCGCTGGTAGTAAGTCATGCAATTTTAGGGGATGCCTGAATTCTTCAACTATTATGACAATCAATGTGTCTAATTAAAATTCAAAGCTGAATACTAAAACATTCCTTAAGGGAGTATTCTTGTCCTTTCACGAAAAGGGGCAGCCAATAGCACAATTCCTAGTTAAAACTTCTTTTTCCCTTTTAAATTTATCTTGGGAGATATTTGCTGTATGAATGAATGAATAAATGAATAAAATGAGCCTATGAATTCGAGAATATGATCCACAACTTTGTGGAATGCATACTAAAGCCAACAAGTTGACTGACGCCCAGCAGCCACATCTAGGACAAGGTGTATCTAAAGCCCCTCCCTGATCTGGTGAGGTGCTCCCGGAAAATGGTGAGAAGATAGCGGACCTGGAATGAGCCCTGAGGATCAGCCCTCTGGGGGCAAAGCTGCACCATACTGAGTGTGTAGAGAGCTAACCATGAGGGCTTATGCATATTTTAAAGGAATGCTGGTAAAGTCATGTCTATTTCAATCTCCTATATTCCTTTTCAAAAATCCTAAGAGCAAAGGAAAACTTATTGCCTCAAAGTGATTCCTAAGCTTTAAATCCTAAATGGTATGAACATGTTCAGAGGCTTATGGAGCCCGAGGGATGTATGAACACCTGAAATGGGTGCAGGAACATGTACTGGTTAATAAATCATATCAACAGAAACCACATACCATCTTCAGGGTCCACAATTTCAACAGTTGCCATTTCCGGAAACTCCAGTGCAGCCATGACAGGGTTCAACAGAATGATCTGGAAGGTCTCTGAAGCCTCGTATTTATTGTCAGATATAATTCTCACTCTCCACTTGGCCAAAGTCTGTCCAGGATTGAAATGGACTTGTTTCTGGGACTTTCCCTTAAAATCTTTATCTTTCTTCGCAGTTTCATCTTTGGTTACAATGCCTAAATAAAAAGTGGGAAACTATGAATGTAAGCCAAGTCACTGAAGAAAGATTCTTTCAAAGTGGATTCTTTTGTTGATGAAAAGCAGATAACATGGAAGTTATTTCTTCTAATGCTCCCAAAAGACATTTATAAATTAGACTTATTGGCTAAGAGTGTGTATGTAAGTAGAAGTGGAGGGAAGTGAGAGGAAAGCAGAGAAGGAGAGACAAAAAGGGAGAACAGAGAACAGTCATTAACTTATTTATTTTACAAATATTTACTGAGGGCACCTGATATGCCAAACTCTACTAGGTGCTCAGGATTCAGAGATGAGTATGAAACCGTTCCAGCTTCCAGAGAAGCCACTAGAATGGGCACCATATGGAGGTGGAGATCTTTGGCTGTTTTGCTCACTGAAGCACTCCTGGTGATTACAACAGTACCTGGCTTGGAATAAGGATTTCATAAATATTTTTTGAGTGACTATTTTGTATCTAGTAATTTCAATTAACAAAATTAATTTTTTTCTCATGTGGATCTTTACTCATGGTGGCTTGAATTCTTCTGTGGTTAGTAATTTATAATTGTAAGAGGATTGGTAGTGATTTTCCAGACACGTAGGGCGCTGCTGGTAAAAATGGAGAGGTGGGGATAGGTTTGAGGTCTGTTAGGAAATAAAAATTAGTGACTCACTGAAGAAACTGAACGACAGCAAGACAGCGTTAAAAGGACCCAATGTGAGATACAAGGTGAAAGGTGCTACCCCCTCCGGACTGAATAGAGCCTACCCTCACCACAAAATGTTCAATAGTATTCTAGATTGTTTGGTTCTGATTTTTTTTTTTTTAAGATTTTACTTTATTTATTTGACAGAGAGAGAGATAGTCAGCGAGAGAGGGAATACAAGCAGGGGGAGTGGGAGAGGAAGAAGCAGGCTCCTAGCGGAGGAGCCTGATGTAGGGCGTGATCCCAGAACTCTGGGATCACGCCCTGAGACAAAGGCAGACGCTTAATGACTGAGCCACCCAGGCGCCCCATGTTTGGTTCTGATTTTAATATCCCAATGAAGGATTAATGAAGCAAGAATACCTGTACCTCATCGCTTTGGGTCTCATTATATGGTGAAGACTCTGCAGTTGTCTGAATGTGTGAAATGAAATATTACCACCTGACCCCAGCTATTGTGAAAAGCTTTACATAAAATGAGATGAATAGCTCCTTTTGCTCTTTCCTCTGTCTCATGCTCAGAGAATCTGATATCTTGTAAAAGATACCCAAGCCTATACAGTGTGAAAATAGTTTCCAAGATAAGAGAGCTCACGTTGACTTTTTACAACTGTTCGAAGGAAGCTTGCATCGGTCCTAGTTTGGTAACTGAGAATGAGCATCCGATATTTAGGAAGAGCCTCCTCGGGCCCTATGTTGGACTTGGAGAAGATAAGGAAGAGGGAGTGGTGTCCTCAGCCACAGCTGAAGTATAAGTAGCGGGCACTGCCGTCTACACTGAGTAGGCACGTGACCATTTAATACTTGGTGAGCATTGGCTCTGTGTGAGGCGCTGAGGAGGCGATGTGGAATTCCGTAGGGACACTACTACCCCTAAGAGGTTTACGAGGGGAAAGAAACAAATGATTTCAATTCTGTTTGATGAGTGCCATGGTCCAAGAATGAGAGTTAACATTTACTGAGTATTTAATGTATGGCAGGGACTATGGTAGATTGATGTATACTCATCACGTTTAATCCACAAACAACTCAGCATGGGGTGGGGTGAGGGGATTAGGAGGGCTTCTTGGAACACTGAGTAAGGTTCTCTAGGGTGGTGTTGATGTGGTTTTCAAGGAGTTTTTTGTAGAACAGAAGAGTTGATTATATGTAGCTCACTTCACAACACATATTGGGCGACTGCCATACACCCCGTGGTGTTTTCGGTGTTGGGCATAACCCAGGGTGTAGTGTCTGCCCTAATGGAGCTGGAAATCTACTGAGGAGGACAGACAGTGAACAGATGGACATATGTTGCAGGCCAGGGACGCTCAGTGCTATGAAGAATAAGGCAGAGCCCGGGGAGAGCACCTGTGGAGGGGCTGGTTCAGGAAGGGAGGCTGGGGGCATCTCTCTGAGGAGTTTCCTCCACCACCATCCAAATGGTTCTGGGCAGGTAGAAGAGTTTTTTTTCTTGAGTAGGATATGAAAATACTCCTTGACATAATAACCCAAATCTTGTACCCATGAGAAATCCCTACAGTAAAGGATTATAAAGACAGAACTCTACAAGAGAAAGGAGGCATAGTTCCGTTCAAGTTCCTGTGGCAAGTTCCACTGTGGGTTGACAAAGTAACCTGCGGTGTAGACTGAGGGCCACCCAGAAATCAGAGTGCTCTTTCGCTGACCTCTTTTAGAGGAACAGTCCTATCCCAGAGCCTCGGCCCTGGAGAGGAGACTGGGGAAAAGCTTGCCTTTTCTTGATCGCCTGTTCTCGGCCATCTCCCTCCTGGCTTCTTTCCAACAGTTTTGATATGTTGGCAGGTCTCTGACTGGATTCCAAATGTCTGGGAAACTCAGAACACTCATTTGTAAAATGAAGATAACACACTCCTGTCTTCTCAATAGGTTATGAAAATAAAGACAAATGATCTCTGAAAGTTTTGGCAGCTAAAGATGTCATAAAAATCTAATGCATTATTAGAACAATTATTATTGATTATTAATGATGATCATGACATGGATTATGTAGGCATTTTATATCTGTTTATCCCAAGGAGGCATAGGCCTTTGTAGCCCGTGGAAAAATTTGACGCTGTCCATGTTTTGGAAGAATTTAGAACCTAATAGCAGGGAGAAAACAATTATGTATAATCAAAAGAAATAGCTACAGCAAAACATAATAATATATCATGTACTCACAAATAATTTTTCAAAAGAAATAGCTAGAACTACGCATGTATCATATATTGTATGCTTAAAAACAATTTTATTTATTTTATTTTATTTTATTTTTTATTTTTAAAGATTTTATTTTATTTATTTATTCGACAGAGATAGAGACAGCCAGCCAGAGAGGGAACACAAGCAGGGGGAGTGGGAGAGGAAGAAGCAGGCTCATAGCGGAAGAGCCTGATGTGGGTCCCATAACGCTGGGATCACGCCCTGAGCCGAAGGCAGACGCTCAACCGCTGTGCCACCCAGGCGCCCCTTAAAAACAATTTTAAAAGAAACTGAGTGACTTGGGGATTGTGGTATATGGCTATGAAATATTTTATTTTTCCTGGTGTCTTTTGCATTGAAACAGAAAGACAGTAACCTTCTAGAAGGGGGCAAACAGGAGGAGGAGGGTGAAAAGTTGGAGGGTATATTAAGTGTGTAATGCACGTGGAGTAAAAACTATGGCACAATTTCACATATTTTTTTAGAGGTTTCCTGAAAACTGTTGTTGAGCCTTTTCCAATATATTATCTCATAATTATTTTTAAGCTTAGGTTTCATGTTCCCATTACCTATTGCCAACAACCAATCTAAATTTACTTACTGATAGAGGATGTTTCTTCAAGATACCCTCTGCGCGTGAGGGTCACCTCTAGGAATGTGGCGTCTTCATCCACAATGTAGTACTCTTTCTCCAAAGAAATCCAAGCCCAGTTCAGATGGAAAGGTTGGTGTGTTAGCTTATTTCCTTCTGTAATGGATAGGGGGAAAGGAGATGTTGGACAAAAGCTGGAGAATTAGATGGAAAAATCATCTAATGCAGGGTTTGCACTTTGCTTCTAGAGTCAAGGGTTTCAAAATATATGCTCCTTTTTTATATAGAGGGAAGTGCTTTGCTTTTCTAGAGAGTGCCGTGAGCGCTATCGAAGGCCCTGTTCCCCCTGCTTAATGTGGGATTATTCATCCGGGTCTATTCCTAAAAGGCTTATGCACTAGAGTTCCAAAGAGCCAAAGCTTAGTAGCTTAAAAATTCCACTCATATTCAACACTCACGGCTCACGGCTTCCTTTGTTCGCTTCCTCTCTCCCTGCCTCCTTCCCTCATTTTCGTCCTCTGCCCTCTGACTTACTCCTTTGCATTGTTCGTGTATCCATTTGCTTTCACAATAGGCTAGAAGTTCCTTCAAGACAGTGCCCACATGATACTTCCTTATTTTAGCACTGTGAGGGTCTGGTATGGTGTCTTGAACTCAGATTCTTAATGTTTAAAAACTGTCCAAGTGGAGGGTAAGCGACAAGGACATAAGGCTCTATCTGCTTTGTTCTTGTCCACACTAGATCACAGGCCTCTTCGCTGGTGGTAACCTAGCCCCGCGTTGGGGCTGTGCCACGTGTGTGGATTGGAAGAAAGAACAGGTCTACCTCAACTGGGGAGCAGCTGTTACAAATAATCACCTGTAAAAGGATGTTGAAACAGGACTCTCTGGGACTCAGCTCCAACCGACGCACCAGCGTAATAGATATCAGATAGCAAAGTGAGTGTGGGCAGACTACCATTTGCAACATTTACAACAGAAAGCTTTACTAACCAGTTCTACAACGACTGAACCCCTAAATCAGATCAAGCATATTACAAAAGGGCAACACAGAGACAAGAAGGAAGGATTTGTGAAGAGAGCACTTTAGAAAAAGCTGCTGGGCATCTCTACCGCCACCCAAGGGAGGTGCAGGCATGGGGTAGGGGTACAGTGTTCACCTCCAGCCTAGAGGGTGTGGGCTTCATGAACCTTGTGGAGAGGAGACACATCCTTCTGTAATTGTAGGTCCGTGTGACTAATGCATTCTCAAAAAAGCTTACGTGGCCTTGGCAGGGTAAGGAGAGTGGAGGGGCCTGCCTTTGGGAAGTAATTAAGTATCGACAAAGAGTGAGACAAAGAAAGCATGCATGTGGGTCAGAAGGGGGTCATCTGTCCAATAGAGCCTGTTGAGGACGCAGGGGGATCTCAGCGGAAGGAAGCTGGAAGCAGACCACCAGATTCCCATCAACTGCGGGAACAGTAAAGGACAAGGGCCTACAGATTCCAGAGTCAGGAACCTCTGAGGAACTCATGAAAACACCAACTAAAGAAAGAGTCACTGGTAAATAGTTGCCATCCAGGGGCCCCAACATCAGAGGACAACAATACTTCCCCTACCAGACTGTGCTCTGTCCCCTGTCTCCTCTCTCTCTGGGGCTAACGCAAGGATCCAAACCTTGCTAGGAAGCTAGGGGAACCACGGGCATGGAGAGAGAGGAAGCTGGCCTCTGCTCTCCCCCATTGGCACAGGCTCCTGCTAATAGCGACAGAGGAAGCTCAACAAAGAACAAGTTCTGAGATTTAATTCTTGCTTGGGGCTGTTCATTCGAATGACCAGATTGACACAGTGTTTGATTTAATAGGACTGTAAGATGTTTTTATCTGACAGTGATTCAAAAAGTTGTGTGACCCACCCAGGTATCCAGTGTAGGAGGAGGGAAGAATCCGTGCCTCCCAACACCACCACTGCATAGTAAAAGGACAGACAACTAAAATTATAATTTGATTATATCACAAATCAGTTCGTTTGGCATCCCAGGAACTCACTGAGGCATAACTGCAGGGTAAATGCATCTGCTGGATTTCATATGTTTATTCTCCATCTGTCTCCTCTCTCTCTAGAGATAACATTATTGAAATTATTGTGGGTATTCCGATAAAATACAGAAAAATGTAAGACAAATATACCAGAAATCCTTTCACGTTATTAAAAAATATGATCTTCGTCTTTTTTCTAGTTTGAAACCACTTTAATTCTTCCAGTGTACAGTTTTTTGGATTTTGAAATCCTGAGTCAAAGTAATAGTTTATGTTTACTTACTCTTTTTCAAAGTTCTCTCATGTAATCTTTCTTTTATTCTGACAACCACACTACAGAGTGGGACAAATATTAGTCTCATTGTATATCTAGGCAAACAGTTTCAGGCCAATGAAGTGACTTGACCAGGTCCATTCAGGGTAGTGGCAAGGTCCTGTCTTGTCTGGACTGCAGACTTCTAGATCCGTGCTCTGCATCTGACTCCGAGCTGCCGCTCCTACGATCAATGCTCCTGGATCAATGCAACCCAAATACTTCAAAAGGGAACTGGGCAAAATCTATGGCAAATAAGACCCTTTGAATCAACACATCTATGATAAAAAAGCATCAGCAATTAGATACAAAACCGTTTTCACAGCCCAAATGTTTACGATATGGATTTCTCAAAAAAGTGGGCCTAACTACTGAAAATCTTCAGACCCTAGGAGCTCCCCTAAGTCTCTGCCCCGTGGAGCCATATGGTTTCTTGTTAAGACTTCTCTTGGGGTGCTTGCTTCAGTCTGTACTCTCTGAAGGCCAGCTGGCTTTCTCCACCTGTCCATGCATGGGGCCCCGCTCATCTTGAGTTTGCTTATCTTTATATCACATGACCAGCAGAGAAAGAGTCACACCTGGGCATCTCAGTGGCCAAGTCAGGGTCTGTCTAGCTATGGTGTGGTTAGCTGTGGCTTTGCTGCCCTGTGAGATTGAGGAGGAAGGCAGTTCTCAGAGAAGAGGGTTCAGAGATCTAGAGATACCTAAATGGTATTTATCTTTAAGATGCAAAAATGAGGTGAAAATAGTAGAGGGCCCCTTTTACATTCCTGTCTCCGGTAATTTTTCTGTACACAGATTCCTAAAGTAAAATGTGCACATAATACAAAGAAACAACGAGGTGACATAGCAATAGCAGGGACTTTAGTCTGCCACTAATTAGCGAAATGGACTGGACAAAGTTACCAAGTACCTTTGAGTGTCAGATTCCCGGACTGTTAAATAAACACAGTAACTATAACAAGGACAGGAATAATATCTTCATCACAGAACTGTAAGGATTACCCCGGATAGTGAAGGTGGAAATAAGTAGCAGGGTGCCCGGCACACGGTACGCTCTCAAGAAACGGGTCACATGAAGGTTATTGTGACATTGAGGCACACGTTTTAACGGAGACGCAGGAGAAAATAAGTACAGATCAGTATTTTCTTAATGCATACACCAGTTAGGTGCAGAGGACCATTTACTTGCTCATTTACACATCCTATAAATAATGACTTCAAATTCCCGCCAATCAGCAGACACGGCGCGAGCACTGTGTTAAGTGCTGTGGATCAAAAGACACAGAAGTGATCAAGTTAATTTGTACGTCAGGACCCACAACATGGAGGCCCCCCCAGTGGCCTGGTCGATGTCACAAATCTAAACCTGAGTCAGCCTGCGTTGACCCAAAACACCTGTCAAGGAAACCCAACATACACCCGTCACAAGACTTCGACTCCTCTTTAGCAAGTTTGCTTTCCTCTGGAAAATAGAACATGCTCAAATCTTATAAGGAAATCTCCAACCTCCTGGCCAATCACACTCTGTCTCTGGGCTGCCTCTTCTAGTGCTCTGTGAGACCTGCTCTTGCCCCACATCCCTCGGGAGCAGTGCTCCGCTCCTTCTGAGCTTCTGTCTCCCCAGTCCATGAATTGCTTTCCCTGGAATTTAAATAATATCAAACTGGCTGCTCGATTGTGTTATTTTTGTCATTTGACCCCAGGTATAGTTTCTTCAGACAGGATGTGGACAGATTTCATGAGGCAGTAAAGGCTTACGCACTGGGCAGTGATAGTGGAGAGGAAAAGGACGGTTTAGGGAGAATTAAGGGAGAATCGAGAGATTTGGGGGACGGGAAGCCAGCACTCAGGAGAAGGGCTGTCAGAGATGACTCAGAGCTCAAATCGGGCAGCTGGAGGATTGCATAGCATGAGCACATAGAGAGAAGTCAGGAGGGGAAGACAGCTTGCAAGTTTAATTGCAGATTTGGCTTTGAACGGATGACAGAAGTCCGAGGGAAAAAAAGTTCATCAACTATTTGGATATGTAGATACATGAGGGAAAGTTCTGGGGGAGGGACAAAGGCAAAAAATGTATATTTGGGTGCACTGTGATACAGGGTGTTTCTGAAACGGTGTTTTAAAGTCCAGTTTTTGAAAGCGTAACAAGAGAGAGCTAAGTACATATTATACAATCTTTGGACTTTGTCAGGCGCTGTCTCTCAAAGGCTCTATGCAACGGTGGACGTGGATAAGAACACTTACAGTGTTAGGGTCCCAGCTCAGCACTGGACAGCAGGCGTCCTAGGGCCCTGAAGAAGCCGGTTCAGGCCTTGCCCTTCACGACCCTCAGACCTGCTGGTCCCTGGACTTTGACACTCCAAGCCAGGGTGATGTGGAGCAGCGGACTTGGTCTCAGTCAGCCACTTTGCCTCTGGAAGTGCGGCTCTGATTCAGTGTCCCGGGTTGGTTGGCCCGGCACCATCCCTTGCTGGGGAAGGGGGTGGAGGGGGAGGGGAGAAGGGAATGCAATGGGAGAAAGAGGAGGCGGTTGACAGCCAGGGAACCCCTGCTAAGATGGAGGCCCACATGCGAGGGTCAGTTTCGGGGGCCCTGGCTTTTGAAGTCAGGGAGGTCTGAGGGGGAGAGGAGGAGGGGACCTGACGATGGTCCCGCCCAGTGGGGGCAGAGACACGGTTGCCTAGGCTTCAGCTCTGCCCTCTCAGGCTTCCGTTGGGCGCACTCTGCACAGGTGCAGCTCCTCCCTGGACCCAGAAGCAGGCAGCCAGCCAGCAGGTGCATTAAAGATGACACTCCAGGTAAGGAGAGCTGGCTTCATGTATCGTGAATACGAGGGCAGAGTCTGGATTGCATGAAAGTCCAATTTATGTAAGACTCTGCGTAGACAATGTTCTGTACTTCAATGAGGACATAACTGTAAAAAAAAGAGGACCAAGAACTAAACTCTAGGGACAGTTGCATTTGGGAGCCAGTGAAGGAAAATAAGTAACAGAATGGAAAATAAGGAGGCTGTTAGTTTTATGACAGTGAGCAAGGCTGATATAAAACTAGCATCTAGAAGTAAAAACAGTTTCAAGCAGAACTATAATCTCCTTATCGAAGGATGATACCTTGTTCTGTGCTGTATCAAAGCGCCATAGTTACATATCTAGCTATACCCTAAGGCGGCATTTTTCAACCTCAGTACTACTGACATTTGTGCTGGATAAGTCTTTGTTGTGAGAGGTCGTCCTGTGGATTGTAGGATGTTCAGCGGCATCCTTGACCTCTAGCTACTAGATCCCAACAGCAGTCCCTCACCCACCCCTGTCCTCCAGCTATGACAATAACAAAAAATAAAAAAATGGTTTCCAGTTATTGCCAAATG
Source organism: Ursus maritimus (assembly GCF_017311325.1). Classification (NCBI taxonomy): domain Eukaryota; kingdom Metazoa; phylum Chordata; class Mammalia; order Carnivora; family Ursidae; genus Ursus; species Ursus maritimus. The sequence goes on from NW_024423453.1 coordinate 33,536,430, forward strand.
TCCCTGAGGGAGAAAAATAACCTTCAATTTAGAACCACTGCTGTAAAGGATTTTACTGCATCCTGATAAAAGTCTTCCTGTGTTTCATAATCCTGTTTTAGGAGAATGACAAAAGAAACCTTCGGATTTGAACTTGGCATTGCTAATCAAACATTCCTTATTGACTTCGGAACGTAACCTGTTCTAAGTCAATCTGAGGAACATCAGAAGGACACAATATCAAGTACATTAAAACTATTTTTCCTGTGGAAAAATGAGAGTTTAAAGTTGGGGACAAGAGCTATATTCATGGGCTCTGGTTTCCCGTCACACTTTTCCTGGGCAGCTTTTGAAGAGGAAGCATGAGATTGTCAGGTTTAGGAGGGAAGACTGGAGGCTGGCCTCCCACACGTGATCTCTATGCCCTAGGCAAGTGCCTCCGTCCCTGTTCTTGCATCTGTGAGACTGAGGTAAAGACAGGAACACAGGGGGCACCGGCTGGGAGAGGCCTTGTAGGTATGGAAGTGTGGGTGTGTCGCTTTGATGGTTCGAGCTATTATTATCAGTTCCTTTCTTTCCTTCATGAGTCAGGAGAATGAATTGTTAAGAACTATGTAGAACCAAGTTAATGCTGTAATGCTCTAAATAGAACCTATAAGCTCATAATGGGGGATGGAGGATGGCGGTAAAGAGGGACCAACATGTACCAATTGCCTGATATGTGCCGAGTGCCGGGCTAGGAAGTGTGCAAAAGGCCAAAAAAAAAAAAAAAAGAAAAAGAAAAACAAGAGACAAACGAGATGAGGCAGACGGGAGTCGGGGAACAGGAACTGATGGGACTGGTCCGGACAACGGAAAGATCTGAGTGCCCAGTGAGGGGAAGAGAAGTAGAAGACAACTATGGAAATAATAATGGAGAAAAACACCCAACTGCAGAATTTCTAACTTCATGAATTGAAGAGCATAATACATTTACATTTTCATAGTTATCTCCCGTTGGGTTAAAAAAAAAAGAAAAAAAGGAAAAATACACTAAGGATTTATCCAAATACTATATTCAGAAAGAATTAATTTTGATGTAACTTAATTTACCAATTCTAGTTTCTGATATAATCTCTTCTTTTAAAAACTCAGTAATTTAAAAAATAAAAAAAATAAAAACCCTTAAAATGAAAAAGAGATTATCTATTGCTAAGGCACAATGTTGAAAATACATCTAATAAATGCTTACTGTCACGCTCGCTTTGGCAACACATGCACTAACACTGGAACGATACAGCGAAGATTGTCATGGCCCTTGTACAGGCTGACACGCAAATTCATGATGCGTTCCATATTGAAAAAATAAAAAATAAATAAATGCCAACTCTCAAATGAGTAAAATAAAGTACTGGATGATAAGGTAGCCACTACTGTCAAATGTGAATGGCTTACGACCTTGAACCTCAAAACAAGATTTAATTGACTAGGATATTTAATCTTAAATGTTTAATAATTACCCAAAGAAAATCTAATATTATACTTATGTTTTTTATTTTTATTTATTTTATTATTTTTTAAAAGATTATTTATTTATTTATTTGACACAGAGAGAGAGAGAGAGAGAGAGTCAGTGAGAGAGGGAACACAGGCAGGGGGAGTGGGAGAGGAAGAAGCAGGCTCCCAGTGGAGGAGCCTGATGTGGGGCTTGATCCCAAGACTCTGGGCTCACGCCCTGAGCCGAAGGCAGATGCTTAATGACTGAGCCACCCAGGCGCCCCTATACTTATGTTTTTTAATACTCCATGACATTTTCAACTAGCTTCGTCATCATAAGCATTTAGCTTCTACAGCTACCAACTTTAACATGTACCTGAATTCCTTAAGCACCTCTTCCTCATAATACTCACAGCTAGCGACAGTCACATAGTGTCCGTTAATATCATTTGTCTTTGGAAAATGCTTCTGGTGTCTCCTTGTGATGAAATGTGATGAAATTGTGGCTTGCTGTGTACAGCTAAGCTGTATGTCTACAGGATATAAATATACTAAATATAACATATTCTCCCCCAGGAGAGTTATAATTTCAGGGAAAAGAAAGGAACTTGAGATAGAAGAATTAGCAAAATTAGGTAAGAGCCAAAGTCACACTGCCTGTCAGATGGATCTCCGTTTTCTTCCCCTAGCTGTCTCCAGTGCTCCTGGAGCTGTGGGCAGTAATTTGAAAAATGTACCTTGTTGGGTGAGATACGCTACACCCCCTTCCCACACAAGGATATTATACCACCCCCATTTCTTTAGCATAATTCACTTCTCTTCAATAATTCCCCAGGCCTGCCCCATTCTCCCTTCGGTGCTTTAGGGTACAACCACCCACGACCCAAAGTTGGGAAGGAGAGCGGGCCTCCTCTTGGCGTCTCCAACACACAGGTGCACGTCCGTTCTCCTCTTGAGGAATAACAGGTTGTTTTGTACAACCACACGGCAGGTTTTTCAGGAAGTGTGTGTGGGGCGGACTAAAGAAGAGGACGCAGATGAGACATCTGCAGTCCTTTCTCTCTTTGTGTTCTTCTAAGCTACAGCAATGTTACCTCCCAGACCATGTTTCTATATCTACTTCTGTAATCTTTGGAAATGCCGGGGCAGGTGGGCGGGTGAGGCAGCAGGTGGGTGGGGGGTGGTGGCAGGTGCAATGCAGTTTGAAAGAGGTGTTTGGTATATTCTTTTTGGAGATGTCCCCAAACTGTCTTGATGATATATTTGGCTCTCCATTTTGAAGAATAAAAACCCAACATGTTACTGCTATGTATAACAATACAGGTTTTCTGTGCCCTTTTTCGCTTTCCTAAAATAGAGTTCTTTAATATTAGCACAGTGGAAGCGGTGGGAAAAAATAAAGACCAGAAGCTTTTTAAAGATTCTTTTGCGTGCCTCAATAGGGGCACCACATCCTGCTCTCGTCACAAAACAAAATTACCCGAAGTACTCTCAAAGCAAGATTTTAGAGAATTAAAAAAAAAAAAAAGGATAAGACTGAATGAGCAGAAGTTTCCAACTACTAGGAAAGTAAAAATATACAGATTTTATGATCACATGCAATGGCCATTTCTCTGTGGGATTTGGGGCTCCCCATGGCTTAACTGGAAGGGAGAAAATTGTGCCTTCTTCATTCTCAAGACTGTATGGGAGTCAAGGAGGATGTTGAAGCAAACTTTCCTTCCAGAGAATGTAATGTAGTATAATGCAATGCAATATATACAGCAAAGTCCTCTTTGGAGGTCAGAATAATGATTCTCGTTTTTGGATACAATCTAGTGAGAGCCAGAGAAAGCAACTGGGTCCTGGTCAGAACCTTCTTCTTCTCTCCCATGAAGGATGGAATTAGAACCTTTCTGAGTTCCTTCCAAGTTTAACAGTCTATGTTTTCTGCCCCCCTCGGCAGGGGGCACTGTCACACCAATAAAGAAAACATATACACTTATTAGGTCCCAGTTTGGAAAAAGAATATTACTCAGCATAAGTTGGTGTATAAACTTGATAAATTAAGTGAGAACTTCAAGCCCTCAGGAGGACGAGTTCTTGGGAAGGCACAAGCTGTCTGGGGACAGAGGTGCTGGGCAACGTCCCGATGTGTGATCTTAGCCCCATCTGTGTATGAGCATCGAACCCTTTCATATCTGTGCTGTCATGTGAAAATCCAATGCTTACCACCGCCCTGAAGAGCGGGAGTGGGTGCACGTGACATTCGACAAGCAAAGTCCCTGCGTTCCGTACTTGTGCCTCATTCAACGTCCCAGAGCTAGTCGATACATTTAAAAGAGTGCAGTGCCCCCCATGATCTGGATCCTTGCTACCTCCCCATCATCTCCTAGCTCTCTTGCTGCCTTTGGAGTCTGTGAGAATTTGTTCTCAGTTACGTGCTCTTTGTGAAGCTAACAGTGTGGCTTCACAGCTCTGAAAACTCTTAGTCATCCCTCAAGGCTCAGTTGGAGCCTTGCTCCTTGGAAAACCTTCCCCGAGTGATGGCTCACCTACGCCACTCACGCACGCACCTGTCCTTGCGAGTGCTGCTCTCACGGTCCTGCCGTGAATCGTCTCTATGTCTGGTTCTCTTTCCACATCAGTAGCTGCTTTTCATCATGGAGTCCCTAGTGCTTGGCACAGAGCCTAGAAATTACAGGGGCTCAATAAATACCTGTTGAACGACTGAAAGCCTCCTGGAGAAAAGCTGACCTAAACACAGATTTCAAGGAGAATAGAAACAGCACTGCTAATAATTTAACTCATGTACAATTTGTAAATCTATTACCTTGCTTCATAAGAATGTAGACAATGGTGTTTAAAAATCTAGTGATATCACAGTATAGACCTGTAGTTTTATTGTAGTCAGAAAGACAGCCAGAACCACACTCCAGTTTCTTATACTCTTAGCTTAGAGCCTCCTCTACACAGTACTGCGTGTACAGGCTCTGAACTGATCTTTGAGCTTGAGGGTCTAGTTCTAGAGAGACTTCTAAAAAATAATAAAAATATGATTTTACATTTCCATAGTATGTATTATTGATTCTGTTTATGTTCTAGAAACTGATCACATCACACTGGGCATAAAAGTTTGGGCTTGATTAGCATTAAAAATGAGATAGTATAATAAAAATTATACATGTATATATAATGAAAAGCAGTATTTCCTACAAAGCCATAATGCACTCTGTATCTTAGGAAGACCTAACCAAAGAAGTCCCCTACAATTTTTTTTAAGATTTTATTTATTTGAGAGACGGAGCAAGAGTGAGAGAGATTGAGAGAATGTGTGGGGGGAAGGGCAGAGGGAGAAGCAGACTTCCTGCTGAGCAGNGAGTCCAATGTGGGGCTCCATCCCAGGACCCTGGGATCATGACCTGAGCTGAAGGCAGACACTTAACTGACTGAGCCACCCAGGTGCCCCTATATCTCTACAGTTTCTTATAGGTGTTCAACACAGGACACATCCCCCAGGGGGTCTACTCTAATGTCAGTGACTAGCAGCTTGGAAAGAATGGGTGTGAAAGCTAGAATCACTTATTCTCCTACGAAGAAAGAGATAAATGTAACATCCCCATCCCAGTGTATGTCCACGGTTAACTCAAAGGAGACATAAGACTGTTCCAAGAGCAATTTGATTTGTAAGTGTTGGGAAGGAAGGAGCCATGTGAAAAAAGTGTCAAAAGGAAGCTTTGTGGAGGCATAAAAATAAAGTTCTCATCACAGCCCAGACTGTAGAACACAGTGGGTTCACACACTCTTGTAAGGGGCTTTGGCCAAACCTTGGAACCATGTAACCAAGCTCTAAGTGAATGGGGAGTGACCTCCGGTAGCGTTCTTAAGGTCTGACAAGACAATAATCAGGGAGGAAAGTTTGGAAGTTAGAGTAAACCACAGCCTAGCTCTGTGTCATCTCCATTGTTAGTTATCCCAGGCATTATAAAAATGGGCAAGCTGGAGAGCCAACAGATGTCATTAGCCTAGTTCTTGGCAAGCACTTATCAGGCAAAGAATATAAGCTGAGCTTTTCTTCCCCCCAGGGAGGCATTTCATTTGTCAGCAATTTTTTTCTGCCAGACCACATCAACAATTGCTAGATAAATGAAATGCTTCCACTCAACTTACAAACTCTTGGGTAAAGTATTTATTTTCTAGAAATAAAAATGCCTTTTTAATAGCACAAGCTATAAACGGTCCCAGTGGGTTCCACTCAAGCAATCAAATGCCAGAGCCATAAATCTTATAGACCCTTATGGAAAATGGAAGTGGCTCTGTTAGGCATCGCGTTGAATGATGCTATAGGTTCACAGGATAAAAAATAGCAGAATAGGTCATAGCTAATAGGTCAGCGACAGACTGAACCCATTGCTGTGGAAATGGTAAGGGAAATTCAGTGTAACAATCGCCCAGGATGTATTTTATGATGATAGCATTTGTTTGGAAGACTTTGGATTATATATTTTTTGAATTATGCTTCTGCATAATTTGACATTGGATATCCTATTATATAAATGATCAGGAGACATTCAAATGTGGAAAGAAATGTGACTGGGGCTTAATACATAGTCTAGGCTTTCTGTCTCTCTGGGTCTTCCCTTCACACTTACTCCTTCCTGCTGTGTGTGTGTGTATGTGTGTGTGTGTGTGTGTGTGTGTGTGTGTGTGCTTTGTCAAAACCCCTCCCTCCTTCCTTCATCTTGCCCTTCCCACATATCTGCCTCTCCTGTATTTTATTACGTCTTTGTGTTTGCATGAGCTCTTTCCAGCTTCTAGAAGACTAGTTAGTATTTGTATACACTATATTTAAAACATAAGGAATGGTGAGTCCATAAGCAGGATCTACACAAAGGTTTCTCGATCTATCCTTGCTGTACCATACCAAATGGAATGCAGTCTGGTAGCTCCCTTGAGGTTTATCATAAAAGCTCAAGGTAAGGCTTCACTCCCATATCTTTCATTGAACATGCTGAAATATACAACTGGGTATAAAACTAATAAAAATTTTAAAAATTAAAAAAATGGATACAATCTCTGATTGTATTTTGGGTCTTCGGGTCTATGACTCTAAGTGGGTAACGATTATACTCATAATCGCTTCTATAATTTTGCTCTTTTTAAAATAAGAAGATGAAAGTTCAATCTACAAGGCGTATTCATTCTTTTAAAAAGTGCTCCTTGGGGTCTGTAAGGAAAGGAAACATTTTCGTCCTCAGAGCATGTGAATTTTATGGAGCCAGCAATAGAACAGAAATACGATTGCCCCTTAAGCCAAGGCCCTTTGCCCAGCATGGTTTCCACAGTTGCATTCGACTAACTTGCCTTTTGGTTTCCCTAGGCAGGCCCAGGCAGAAGTCATGAGTCAAGGATTAAAACATGCTGTTTCTATCAAGTCTACCCTTTCCAAAGTGATTATTTTCATAATTTTCCAGATCCTGGGTTTCTTTCTGTGTGTTAATAACGGGTGACCAACACACTGGGAATAAGTATCACTACGGAAAAGAGGAGAAGCCGGTCCTCAGTCACACAAGGCTGCTTTCCCCATGCAGCGTGTGCATGAGATTTCAGGGCTGCCAAGGGGGGTCTGCAGTCGGCCTCCAGACCAGAGCCACCCAGCACCCCCGGAGGGAACAGTGGGAGAATCCGGGAAAGCAGTGGGGTTTTGCTGGGGGTGAGTCAAGACAGGAGCGGTCTCTGCAAATGCTTACTAGCTCTTCTGCACTCCCCAAGCAGTTAAGCCTGGGAAAAAGAAACACTGTTACGCCCTGATTGGCTTTTCATCAACTGGGGGTACTTGTGCTTGCTTCAGGTTAAAACTTTTTGGCAGAACTGTTGCTGTGATGGTTACTTTTATGTGTCCACTTGGCTGGATGACAGCACCCAGCGTTTTTGTCGGACGCTCGTCTAGACATTGCCGTGAAGGTGTTCTTTAGCGGTGATTAGCATTTGCAATCAGTTGAATTTAAGTAAAGCTCCTCATCCACTCAGCTGAAGGCCTTAAGAGCTATGACAGGCTTCCCCAAAGTGATTCTACCTCAAGACTGCAACATAGAAACCTGCCTCAGTTTCCCACCTTCTGGCCTGCCCTGAAGATTTCAGACACAAAACTGCAACTTTTACCTGAACTTCGGATTAGCCAACTCCGCAGCTGTGTGAACCGATACCTCTCTCTCTCTGTCACACACTCTGTCTCTGTCTCTGTCTCTGTCTCTGTCTCTCTCTCTCTCTCACACACACACACACACACACACACCTCCTACTATTCTGTGTTTCTGGGTTCAGAACTGTGACTAATACTGTCACCATAATACCTGCCCCCTCCCCTCTTTTTTTTTCCTCTGATACATTAAGCTTTTCTGAAACTATTCTAGATGCAAGCATCTCCCAGCATGTCCCTCTAATCATATTTAGATGTTTGGACCCTGTCTTCCTGTTTTGTTTGTTCGTTTTAATCCAGGCAGATGCATTCAGCACATGGCCATTGCAACATGAATTCTCTGGGAAGAACTTTTCCCTTTCCCCAGTGACAGAGATGAACCATTTTAATCTACCTACTTTGCCCAAAGAGCTTTTATGAAGCTTTAAACTCAGATCCTTCAAAAAAGACAACATTAATAAATGGAAAAGAAAAATCTACATTTCTAAAACTGACTGAACCTTTACCACTGCTTAAAAATGCTAGGAAAGATCAGAAATACAACACAAGGTTTAAGAGTGTTTTTACATAAAATATACCTAATATACATTCAAAAATCCTCCAGGGTAAAACTTGAGTTGTAGAAGAGATGTATTAGCAAGCATTACTTAAAGTGTTAGCATATATCCTGATGTATTTTCTGGAGCCAAGGATTAGGTTATTGTTGTTGTTGTTTTTTAACTTGAATTCTGTGGCTTGCAAATCTTCGTTTTACAAAATAGAGTCAATTTCACATTTGAACAAGGATCGTAAAATGAGAATCTCATTTACAGGAAAAAAAAATCATCAGAACAAGATTCAATGACTGATAAATTTCCCTGTGAGCTCTAAATGCATTTGATTGCAGTTATAGATTCGGCCTCACCAGTGTGAAACATTGTAACTAAATTTTCTTTTGTTATACTCATGTTCCAGATGCCATGTTCTCCGTCTGCTCACCCTGTTCATCAGGCAACCTCTGATCAGCACCGAGGCTTTTGGAAAACCTCTGCATTCCTCCTGATACATACATGGGTGTATACAGGCTCTTGTTTATTTTTCCTTTGTGAAAGTTCAATCTATTAATGCCAACCCACGGAAAGAGAAATGTCAACGTGGGAGTGTTAATAACACCCTTTGCAAGATTTAAATTTCTCATTATCTTGAGGCATCAATAAGTACCCAGCGACCATACTTTTCTGTAATTCTTTACCCATACTTCCCCGCTCCCCCTTCCTGCCCAGTTTGAGAAAAGTTTAAGGTATACAGCATGATGATTTGATTTACATGTATTGTGAAATGATTTCCACAATAGGTTCAGCTAGCATCTATTTTCTCATATAGGTACAATACAAAGAAAAGAAAGAAGAAAAACAATTCTCCTTGTGATGCGAACTCTTAGGATCTATTCTTATGACAACTTTCCTGTACGCTGTACAGTACTGTTAACTGCGGTCACCATGTACATTACATCCTAGTGCTTATTTGTCTTGTAACTAGAAGCTAGTACTTTTTGACCATCTCCCTCTAATTCCCCCTCTCTCAACAATGCAGCTCTGTAACATAAGTCTGATCTCACTTCCTGTGAGGTGTGTGTGTGTGTGTTTTTTTTTTTTGAAGATTCCACATTTAAGTGAGATCATACAGTAGTTCTGCATCTGTTGAGCTGATCATATGATTCTTTTCTTCCATTCTATTATTGTGACATATCACATTGATTGATTTGTGTATGTTGAACTCTCCTTGCATCCTCAGGATAAAGCCTGCAAGACCATGGCGTGTGAGGCTTTTAATGTGCTGGTGAATTTGGGTTGCTAGTATTTTATTGCATCTACGTGTAGACACTGGCCTGGAGTTTTCTTTTCTAGGTGTCCTTGTCTCTGACACGCTTTTGAGAATAGGTAGGCCTTCTTGGAAGGGTTGAAAACACTCATCACTTTTTCTTTTCTATGAGGATTTTTAACATGGCTCAGAGAACCTACATTAGAACTCCGTATACAAATCTTCCTCTCGCCTTGTCTGACATTGCATATGAAGCTATGTATGCAGTACGCGGTTCAGACATGCGCTTCCATGTACTCGCCATGATGGTACTAGATAGCAGAATTGCTCCCGTTTATTTACTGGCAAATCAAGGTTCTGTGTTCACACAGGCTAGCATCTTTGGTTGCTTCTGAGGGAAAAGTTTTAGGACCAGTTCATAGGACTTGCATAAAATTCAGAACAAAACAACTGGTTGTTAAAATTGAACAAACCAATCTATGGCATCTACTTTCATGGCTTGGGCTTGTCAAAACAGGAAGCTAGTTGGGGGTATTCTATACACATTAGTTATGCTCTTTCTATCCTTGTTCCTAATTATTGCTGTTGTCATGTCAATTGCTAACAAAATCATACATGGTGTTGTACAGTCCCTATTCCAACTGTTCATACATCTGATGGTTATAGAGCAAAGGGAGTCTGAAGGGACTCTGATAAAGACAGTGATATTGGATTAAATTAGCCCCCTCACCAAAACAGTGGTGTAGACCTGAAAATCTGATCATTTGCCTCTCCTTCTGTAGTCACTGTATTTTGTCTGGATAGATGGAAGTCAATAGTAGGGACTGTAAATGACCTTTGTACTTGCAGCAGCTCTTGCCCAGGAGATAGCAAAAGTGGATGGTGGACGTCCCCCAGTGGGTTCTAACCTGCCATAGCTGCTGAGCTGCTGTGAATGTAAAGCACCCACTAGCTAAAGACGATCAGTGACGGGGATGCTATCTTCCACGGTCAGTGAGCAATGGGACTTGTTGTAATCAGTTATATCCGTTCTATGGAATAATTTCACCCTCTCCTATGTGTAGGATTTAACCCTCAATTAACACACAGTGAACTTCCCCTTCCTGGGATATATGGGTCCCTCACTCTTCCTCTCCAGCGAACCACTCTGAATTTCCTCACTGACGTGGACCTCCTTGCCTGGCAAGTCAGTAAACTCAGTGTTCATTTATTTGACCACTGCAGTGGTCTCAATAGTTCTTTTAAGAATCTTCATACGTCTCTATGTTACTCATTATTTAAATAGGAAATAATCCTATCTAGTTTTGCTTGTTTTGTTTTTTTTTGTTTTTTGGTTTTGTTTGTTTTTTTGTGCCAGGTAAGTAATATACCTCCACAGTGTTAAATCGGTACTTAAAAAACAATAGGATTCTTGAGTGGTTTTTAAAACACATCCCACTGCCACCCCCACCCCCCTTTAAAATGTTGCTAGTTTTCCTCCAATTGTCACAGACTCTAGCAGTAAAGAGTTAATGTTCATCATTAGACAGTTTCTCTATCATTTGCTAAATTTCTTTAAGTATTTAGCTTGCTGTATGTGAATAGAGCGAAGACAGAAACTTTTGATTTCCTATGGACTCAATAGAAGTTCCGAAGATGGGTGAAAACATACATTGCAAAAGATCAACGTCCCAATTCTCAAATGCCAAATACTTCAGATAAGATGCCTCAGAGCTTCACTGGAAAGCACCCGAAGCCCGTGATAGGGATGTGCAAATTCAGAGGGAGAGCATGGGATGCTGGCACCTGGAAGGCTTAGAATTCATTTACTAACAGAGGGTAACTTTGCTTTCATTTCAGTGGGTACTGATTAGTAAAGTCATCAACTAAAATACTATACATCTGTTTCTTTTATTCACGAGTTCATGTGACCCGCAAAAGAACTGGTTTCTATATTAATCAGAATTGTGAGCACCTAATAAGGACATTAGAAAATCCTTTGACCTGTGAGAAAGAAATAAAAGGCATCCTAAAATCAAGTCTCTTTCTCTCTATACTTCTTAGAAGATAAAAGAGGAGAGCAAGGTACAGATAGTATAGGGCGAGGGGATCCATTAAGCACTGAATGGAATTGTGTACTTTAATTCAATATTATTATAATTTCATTTCAATGGACCAGTTCTTAGTGCTACATTTATTTTAGTCTCTGAAGAACTAATGGTTTAACATTTTTTTTCTATCTTTTGTATTTTTGCACAAGTCCCCAGCTGCATATAGCATCTCACTGTTTTGTGCTTAATATCAGATGTTGCCAGTTTCCTCCCTGTTTATTTGGTTTTGCTGGTGTGCTCTAAAGACATAAATTTAAAAATAACTAAACTATTCCTTCAAATGGACTTTTTCTTGCCTTTAGAAGAAAATAATAATACATAAGAGTTTTAAAAGCCATGATGAACAATAGAAAATAAAGCTGGGAAATTTAATGGGATATAGAAGTGAAGCCCATTCGGCTTTCTGGACTCAGACCTAGTTTGTGATGACATGGCTAAAGGCACCAAGAAGGTCAGAATCATCGGTAAATATGGAGCCCATTATGGTGCCTCCCTCAGGAAAATGGTGAAGCAAATTGCAATCAGCATGCTAAGTACCCTTGCTCCCTCAGTGGCTAAACCGAGATGAAAGACAAGCTGTGGGGATCTGGCACAGGGATTCCTGCACGAAAACAGCAGCTGCAGCACTTGTGCCGTCACAGCGACATCGGCCATCAGAAGCCTGAGGGAGTTGAAACACCAGCGGGAAGCTCATGGTTTGAAACACTGCGATCCTATCACAAATGAGTTAGTTTATGTAACAACAATGAAAAGAAAACAGTAAGGGAAGGAAGGAAGGAAGGTAAGAGAGAAAAGGAAAATAAAAGAAAGGAAAGAGAAAAAAGAAAGAAATCGTGTTCAGTCCCCTTGGGTATTGTGAGTTGGACAGACTGAGGTGAGGACCATGCATGCTTGCTGTAATTCTGACACCGGTTCCAATGTGTAATTTTTCCAGGACTACCAAGTAATTCTCTGACACCAGCTGGGTGTCCTACAAGTCAACTTACTTCTGATACTCTCTAACCCCGAGATAGCATCCGGTCCCACAGGTTAAGGGCTGTGTCCCACAAGATGGCCTTCACTTTATTTTTTTAAGATTTTATTCATTCATTCATTCATTCATTTATTCATTCATTTATTTGGAGGAGAGTGGGGGGAGGAGGAGAGGGACAAGCAGACTCCTCGCTAAATGCAGAGCCCGATGTGGGGCTCGATCTCACGACCCTGAGATCATGACCTGAGCTGAAATCAAGAGTTGGACGCTTAACTGACTGAGCCACCCAGGCACCCCTGACTTTAGATGCCAGTTACAAGTCCAGGCTGTCACCTGTGTTTCTGACCAGCTGGCTCTAGATGGGAAGTTCCAATGACTCCCTCCTTGGGTTTGATTAATTTGCTAGAGCAGCTCACAGAACTCAGAGAAACATTTTGCTTCCTAGACGACTGGTTTATCAGAGGAGGGTATGACTCGGAAACAGCCAGATGGAAGAGATGTATAGGGCAGGGTACCTGGGAAGGGGTGCAGAGCTCCCGTGTCCTCTCGGGGGCACCGCTCTCCTAGTACCTCTACCTATTCACCAACCTGGAAGCTCTCCTGAGGGACCTTCTGGGTTTCTGTGGAGGCTTCATTACATAGACGTAAGTGATTCAATCACTGGTCAGTGATGATTGATTTGGCCCCTCTTCCCTCCCTGGAGGTTAGGGGGAGGGTAGAGGGGGTGGGAACTGAAAGTTCTAAACACAGGGTTGGCTCCCCTGGCAATCCGCCCCTATCCTTAGGTGCTTTCTGGAGTCACCTCATTAACATAACAAAAGACACCTTTATTGTTCTCACCACAGGAAATTCAAAGGGTTTGAGAAGCTCTGTTCTAGAAATGGGGAGAAGACCAAATGTATAGTCTTACTATACATCACAATATCACACTTGCCTGCTTGTTCTTAATGACATGAAGAGCTCAGAGAAAAGGCGGCAGAGTGGACCCCAGCATCCAGCAAATCAGAAGGTCACCTCTATTTGTTTATATTCTGGGCAGACCTTGCAAGTCATTGGTGGTAAAACTGAAACACAGATGCTCTGACATAATTATTAGAAAGTGGGTCCTGTGTTCGTTTTCTACTGTCATGTAAAAATTGCCACAAACTTAGAAGCTGCATAAAACACATATATATTGTCTTATAGTTGTGGTCGATCAGGAAGACAGACTTGGCTTAGCTGGGTCGGTGTTAGCTGGACTGCATCCTTATTTGCTTCCGAGCTGTTCTGTAGGGATAGACGCTTCTGGGATTTGTCCGGCATAACCGACCACCGGGCCTGCACGTACACAGACCAACTAGGGAATGTTGTTTGTGAGGCTCATGCTGTGTGAATAACCTTGGGAGCCTGGCTATTTAAAATATATTATCTGGCCTCCAGGTCAGAATGGCCCTTCTGTTGTGGATGCCAGGAGCTATAAGTCTTGTCTCACATCCCCTCTGGCCCCAGGCTGGGCTGCTCCCCCAGAATGGAATCAGGAGGAGAGGCAGACACACAGCCCAGAATCCTTGGAAATCTAGAAACATGGTAACATGGAAATGCAGCTCGCTCCTAACTGCACATAGGTGAACAAATGTTTAATTTCAAACCCTGTTATCTGTCCCATAAATATAGCCCTTACGGGGACGGTCAGTTGGAAGTCTCACCTGAGAGGGGAACACTTGGCCCAGGCCTCTCAGTCGGGACCCCAGCCTGGCTGGCTCCACGGGGCTTCCCCAGCTAACGAGTTTGGATGTTGTAAGTACCCAATTGGATGTAACTTTGCCTTATTCTCATCTCTTGCCTACTGTTCCCCTCATCTATGTGTAGATTCCTTTCCTCTTCTGTTTCGATTAGGTTTCTATAATAATAATAATAATAATAATAATAATAATAATAATAATAAAGTGTTCTTTCCTTTTCGAAACCAAAACATGGCTGTTGTGAATCTTTTGTTCCAAACACAAGCTCATTCAGATTATTGACAAAATTCATTTTCCTGTTGTTGTGGGACTGAGGGTCCCAGCTTCATACTGGCTATTGCTGGTTGCTGCCCTCAGCCTCTCGAGGCCTCCTGAACTTTCCTGCCATGTGGGGCTTTCAACAGGTACTTGGCATTGTGGCCGTTTGCTTCTTCAAGGCCAGCAGAGAATCTCTCTAGCAGGTGCTAGCAAGAGAGACACTGATTTAAATTCAGGCTTCAGAACAACAAATTAAATAATCTTTTGTCTACAAATTAACATTTAGGAACTTGGAGTGAAATGAAAAAAGTAATAAAATGGTTGGTAAGAATAAAAGGAAGAGGTAAATTAGAGTGGATCCAATTCTTTCCAATCTCCTAGCTGTACTTACTTTCCATTAAATGCACCCTATATGTTTTGCCATATAATTTATAACCAGGTTCTTCCTAAACAACCGTGAGTAAAGCAATGAGGTCCACTCATCTAGAGTGGCCCTGTGCCCCTTGGCATGTGAAGCTCCCGCCAAAGAGAGGGAAGAGTCAACTTTCCTAACCTTACCATACAACCACCCTTCAAAGAGTATTTCCACACTGGTGTTCTATGACACCGTACTGCTTTGCAGTGAACTGTGCGGGGTATGCTGGGCCTTGTAATGAGACAGGTCAGAGTTAAAGAGATGTAGACGAAGGAATCCGAGCTCGCAGGGAGGAATGGCTGGTGGGAATAGCCCAAGCAGAGCTGCTCCCTCCATTTCTACGCCAGGTGGCCCAGGCAGGGAACCGAGTCCTGGGGCCACAGGCTGTAGCTAGGACCTAAAGCCTCCGTGGAGACCTGACTGTCAGAGACCCCTTCCAAATACCCCTGTTATACCTACACCACGGGGTTCCTGGTTGGGGCTCTTTTTCCCAACAAATGAGTTCACAGGAGAGAAAAATCAGAGCTGCAAAGGAAAATCAATTTAAGGCTTGAAAGGTGAAATTGTGTAGAAAAAAAAATCACTCTTTCATGCTTAAGTAATTACAGAAAATGTGTCTGCCAGCATGACGCCATTTTATCAGAAAACCACCCAGGTGAAATAGTTACGGAAATGGCATGACCAGTCCCAACACTGTCACACGTGAGCAAACAAGAGAAGAGAAACGTTGCAGGCGGATGAAACCGTCGTCAGTGGTTCGTAAAATTGGAGTGTTTCACATCTAAAGAGTACTCTCTCATGGATATCTCCTCAGGGCTCTAAAACTAACATTTAGGAGGGTTTCCGATTAGCTGTTTCTGTCAACTTAACTTTTGAACTACAAGGCGAAGGTTTAGCTTTTGTG
The DNA here is from genome assembly GCF_017311325.1 of Ursus maritimus. Classification (NCBI taxonomy): domain Eukaryota; kingdom Metazoa; phylum Chordata; class Mammalia; order Carnivora; family Ursidae; genus Ursus; species Ursus maritimus. Next base: position 33,552,224 of record NW_024423453.1, read on the forward strand.
ACATGCTACGCAGGCCTAAGCATGTAACAGGTAGTTCCAGATCTTTCACTTTGAGCAAGAGATAAGAGAACTCTCTGGCATCTGAGAAGTTCTAAATTAAAGAAACCATACATCTGTTAAACCCGTTATTTCTCAAACTTTTTCAAACACGGGATTTTTGTTTTTTCTTTTAACACAACAACATCTTTTAACAACTACTTCTATGGGGTTTCATTCAGGAAGTACCATTTAAATTATTTTGAAGTCATGCCACAGCCATATGAAAAAAAAATTCATTCCATCACTACTTCTCAAACCTCACACCAAAATAACCGTAAGGACATATCATAGTGAACTTGTCCTGAGGAGGGGGGAGAACCAGGGTCCTGGGGCATAGCTAGAGGCCGTGAGCTTTGAAGTCTTAGAGATGTCTTAAAACTTCCCTGTGAATTTTGTAGTCTGCTTCATAATAGAAAAACTTGTGTGTTAATGGAAGGTAAAACTGCTCAGGGGATCTGTGCCAAGTTTACTGAGTCTTCCCACACGCCCCCAAGCTCATGGACACAAACCCTGTATTAAGGACAGGTATTACTTGCAATAAGCATTATTGAAGTTATGAAGTCGCTATAGAAAACAGACTACGATCTTAGGTGACTGAGCCTCTCTCCTGCACCACACTACAGATTTCTCAGCCTCTTATAAGTACAAATTTGAAAACGACTGATTTGTGCACACTTAAAAAGTACCTAGCCCTGGGGCTCCTGGGTGGCTCAGTCAGTTAAGCGATGGGCTCTGGATTCCGGCTCAGGTTACGATCCCGGGGTCCTGGGATGAGCCCGCGTCAGGCTCCATGCTCGACAGGGAGTCAGCCTGAGGATTCTCTCTCTCTTTGCCCCTCCCTCCACCTCTCAAATAAATACATAAATCTTAAAAAAAAAAAAATGCCTAGCCCTAACATGTGTTTTCAAAGGAAATTCAGTTAATTTCCTATTAGTTGACACTCATTATTAGTCTTCCAACTGAAATAAAAGGTTCCTCAAGGCATCAATGACAGCACATATTAAGCCCCGGGTTCTCTCTCTCTTTTTTTTTTTTAAGATTTATTTATTTTGAGAAAAAGAGAGAGAGAGAGAGAGAGAGAGAGATCATGTGAACGGGGGGAGGGGCAGAGGGAGAGGCAGAGAATCTCTGGCCCACTTCCCGCTGAGAGCAGAGCCCCATGCAGGGCTCAATCCCCTGACCCCGAGATCATGACTTGAAACCAAGAGTTAGTTGCTCAACTGACTGAGCCCCCCAGGCGCCCCTCCCCTTGCCCTGGATTCTTAAAACTTAGGGGAAGGCTTCCACTCCTAGGTATATATCTGAGAGAAATGAAAACATACACTCACACAAACACTTGCTTGTGACTGCTCCTAACATTATTCATAACTTCAAAAAGTGGAAACAAGTCAAATGTCCATCAGTTGATGAATAAATAAAAAATGGTATATACATATAATAGAATATTATTCATCCAGAAAAGGAGTAATGTACTGATACATGTTACAATGTGGATGAACTTTGAAAACATTACGCTAAGTGAGAGAAACCAGACAACAGACCACACATTCCATGATTCCATTTATACGAAAAGTTCACAATAGTCCAATCTACAGACAGAAAGTAGGTTAGCGGTCGGCAAGGCCTAGAGTGGGAAAGCAGGGTGGGGAAAATGAGAGTGACGACAAGTAGGTATGGGTTTTTTTCTGGGGCAATGAAAATGTTAGAAAACTAGATGGTGGTGACGGTTGTATATCCTGGGAATGTATTAAAACCACTGAATGGTATACTTTAAATGGCTGAATTGTATAATATATGAATTATGTCTCAATAAAGGTATTAAAATATTGTATTTACATTTCATATATTTCTATGTACTTCTATTTCATGTAAATAGATAGATTTTGTAAAAAACAAAACAAAAACTGAGGGGCAAGGGAAGCCCCAGGAAGGGCTGATTATATTCAACAATGCAAAACATAAAATAACTTAGCAGGGACTTGTTTAGCTGTACAGATTTTCTGCTGTTTGCAATTAAAGGCACAAGGGAAAACCAAGCTTTATGTATTCAATCCACAAAATGAAATCCAACAGGAGATACTAGAATTCTGCCTTTTTTTTTTTTTTAAGATTTTATTTATTTATTCGACAGAGATAGAGACAGCCAGCGAGAGAGGGAACACAAGCAGGGGGAGTGGGAGAGGAAGAAGCAGGCTCATAGCGGAGGAGCCTGATGTGGGGCTCGATCCCAGAACGCCGGGATCACGCCCTGAGCTGAAGGCAGACGCTTAACCGCTGTGCCACCCAGGCGCCCTGCTAGAATTATTTCATACCTTGACTATTTATTGCAGCAAATGAATCACATTTTACATTCCCTTAGTCATATTCAATTATACTGTTTCTGCAAACACATTCACATTTGTCAAGTAACATATTAATCACATATGTACTTGTTTGTGTAATAATGGTTCTCAGAAAGCCTAAGCCTTCTTTTCTCCATAAAGTAGGTTAACGTAACTGAAAATTCTTGAACTTCTTTCCATAAGAATAATCCCCCTTAGACCTACTAAGATTATGCTGGATATCCAATAGATTTCAATAAAGCAGTTAACAGCATTCTTATAATTTTTTTTAAAGATTTTATTTATTTATTTGAGAGAGAGAGTACAAGAGCGTGCACAAGCAGGAGGAGTGTCAGGCAGAAGGAGAAGCAGGCTCCCCGCTGAGCAGGGAGCCCGGGACTTGATCCCAGGACCCTGGAATCATGACCTGAACCAAAGGCAGACACTTAACTGACTGAGCCACCCAGGCATCCCATGCATTCTTACAATCTTAGGCCTAGAAGGGCCCTTGGAGACGAACAATTCAACTTCTTCATTTTTCAGAGAAGGACCAGCCCTCCATCAGGGAGCTAGCGGGCACTCGGTTCTCCTGATTCCCAGGCGTGTACTCTCCCGCTAAGCCTATCTCCAAATGGTAATTCATGATAGCAACGATGACACTGAATAAGGTTTAATCAGTTCCTGAAGCACTGATCTCAATCACAGTACTTTCCAGTTGTATAGTTTATAAAGGGCTTTCAGAAACGTAATTTATTACAGTCTCATCACATCCCACAAACCAGACAGAAATCAGCGTCTCTATTTTGGACAGAGTGTCAAAAAGGTGGTAAGATTTGCCCAAGACCATAGCGCTTGTAAGTACTGGCTCTGGAATGAGAACTTGACACTCAACATTTCCAAGCCGAACTCATTATTCCTTGCCACCAGGTTCTCATGTTAGAAAGCTCCTGGGCATGTCTTTGTTTTAGGTGATACAAACAAAATTTACGGAACATGAAGTGTTTATGAAGTGAACAGTCCCCTTTAGGAGAACTGCAAAATGGGGTGGAAGACAAGAAGTTTTTTGCTGTTGTTTTTAAAGATTTTAATTAATTAATTTAGTTAGTTAGTTAGCAGGGGGAGGAGCAGAGGGGAAGGGAGAGAGGGAATTCCAAACAGACTCCACACTGAGCGCAGAGCCCGACCTGGGGCTCAATCTCACTACTCCTGACATCATGACCTGAGCCAAAACCAAGAGTTGGACGCTTAAGCAACTGAACCACCCAGGCTCCTGGGCAAGAAGCTTTTATAGGATAAAGACCAAGGAATGGGGCACCTGGGTGGCTCTGTTGATTAAGCGTCTGTCTTTGGCTCAGGTCATGATCTCAGGGTCCTGGGATTGAGCCCCATGTCCATCATCCATCAGGCTCCCTGCTCAGCGGGAAGCCTGCTTCTCCCTCTCCCTCTGCCCCTCCCCCTTGCTTGCTTGTGTGCTCTCTCTTAAAATAAATAAAATCTTAAAAAAAAAATAAAACAGTATTTAAGAATAAAGACCAAGAAAGAAAGAAATGGAGACTATCTGATTGGCTGGGGCCATGTAGTCAACTTTGTTTGGGTGAGACGGCTCAGAGTTGGTTTGGCATTTGGAGACTGGATGACTGGGTACACTGTATTTCTGGTCAAGCGGAGCGTTTGCAGGGACATGAAAGTTATCTAAGTTTGGGCTCCCTGATGTGGCACCCTGGGCAGAAGCAGCTCCACCTCTGGCCTAGAAATTTATGTCAACAGTCCCCCTTTTTGATTATTCTCTTGACCATTCAAGAGGTTTGATCAAAACTATCAGTCTTAGCATGGCTCTCAGTTACCACTGCCTCTTCGGGTCTCAGTGTAGTTTGTACAAAAGGCAGTATTAATTAGGTTTGCATTCTTAGAGCTGGTTATGTTTTCTGTTCTCTTTTATTGTTCCAGTGGGAGATGGACCATCTGTCACTGGCCAATGGCTGCTCACATGCATTTAAAACTTTGAGAGAACACAGCATATAGGGAGATAATAATTGTTAGAAAGGAAACACCAGGCATCACTCTTGACTTCCTCTCTTTACTCCCTCAAATTCACGAACTGTCAATTCTAGCTCCTACAAATCAAAAATAATCTATCCACTTCTCTCCACACTTGTTTCTACCACTTAAGCTTATAACAACATTGTTTCTCACTTCCTTTGCTTCAATCTCTCCCTTTCTACTTTTGTTTCTACCTGCGGTCTATTCTCTATAATGCAAAGTTATGTGCACAGAGCACCTGGTAATCGTGTCACCGCTCTGAACTTTTACTGTCTCTTCATCACCTTCAGGATAAAGTCTGTTGACACATTTAGAACATCCTTCCTGGTCTGGAGCCTGCTCACTGCCTCAGCTCCCTCCACAGCCTCTGCTCTCTGTCTACGCGGTCAGAGTGAGCTCACACAGTCCCCAGATTTCCTCTGCTCTTTCTTGCTGTTATGCCTCTTTTCTATTCCCTTCATCTGGCTAAATCCCACTCATTCGGGTCTCAGCTTAGATTGTCGCTTTCTTAGAAGCTTCGTTTGAGTTCTGGATAAGATGCCTTGCACATTTGTTCTCAGAACAATCGAAGCTGACTCTTACTATAGCATTTACCCTCCCATTTAACTTATCCCCCATTGGACTGTAAGTTCCTTGACAGGAGGGACTGTGTCTCTTTTCCTGCCATATCCCATTAGCCTGGTAGATAACAGGAACTCCATAAACATTTGCTAATTAAATGAATGATACTTATGTCAGAAGAGTACTATGCCATTTCTGCAATTTGAGTCCAAGTTCTTCCTATGTGTTTCTTCTCATGGTTGGTGGCAATCGTACTCTGAATCCTAAACACCCGAATTAAGTGGCTACAATGTATTTCCCTTTGTAAAAGGCAGAGCTGAATCGAACCTGTGCATAACTGGCGCGGTCATGCTGACCGATACTGTTTAAAGGTTACGTGGCTTCTGTTTGGAGCAACGAAAGTTTTGAAAATATAGAGTGATGATGGTTGCACAAGACTGTGAATGAACGTATTTCATGATGTTTTAAATTGACTATAGTTCTACATGAGAGATGCAAATTGTTGAAGCTTTTATATTTTTTATTCTCTTTTCAGAACTCCAATATAACTGATTGATAAATCAACCACATTTGAGGAGCTATCTAGTTTTTCTTTTCTTTTTTTAAAGATTCTACTTATTTGACAGAGAGTACAAGAAGGGGGAGCAGCAGAGGGAGAGGGAGATGCAGGCTCCCCGCTGAGCAAGGAGCCCGACGTGATGCTCGATCCCAGGACCCTGGGATCATGACCTGAGCCGACAGCAGACGCTTAACCGACTGAGCCACCCAGGTACCCCTACTATATGGCTTTTCAAAATATACTCATCTAACTAGCCCTTATGCTTTGGTATACTGAAGGCCTGAACTTATACTTACCCACTGAAGTGTGTATTACGTTTTCTCAACATGTTTGTTGGTAAAGATGCCTATTATGTTATCATCTGAGAAAATCTGGTTCTGAAAGCATTTTTGAAGTTTAGTCATTGGTCTAGTTCAGCTGTACTGAATTTCCAAGATAATGCAAAATCACTATTTTTATGATTGCCCATTTCAGTTCTAGACATCAAACACTTGCCAGGATTTTACAGATTTAAATTAGTTTGCTTAGAGAAAAGAGAAGCCAGCGTGCAGAGTTCTTGACATTTTTTTGTTTGTGCCGTGAAAGTGCTTAGGCAATCTGTGGAAGCCTCTGGTCCCCTTCTTTCAACTGTTTCTGAATGTATATGCGAAAATGCACAGAATTATGTAAAACTCAATTGTATTAAAAATGCAATTGTCAGAATATTCAAAAATTTTCTGAAGCTGTTATGGAAAACAATTTGGTGGTTACTGAAAAAAAAAACTAAGCATAGAATTAGCATATGAGACCTATCAATTCTACTCTTAGGTATATACCTAATGGAATTAATTATTCACAATAATGAAAAGTTAGAAACAAGGTATCTGTCAACAGGTGAATGGAAAAACAAAACATAGTATATGCACACAGTGGAATATTATTCAGCCATAAAAAGGAAGTACTGATACATCTGATACTGATGTGTGGATGAACTTCCAAGACATCATGTTCGTGAAATAAGCTGGACACAAATGGACAAATATTGTATGGCTCCACTCATATGAAATATACAGAAAGACAAATTTATAGTGACAGAAAGGAGATTAGAGGTTACCAGGGACTGGGGGAAAGGGAGAGTGGGAAATTACTGTTGAATGTTTAGAGAGTTTCTGTTTGGGATAAATATAAAATTTTGAAAATAGTGGTGATGGTTGCATGATACTGTGAATGCAATTAGTGCCACTGAATTATATGTGTAAAACTGGCTAAAACAACGAATTTATGCTCTCTGTATTACTACAGTCTAAAAAATTAATAATATACCCAAACCCATTGAATTGGGCACTTTAAATGGATGGATATGAATTATTGCGGTATGTGAATTATCTCATACGGCTATTAAAACAAGAAATTTCCGATAGTAATTACCACCAAAATTTCAAAGTAATGACGAATATAAAGGATACTTTGACATCTCTACACTTCCTATAACTTGACATTAAAATATCTATTATTTCTACTGATTACGAAGCCAAAAGTGCTGCTGGTCGTGTTATCGTTCATTGGCTACATTTATAATTGGGGGGAAAGCTATATTTTAGGTGGAGGTTAGTAAAAATAAAGATACCTTTTTTTTTCATTCAAGTTCACTGAACCTCTGAATTCTATCTACAGATCTCTTAAGATCTACAGATTTATTTTATAGAAAAGAAACTACAAAGGAGAAAAATTGGATTTGCCTTTGATGTCTTTAATTCATCTACATACATAATTCTGGGTGCTGAGACTCTGATGTGGGGCAGCATTTATGCATTTAAAAAAGGAAATGGGAAATCTTTACAGGTCTTCCCCCATATAATCACTGAGCTCCAGCAGTTCTACGCAGTCACTTAAAAGGACTAGGAAGTCATTGTCTCCAGAAAGCTATTATCTTCTCTCTTCATGCTGTGCCAACTGGTGCATATCCCACTTTTCTTTCACCACAGGAAGCAGAGACCACAGCCATTTTCAGTCTCTCCTAATTGCTTCCACGGAGGACCTCAACCGGCTCTCTCCTGAGCAAAGATGCTTCCAGCTATAACTCGACAACTCCACCCAGGGCCTGTCCTGAGCACCGCTGAGTGTCTGCCCGGATGATTAATGAGAGGACAGCTAGCTCCTCGAAGCTCATCATGGGAACGAAACTTTTTACATGGCTGATCTCAAAGGGATTCAATTTCCCTCCCTTCAGTAGGATTTTATTTTCTAGCAGATGTTTCTAGCGCTCTTGGCTTTTTTGGGTGGACATCATAACACCTCGTTCTGTTTCAAAGAATTTTTACTTGTAACCATAACAGATTGCACCCCTTCCTCAACACATTTGCTAGATATAATGAAGGTCAGGTATCAAGAATGTTCTCATTACAAGATGTAGGGATTGCTTTAATGACAGTATTGTTATCCTTTTTCAAACACTTTCTCAATAAGTACACCCATGGACATTATGGTTTCTGGACACTGCCTCGGAGAATGGAAAAGAAGGCCTAAGGAGGATTATGTAAATAAAGTCACAGGTGGAGGATATTGCAGGGCTGCGGAAAGAACCAAGAGGAATATGATAAGCATTCAGAGCTAATTTTATAAGTTGTGCAGAAGAAAGTAAAAGCAAATGAGGAAGAAAACGAGGATAGAAGGTGAAAGGAGCAGTAGACAGAAGAGAGGAAAAGCCGAAAACTGGGCTACCAAAGACAGCACTAACAAAGGATGTGGAGGCTCCGGGGGTCCCTCTGCTTGTGCCTCCCGGTGTAACAATACATTCCCGAGTTCACTTTCTTAATCTATCGTCAAAAAAGAAACCTGAAAGCCAAACATTCTACTTGCGCACCCTATTTCTAATAACATACCTAATGAACAAAACACTGTGATCCTTGATCATTTTAGCAGTTATCCCTTACCCTCAGTGTTGGCTTGAGATGTCAAGGGGCTGAAATCCCACGGCTACGGCGTTTCTGGTTTTGCGCTGCTCCCAGGGCACAGCCTCTGGAAACCGACCGGGTTAAGCGCCACGGACGTTCAGCGTGTTTTACTACCTGCTTTCCTGCCAAGGAGGGCAGGGTTGCATATCCATTCTGCACTTCTTACATATGTTTTGTTTCTCTGTCAGTTTCTCATAAATCTGGGCTGAGAGCGTGCAGATGCATATATGCCTGTTCATTCCCACTTTTTGTAAATTACTTCAGGGAAGTCCGAGTCACTATCATACCTAGAGACAATGTGTCTGGGTCCTGATGGAGAATGATGAGCAAAATGCCCGGCAGCCCAACTTATTTGAAGCTCGACAGAGTGCAATCTGTTGATAATTTTTCTATTAAGAATATTGTCTTCAGTGACTCTGGTCATTCGAAACTATAGATGAGTCGTCTGACCTAAGTTGAAACACTGAGTTCTGATTTCTAAAAGTGGCAATGGCATCGTTCAGTCATTTGTGCTTCTTGCCTTCCTTACACTGAAGGGCTTGCCTGTACGCCTGTGACTATATAAACAGCAGCTTCCAGATATTTCCTATAATTTCTGTTTTAAATATCTTTTGCCTTCCAGAGAAACATGTGATTTTTGGACAAAGAGTCGGTCAATACATAAGGATAATTTTAATACTGACTTAATTTCATAAGGATTAGGATTTTGTGATGGTCTTATTCTTCCATATGCCTCCCTAGAATGTTCAAGGGCTAACAACAGTAATAATAATTTCACTCAATGTCACCGAGACTTGAAGACTGTGTGTAAAAATACTATTTTTAATCTATAGAATGGGGGATAATATCTATCTCATGATGATGCTGTGAACATGCAATGAGAGGCAAGATACTGAAATATCCAGCATAAGACCTGGGACGAGACAGATGTTCAATAAATGACGAGTCTGAATTTGAAATCAGAGTATTTTCCCTCATTATCAAGAAGATGGATACACGTTAACTAGCCATTCCAAATGAGTCAAAATATTTTTCTCGTTTTAGAGAGCTCTGTGTGTTCATCTATACCTCGTAAACTAATATACATATATGTGCGTATACACACATATGTATTTGTTTTCTTATAATTATCTATTAATTAGGTACATGTGTTATGTACACAGAATTTAGGATCTAATCTGGAGGCTGTCAAATTTTATTTTAAATCGGTCCCTGAAGTGATTATTTAAGAGGCTGTTTACATAACACAAGACAAAAACAGCTTGGCTGTTTTTAAGCAATAAATTCTCTTTTCAAGCAATAAAATGTTTCTTAAATTGATGTATGTGGTAATGAGGATATTTAGCAACTGGAAGATGAGAAACTGGAGATACACAATAACGTGATCTAAACGAGACACTCCCTGAATACAGTAGGTATTGATTTACTAGTCGAGAATACTAAGAGAGCATCGTTCATAGTATTTCTTGGCTTTCAAAAACATTTTCTCCTTTCATTAATCATCTTTGTGAAGTGTGATTATTTTCTTGTACCAGGGCTTTCCTAGGTTACTGCATGCTCAACCTGGCTTTCTATTTTTATACGTGGAATTGCACAGTTTAAAAAATAGAGTATGGTTCAAAAAATAAGCCTGTCTTTTATTTTATGGGGAGAAAAATATGAACAAAATGCTTTCATGCAAATACTCAAAGATAAAGAGACCAAAGCCATTTCTCTTTGAGGTTGTTTGCTGTGGATCATAAACTCCAAAATACATTTAGTTTTTAATTTCAAAAGTCTCCTCCCAAATTATCCACAACTATGATCAATGTTATTTTTTGAATCACAACTATGACTAAGCATACAGCCTCTACAAATCATAAAATGAATTTGAGATTTGGTCATTTTTTCATGAATTTGTATTTATCTTTTTATTCAACCACTATGATTTGAGCACCTATCACATGCCAGGTGTCGTCGGGGAGCATGTCAATTCTAGCACAGATTATGATCAGGATTACATGATTTGATTGAGCGTATCAATTTAATTAGCCAGATTATCTCCTCTATTTCTTTACCTGGCATACATAGCCCCAACTACAATTCTAAAGAGCTCCCATTTCCATAAAGATTAAAAATCAGACAATAAGTAAATAAAATTTATCTGCCATCTCCCAGACCTCCAGGACTTTAAACATTAATGGAAGACATAATTACAGCAAGACGTATGTGTGTGTGCTAACATTTGCTTATGTAAAAACAATTTTTGTTTTCATGTGGAATAGGACTATGGATGGGAACAGGAGAGAATTTTTGCTTTTTATTTTATACTCTTTTGTACTATTTGGATATTGTACTTATTTATACTATTTTGTACTTTTTGAATATTTGTACTGTTTGTGCACATATTTTTAGTTTTAAAAAATGTGGCCGAAAACATTAGGGGTGTTTTAGCACCAACAGAATAAAATGGAGAACTGAGAAAATCATCTGGAAATCATTTCACTTTTACCTCAGTATCTGCAGAACTTTTATCTCAAATCCCCACCTAATTTTCTATGTGGAAACTAAGTAAGAAATTCTACTTGTTATTAAAGTATATGAACAAAGCAGCTATGTTTCTCAAACATGGGCAAGCTGTTGTCAAAGAAAAAAAAAGGTATGGGACTTGTCTAGGATTAAGAGGTTTAAAAGTGTTCCTACACTATGAATAAGGTTAAGAGTCAAGCACCCAGTACTGATGTACAATATTTTATAAAATGTGACTTAGACTCAGCCCTTCTGTGTGTCATGTAAATGGATGAGGTTGTCACCTTGCGGTGGTCCTCATGACCCCATTGACTAGTGAGCTAGAAATTAGCAAAACTTCTTTTGACCTGTACTCAGAGAAGCAGACCATCTTGGGACAGTTCACTGTACCTGTGACTTTAGACTTAATTCTAAATTGCAGACTCAGTCCTTGCAAGTTCAGCATGGCAGACCTCAAAAACCCCCAAAACAGAGACTCCTCCAGAGTCTGCCCTGGCAGAGCCAAGGAAGCAAGAAATCTGGAGGGTTTCTGGGAGCACCTACAGCAGAGAAGGCTTTGCTCATTTTTTTTCTTTGCTCATATTTTTTAACTGATAAGGATTAATAGTTAATTTTTGGAATAAACTGCTCTCACATTTTCTATCTGAACTACATGTCTGTCTTGTACCCTCGTACGAGAAAGCCTTGTATGTCTGAAGCAATGATGAATTTAGGGAAAAGTTAGAATGTTTTCGACATGCAAATATCCAGGTTAAATGAGCAATTTCACTGCTAAGAAAAGGTCTGCATTCACAACTATAGGAAAAGAGTCAGTTCATGGCAGCTTTGAACATGAGAGAGAAAAGATATAGCCATATATATGTAAAAATAATTTTTGGTTTACATAGCCATAAAATAAAATATTATATAGCTGTTTACAAAGGATAAAGCAGGTAAGGTAGATCTGTTTGTGCTGGGTTAGTGTATGTCTGGATATAGATGTACATTAAACAAAAGGCTCAGAGCCAAGCGCAAAAAATAATCTCTTTTGTGTAAATAAAAAGGATATACATATATTTTCTGCTATGTGATTAAGTTTTTTTTTTTTTGAAAGAAAACAGAAGGAACGAGTTCTCTTTTGGTAAAGAGACTAAGTATCAATGCACAGTTTATTATTATTCTTTAACTACGTACATGTATTTATTTTTAAAAAATATTTATAGCAAGGTATCTGGTGGAGGAATTACTGGCCATTTAAAAAATTTTAGACTATTTATGTTAAAAGTACCCATACAGTCAGGTATTTTAATGCAGAATTGTAGACTTGAAGCTTTCAGCTGGAAGTCTAATTAGCAAGGCTAAGAACAAGGTTTAAATAGTGTGACATGAAGGTAGTTTTCACTGTTGTTCCTACCATTCTGCCATGCATCGAATGCACTCCTAAAAAGGACTCAGTAGTGGAGGTTGTGAAAAGGTGTCTCCATTTCTAAAAGAATTAGTTTGTAGCAAAATATTACTGTGGGACAGTTACACTCCAGGTATGGCCTCCAAACAGAGATAGGAAATATGGCTGACGTGACTGTCTAGACAGTTTGTAAGGTAATCCAAATATAAGGACCTCTTCCATTTTTTTTTAAAATAATCAATTGTTTCAGTATGAAAGTGAAAAAATCAAATTAAATCACAAATGACATAAAGGGAAGATTACCTAGCATATTTCACAAAGGAGAGGGGATGACATTAAGTTTTGCTTAGCATGGTATGAGCACACCCAAACCTTCTAGCTTTTTCCGATACCTTGTGATCCTGAACTAATTCTTCCACAGACTGAGCATGGGGACACCGGTGGTGAGCCTTTTCTGTCCCTCTAGCTGTCTGCTCCATTGCCTCTGGACCGGCCTTGGTTATAGCTTGCCAAGAGTTAACAATTCATTTCTGGTCGTGGTATGAAGGAATAATAGATACAAGAAAGAAGGGTCAGCAGCAAATATAACCGTTGATTCCTTCCCGCCTGAGAAGAACCCACAGGTCCTCCTTTGTTTGGATTCTTAAATCCATTACATGATTATGGGGGACTTTTTGAATTATTTATAAGCCAGACAACATGTTTAGCTATTTAAATCAATATTATGGATCCAAGTTGGTTGTGATGTAGTCCAGTGTTCTTTTTTCTTAAATGGAAATTGCTTTTTGTTTTTTCTCTGATAGTAGTGTTCATTGTAAAGCATTTACACAAGAAAATGTAAAGAAAAGTCGAAAGAAATAAAGATAACTTAAAATCTATCACTGCCATTATAAACCATTTTTAACATCTCGCTACATATACTTTAGACTTTTTCCTATGTCTGTCTATATATAGGCAGGTATACCTGAAAATGCAATCATCCTTTACAACTTTACACAGTTTTCTACTTGGTTTTCTTTTTAACGATACATTGGGAACCTCTTTCCACATTATATATGGGTCTATTACGACATCATCCTGAAGACCGGCAGACATTATAGCCTCACAGCAGTTACACTTTTGCTGCATGACGGTCATAGAAATATATTGAATGTCTTGTCTCTTCATGACATTGCCTCCTGGTTTCTCCTGAATTTGAATTCTTTGGCTGCTCATTTTTATCTCTCTCTTCTGCATTCTGTAGGTCTTTGCTTTTAACCCCCACTCTCTTCTTACCACTGTTTTTATTTAAAATAAAATTAGAATTGTGTGGGAAATAAGAGTAAATAGACTTCAAGAAAGGGCTTCTTTGAGGCCAGTGTGAAAATATCGGGCCACAGATTTTCAGTTGACTATTCAGAGACATTTTCTGCCTTGCTCTCGAACTCTTCGATGTGTTCAAGAGAGTTTCAAGTCCTACACAGTGTGGTATTACCTTGGCTGTTGGGCAGACTCACTGGTCTTACAGTTAGTTCTATCACTGGTCCTAAAAAACCTTTTGGTTGCTCTTACTTTACTTTCATAGCTTGCTTGAAAAAGACACTTTACCTAAACGGAAAACTTACACTCACAGGGACCATGAGACATATATCAGGTCAAATTAAAGAAAAATTCAAATATCAAAATGCATAGTGTTAATCAGTTTGGTTTTAGACACTGAATAATTTAAGAGGAAATAAAACAATTTGTTTCAGGTCCTAAGGAGAATGTGAAATATCTATAGCACATCCCCAAACTAAAATTGTCTCGTTCCCATATAATCATTTAGTGTGGCTTATGAGAAAGTATTGACTTATGTTTCTAATGGTTCCTTTGTATGGATCATTTTAATTCTTCAAGCCCATTCCTTCACCTTAAAATCTGAGATAATAATTTCTGTCTTACAGGTTATATAGTAAGGATCAATTGGAACAACACCTGTAAATATCTTTGTAGAAACATTAAGTGTCATATAAATTTAAGGTTATATTATATGGTAAGTAGAACAGATCCATTCAGCATTACATATAGTAGAGATATGCAAAATTTCGAGACAAATCTATGAGTATAATGACTTACGGAGAGGGAGATGGACGAACTTGACAGTATGCTTAATTGGCACAGTTCAGAGCTTTAGAAATCAAAAATGCATTCTCTATTTTACCAGTGGATTTCATGATAACCTTGAACATAATGAAATTCATCACCAATGTTATAAAAAAGACTGAGCTCTTATATACCAATGGCCTTAGTCTGAGTTACTCAAAATTGATGATGCAGAAACAGATAGAACATACTAACTAGGTACGTTGTAAAAAATTTCCATTTGAATTCCCAGTTCAGCTGTGTACACAAGTACAGGTATGTGCATAACTATGGGAGAGGAAAGAAGAAAAGAAAACTCGTATTTATTGGGGAACTGATATACTCTGGGTATCCTATTACATTTTTGGCATATGTCACTTCATTTAACTCTAGCAGAGCAAGAAGAAAAAGGCACAATTGCTACAGGAAACAGGACGCGGATAGGCAAGGTATTCCTGTGGGTGGGGCTCAGCATGCAGTGGCAAAGCCTAGAATGGTGGATCCGAGTCACTTTCTCTTCTTCCTTTGTCTCCTTAGTGGACTTTTTTTTTCTTAGTGGGTTTCTAATAAATATGAAATCAGTTTAAAAGTGGGCAGAGAAAAAGATGAGAAACCAAGAGTTCCAGGCAAGACCCCAATAAGATAATTCACCATAATAGTTTAAAAGTTGAATATTTGGGGACCCCTGGGTGGCTCAGTCTATTAAGCATTTGTCTTTGGCTCGGTCATGATCCCAGCGTCCTGCGATCGAGCCCCACGTTGGGCTCCCTGCTCAGCAGAGAGCCTGCTTCTCCCTCTGCCTGCCTCTGCCCCTGCTTGTGCTCTCTGCCTGTCAAATAAATAAATAAAATCTTAAAAAAAAGTTGAACTTTTTATATCATCAACTGATCTAACTATAGATATTCAGGAATAAATTGTTAAATTTTTTTTTTCCTGAAAGAAGAGAAATACAACACTTCGTGTCTCAGCTAATAATTCTAACGATAATAACACCTGCCATGTGTTTGCTTTGTGCCAGGCACTCTTCTGTGCCTCGTGCATGTTTTTCTTTAGTACTTGTGATACTTAGGATGGTGCCCCCTAAAGACGTCCACATCTTAATTCCCAGAACCTGTGCATGTATCACATGGCAAAAGGGACTCTGCAGGTGTGATTACAGATTCTGAGATGGGGACGGGATTATCCGTGTGAGCCCAATGTCATCCCAGGGACTCTTGTAGGGGAAGAGGGAGGCAGGAGAGTTGGCGCCAGAGTGGGACAAACGAGAACGACTGGACACTTCAGGCTTTGAATATGGACGAATGGGACCATTTCTAGAAGCTAGAAAGGGCAAGGATGTGGGCTCTCCCCTAGAGTCTTCAGAAAGGGAGGCAGCCTTGCCCAAACCTAGATTTTAGCCCAGTAAGAACCACTTTGGTCTTCTGAATGACAGACTTGTAAGTCTGTGTTGTTTTGAGCCACTAAATGTGTGGTAATTCATGGTAGCAGCGATGGGAAACCACTGAAATCCTCATAATAATCCTACGAGATATACACTATAATCATCTCCAGTTCACAGATGAGCAAACTAAAGCACAGTTTCTCAGAGACGCAAAGCACTACACGGCGGCACTGGGCTTTGAGCGCAAACGGCCTGGTTTCAGAGCCTATGAACCGGAAGCCTTCCTGCTATGCAGCCTGGGGTCCTAATAAATTGCATCTCTAGAGTCATATTGCCACCACCTTCGCCTTTAAGTCCCTGAGCTCACCTGAGGATGTGCATGACGCACAGTCCTAGAGGCAGGGCACGGTCTTCTCTTAATGCCTTGAAAGCTGGTACCACTACCACTTTCCACCACCACCACCATCAACAACAAATTCGACTTCTGCCCACTGGTAACAAATGCATCCCTAGAAGTGTGTCCAGTTCCAAAAGCTTAGATAACTGGAAGCAGCACCTTCTGTTAGTGCTATAGGCTGTCAAGATAAAAAATATGAATAAATTGTCAGTCTAATTCCATTAGGGAAATATTTTAAAAATTGGGATATTTTATCTTTTATTATTTTACATTTATTTTAAGATTTTATTTGTTTATTTGACAGAGAGAGAGAAAGCACAGCAAGGAAAGTGGCAGGCAGAGGGAGAGGGAGAAATAGGGTTTCCACTGAGTGGGGAGCCTGGTATGGGGCTCCATCCCTGACCCTGGGATTACAACCTGAGCCGAAGGCAGATACTTAACCGACTGAGACACCCAGGTGCCCCCCCCCAATTGGGATATTTTAAAAAAAAAGATCAGGTTGGCTCTTGTAGAGAAATACATTTATAAAACTTGAAAATACCTGACACAAAAACGTTTAAGCGAGTTCTTCCACAGTATTCCAAGAATGCTCAAAATGGGCAGATAGGGATCTTAGCTCTGTACACGATGCTCAGAAAACAATAAAAAAAAAATCCAGGGAACAAATAAATGCATAAGTATCGAATCAGCATAGGGACATCCAACTATGAGCAAATGGGTCCTCAAATATTTTGGAGTCTGTGTTTGGTTATTATTATCACTTTAATTTACTAGAGGCTTCTTTGTGAGGTGAGGAAGTGCTGTCTTTGACTTATTCCCTGACTTTTGTGCATGGTTTTGGCTTCATGAAGACAGTGGTGTAGCAGTGGTGGTTAAGAACCTTGGCTTTGGAATCTGCAATATTTGGGTTTGCTTCCAGTTCACCTGCTTATTACCTGTATGACTTCAGTCCAGTTAGTCAATCTTGGTGCCTTTATTTTAAAATGGGCATCATAATGTTTACCTCTTATTTTACAGTGAGGATCAGAAGTCATAATGTATACAAAATCAATGCTCAGAAATCAGTTGCATTTCTATACACGAATAACGAGACCGAAGAAAGAGAAATTAGGGAATCCATCCCATTTACAATAGCATCAAAAACCATACGTTACCTTGGAATTAACTTAACCAGAGACGTAAAGGACCTATATTCTAGAAACTATAAATCACTCTTGAAAGACATTGAGGAAGACATAAAAAGATGGAAAGATATTCCATGCTCATGGATTGGAAGAATTAACATAGTTAAAATGTCTGTGCTACCCAGAGCAATCTACACTTTCAATGCTATCCCAATCAAAATACCGAGGACATTTTTCAAAGAACTGGAATAAATAGTCCTTAAATTTGTATGGAAACAGAAAAGGCCCTGAATCTCCAAGGAACTGTTGAAAAGGAAAAACAAAGCTGGGGGCATCACAATGCCGGATTTCGAGCTGTACTACAAAGCTGTGATCACAAAGACAGCATGGTACTGGCATAAAAACAGACACATAGACCAATGGAACAGAATAGAGAGCCCAGAAATGGACCCTCGGCTCTTTGGGCAACTAATATTTGATAAAGCAAGAAAAAACATCCGGTGGGAAAAAGACAGTCTCTTCAATAAATGGTGCTGGGAAAATTGGACAGCTACATGCAAAAGAATGAAACTTGACCACTATCTCACACCATACACAAAAATAAACTCCAAATGGATGAAAGACCTCGATGTGAGACAGGAATCCATCAAAATCATAGAGGAGAACATAGGCAGCAACCTCTATGACATTGGCCAAAGCAACCTTTTTCATGACACATCCCCAAAGGCAAGAGAAACAAAAGATAAAATGAATTTATGGGACTTCATCAAGATTAAAAGTTTCTGCACATCTAAGGAAACAGTCAGAAAAACTAAGAGGCAGCCCACGGAATGGGAGAAGATATTTGCAAATGACACTACAGATAAAGGACTGGTATCCAAGATCAACAAAGAACTTCTCAAACTCAATACACGAGAAACAAATAAACAAATCAAAACATGGGCAGAAGATATGAACAGACACTTTTCCAATGATGACATACAAATGGCTAACAGACGCATGAAAAAATGTTCAAAATCATTAGCCATCAAGGAAATTCAAATCAAAACCACACTGAGATACCACCTTACGCCAGTTAGAATGGCAAAAATAGACAAGGCAAGAAACAACAATTGTTGGAGAGGATGTGGAGAAAGGGGATCCCTCCTACATTGTTGGTGGGAATGCAAGTTGGTACAGCCACTCTGGAAAACAGTGTGGAGGTCCCTTAAAAAGTTAAAAATTGAGCTACCCTATGATCCAGCCATTGCACTACTGGGTGTTTACCCCAAAGATACAGACGTAGTGAAGAGAAGGGCCATATGCACCCCAATGTTCATAGCAGCAATGTCCACAATAGCTAAATCGTGGAAGGAGCCGAGATGCCCTTCAACAGATGACTGGATTAAGAAGTTGTGGTCCATATATACAATGGAATATTACTCAGCAATCAGAAAGAACGAGTTCTCAACATTTGCTACAACATGGACGGCACTGGAGGAGATAATGCTAAGTGAAGTAAGTCAAGCAGAGAAAGACAACTATCATATGATTTCTCTCATCTATGGAACATAAGAACTAGGATGATCGGTAGGGGAAGAAAGGGATAAAGAAAGGGGGGGTAATCAGAAGGGGGAATGAAACATGAGAGACTATGGACTATGAGAAACAAACTGAGGGCCTCAGAGGGGAGGGGGGTGGGAGAATGGGATAGACTGGTGATGGGTAGTAAGGAGGGCACGTATTACATGGTGCACTGGGTGTTATACACAACTAATGAATCATCGAGCCTTACATCGGAAACCGGGGATGTACTGTATGGTGACTAACATAATATAATAAAAAATCATTAAAAAAAAAAAAGAAGTCATAATGTATACAAGCATTGCCTGGTCTGCAAAAAGTACTCAAGAATGGTAGCAATATAAAATTCACATTTATCATCACAGATTGACCCTTGTTTCTGATGTCACTCAGAAAGTACAGTGTCCGAGTCAGATACACATCTTTTTAGAATATCATCCTTCTAGAAAACAGAAAGAAAAATAGTCGCCATAAACTATTTGAATCTCACATGTGCTTAATGTTAGTGAGTTAGTTTAGAAGGCTTAAATTCAGCTTCATCTTTGCTTTTTTTTTTTAAAGATTTTATTTATTTATTTGACAGAGATAGAGACAGCCAGCGAGAGAGGGAACACAAGCAGGGGGAGTGGGAGAGGAAGAAGCAGGCTCATAGCGGAGGAGCCTGATGTGGGGCTCGATCCCATAACGCCAGGATCATGCCCTGAGCCGAAGGCAGACGCTTAACCGCTGTGCCACCCAGGCGCCCCTCAGCTTCATCTTTTTAGTGACTTTGGTCCTTGGGAACTTGGGGAATGAAGGAAAGATCAGATTTTACACTTTAAGTGAGAAGATGGAGAGGAGGGGTCAGTGGTTTCCACTGTAGTTAGTCTCATCAGAAGAGGAGAAGGTAACTCATTATTTTTTTTTTTAAAGACTGTGTTTATTTATTAGAGAGAGAGAGAAGGGCAAGCAGGGCAAGCGGCAGGCAGAGGGAGAAGCAGGCTCCCTGCTCAGCAAGGAGCCCAACACTGGGCTCGATCCCAGGACCCTGGGATCATATCCTGAGCCAAAAGCAGATGCTTAACTGACTGAGCCACCCAGGAGCCCAAGGTAAGTCATTATTAATGAGTATCGACTTTGTGCTAAACACTTTACATATATTATCTCACTTAATCCTCTTGGCAGCCCTTTGGAAGTGGTATGGAGACCACCATTTTATACCTGAGTGAAATGAATCACAGAGAGGACCAGCTTACTTCTTTCAAGGTCACACGGGGTAAGCTGGGATTCAAACTCAGTCTTCATATAGGACTGTTTTCCCAAACAGTCCTGAATGATTGTATATGATTGAGGAAGAAAATGCATGTAACTTACTAGGAATGAGTAATGATTTTTACTGAAAGAGGTTATCGAGTGGCAAGCAGCACACGGGCATAATTTTTGCAATTATTCTGTCATACTGCAAAACACTTTTTCTTTGACAACATAATCAGCCCATTCCTAGCGGAGCAGAGTGCCTTCTGTCAGCTCCTTGCTTCCTATTATGCTACTTTGAAGGCAGAGAAAACAGATACAGGTGCAGCATACACAGGCGGTTTTTAAAGCAAGTTTTCTTCTATGCTGGTCGACACGTTTTTCACCATCCAGGAAGATTACAATTTGGAGATCAAGGAGATCCAGGAAGATTACAATTTGGAGATCAATTTGGAGATCAAGGAGATCACCCAATTTGTGATGATACAATTTGGAGATCAATAAGATTCAGTTCTGGAGCTGAAAATCCTAACAGACTCTAAAGGTGGACTTTCTAATTTGTTCCAGAAGGACAGAAACCACCAGTCAGATTCTCAGAACCACTGGAAGAGACTGACTTGCCTATAGGATGCCACACATAATCTAGGTCAGGTAAAATACTTCATATCTTATTCTTGAGATTCCTTGTCGCTTCCCCTTCCAAAACAGTAATTTGTCAAGAATCATTTGGCTTAGGATTGCAAATAGAGCAAACAGAATTCATATGTTTGTATTATGACATATACCAATTGTGATTACTATGTAAATAATTTTTTTCAGTTTCATATTGATTTTAAATAACCAAGACTCCCTTTTAAGGTTTCAATATTGACTTACTGTTGTCTTCAACAGAGAAGTAGAAGATATCCTTTGTCGCTTTGCTGCCTTCATTCAAGATGTAGCGGATCTTCCTTTCGTCAATGTCAGCTAATAAAAGAGTGAGTATCCCTCGTCATATTGGCATAATAGAAAACGAGTATGAGAACTTCAATGGTTTAAGGCATAAAAATACTACAACAAAGAAATTTTAAAATGGTTAAATGCATGCAAATCTAACTTCTAAAAAATGATTAAGTGAACATGAATCTAATTTTTTCTTAAAGTAACATTGGCAAAAATAGAACATTAGTTTAAAATTCTGTTACGGTGCTCTGTGTATGATCTGTGGGATAATCGCCAAGAAAGCCATTCTAGTGCTGCCCATGTTACAGCATCCTGGCCCTCTCTGGAAAGCGGAGTCCATCTGGTTTAGGTCTTCTGTACAAGCCGGGGGCTTGCAGGATGGTAGTTCTTCATGAACTTTTAGTCAAAATGAATTTAAACAAGAATAACTGCTGCAGTCTAAGAAAAAAGAAAATGGGACTAAAATCATGATTTTGTTATTACCTATTCTCTTGGATTTTTGAGAACTTGTCACTTGGTCTATAATTGTGATTTTTACATTAGTTATTACTCTATTAAAGAATTTGCATTTTGGGGGTATTTATTCATAAAGATAATTCTTATAAAACCATATGATTTCATCAGCTTTAGAAGCAATTCTGAAAATGTAACTAAACGATTTTTAAACACCCTTCGTAAGTTTTACTCTAAGATTGCATTTAGGTCTATATGTATCATACATAGAAAATTCCACGTATCTCTTCACATCTCATGCATAAAGCTACATGGAAAAGTTTTAAGACAATGTAAAGAGCTGCCAAAGACAGCAAGTGTCACATTACCCGGGGGGGAAAAAAAAAGAACCTGCCTCAATTCACCATTAGTAATAGTGACAAATATATTTAAAAAAAGATCTTAAAAACATAACTCTCCACACACTTAGGAAAATTTAGTTCTACGCTTTTTTTTTTAGATGCAGAAGTTACATTTGAATAGCACGAGAAAATGGGCTGTGTAATATTTATCTCCAAAATCTAAGTACAAAATATCATCTTCAGAAATCTAAACTTACTGATAAACTATGACAACAATTCCTAGGTATGTCATTCTTTACTAAAAATTTGAAATTAAACTAATATTATCGAAATTAATGTAATCATATCTTACGATGATATTTCAGAAGCAGAAACTGCCCACCTGCATTCTGCAATTTTAGGGCATATCTACCAGCCTTACTAGATGTCCGAGAGTTCCTGTTAAATGGGCATGCTGATGAAATGGCTGGAAAAGAACTCGTTGCCCATTTTTGTTATTAGAATAATCTCGTATTCCACCATATTTCATTAGAATAAAAATCTCTCTGCCAATGGGCTGAGGTTGGGACAATTTTATACAGAATTGGGAGGTCTGATCTGCTCAAGAAGTGGGACAGAAGCATCGGGGATCTTGTTACTAACCTTGCATAAACACTCGAGTGCTCTGGTTTCCAAGGCCAGTGTTGATAATGAAGCCATGCTCTGGTCCTCTGGTCACTTTATACTTCAGGAACCCCTGGAAACAGTCTTGATCCTCTGCCTTCAGAGACCTGCTGGTAATCAGGAAGCTCATGTGTCCAGCGTGAAGGCGCTTCGAGGCTGGCGCACCTCTGTTAATGGCAATCTGGGGGAGCCTGTTGTCCAGAGAACTTATGTGGATCCTCATTACCTGAGGTTTGTGTGTCTCTAGGACAGTGTCTGGGAAGACATAGAAATCAGCATGAGTGCCATCTGTCACAGTCAAGGAGAAACTGTCCTCAGTTGTCTGACTGCCATCATGCCAGTAGCTAATCAGGCTCTCTCTCAGGTCCCGCTTGGTGAAGGTGGTCACGGGATGACTGCCATTATACAAAAGCCTACCATGGATGGGGAGCTGGGTGACAGTAAAGAGGAGAAGATCATCTGGAGTGTCCTTGTCTTCCACTGTCAACTCAAACGGAGTGATGTGTTTGCTCTCCCCTTCCTGCAGTATTAGTTTATGGATGGTCAAGACAGGTTTCTTATCATCCACGTCTGTGATGAAGATCCTGAAAGTCTGGGACACAGGGTTGAGTCCATCAGTCACTTGAAACTCAAAGCTGTCCGTCTTTATCTCATCATTTGAAGTGTGGACATAGTATATTTTGTTGCTAGCCAACTGAAGCTGAGTGAAAGAGGCAATGGGCGTCCCAGGGTGGTCAGAGCTCTCCAAGTGCCCCAGGCTAGGAGCCCGTGTGATTCTGAAGTGAAGCTGTTCATTAAGGCCGTTCAGGTCACTGGTGCTAAGCAGATTGGTGGTAAGGGTCACTCTGCCACCTTCTGTCAGGGTAAGCCCTTTGCTAACCACCTCAGGGAAGACCCTGTCTAAGCTGCCAACAGTGATGTAGAAGTAGCGGTCTATCAAAGGGTTAATCCCATCAGTCACATCAAACTTGATAATGTCAAGAACTCCATCTTGGCCTGTGTGGGTGTAGCAGATGAGGCTTCTGTCAATCTCATCCTGGGTAAAGTTCATCCCTAGCGTGAGGTTATTTCTCGCCTCCCCTCTGGGTTTTCTCAGCCGCTGTAGAAGCCCTTGTTGAGGCCCTGAACGGAGGACAAAACTGAGGCTCTTTTCATCAGAGTCAAGATCTGTGGCCTTCAGGACCCAATTTGTGATGACCTCGCTGTGTCCAGGCTCTACTTCCAGCCCATCATTGGTGGTCAGTCGAGGGGTTTCATCGTCCACCAGGATCACCATAACGGGTACCCTCCTGTGAGTGGTGTGCTTGCCATCACTCAACCAGACCTCAAAACTGTCCTCTGTGGTCTCAGAGTCATCATGCTCGTACACAATAGTGGAGGCCTCCTGGATCTCCTGTAAGGTGAAGCTGCGGATGGGCTGGCTGCCGGTGGCCAGCTGCTGGACGATTCGTCCGTGCTGAGGGAGGGCTGTGAGCTGAAAGTGAAGCTCATTTGGTGGCAAGTCAGCATCTGCTCCATTGAGCAGTGGGGTGTCTATGACCAGGCTCATCCCCTCTAACACCACAAACTCACCGGCAAAAAGTTCAGGCTGCTCGTCATTGGTGGGTAAGATGATTATAGGGAAGAAGACATTTGGGGAGAAGTTGATGCCATCAGAACAATGAAAGGTGAATTGATCTTTTTGTGGCTCTACACCCTTGTGAATACTCTGTACATAATTGATACGCCTCGCTTGGACATCTCTGATGGAGAAAGCACTGATGGGGCTACCAGCCCGTGATTCTTTTGAACCAGGAGCTGGTGCAATGTTTTCCAGGTAGCCAGAGGCTGGCTGACCAGTCACTGTGCAAAGGATTTCATCTTGGGGTGTGTCCACATCTTCAATACTGAGATGTCGTGAGGTCAAGGGACTCTTCCTGCCTTCATCAACAATATAGGACTCCCCCACCAAGACTGTGGGTGCCACATTGTCCACAGGCAGCACAAGCACTTGCACCTGCACTCTCTCAACTATGCTGTCTCCCACCACCCATTGACAAGAATCGTTGGAGAGAGTGAGGCTGAAGGTATCATGTTGTTTCTGGAAGCCAACTTCACCCCCAGTGTGGACATAGACTACTGCCCCACTGATGAGGTCCTCTTGGGTGAATCGTTCTGCAGGTAAACCATTCACTAGAAGAATGGCCAATTTTGGGCTATCCTCTACAATGAAAGACAGCATCAAGTCACCTGTGCCCTTCTTTTTGCCATGTATCATGTCCATGGTGATCTCAGTGGCTCTGCTCTCTAGTACATCTATGGAAACATCTAATAACGGACTACCTGTAACAGAGACCTTGGGACTTTTGTCAGCTGAAGTGGGATGCACGTAAATCCGGACGGTGATGGGTATGTGGTGCACCTTGTCACTTACCTCCAGATGGAAGGTGTCATTGGTGGTCTGGTCTCTGCTGTGCTGGTAAGAGACACTCCCATTAATAATATCAGCTTGCATGAAAAGTTCCCCTGGAACCATATGTTTGTTTAAGTAGCGCAGGTGTCCATGTTGGGGACCCGAGACTAATATGAAGACAATCTGGTCAACATCTGTGTCAGGGTCTATGACATCCAGTTCATTACTGGTGAGGATAAAATTTCCTCCCTCTAAGACAGTAAAGCCTCTGTTGGTGACTTCTGGAGGCTGGTTGTCCACAGGCTTCAGGAATAATGTGAATGTACCACGTATGCTGTTGCCTGCAGCATCCTCCACTTGGTAGGTGAACTGCACAACCCGTGGTACAACACCCAGCTTCCTCTGTGGGGGCTGGTAGGCAACTCTATGGAGATTTACCTGGGCCTGGGTGAAGTGCATGATGGGCATATCTGGTGAATCAGTGAGCACAACTTCTCCAGCCCGGACTTGGTGGTTGTCATCTGTGTCAGTTGGGGGTGTCAGTAAGGTGTACCACAGGTTCTGGTCATCTGAGTCCTGGTCAACATATTGGAGGAATTTCTTCTGGAAGTGAGTGAGTTGGTACTGGTGCACGGTCATTTCTAGGGTAGTTCCTGGAAATAGTTCTGGACTCTGCAGATCCACTGGTTGGACCTTGATGGTGAAGAAGTGCTGGTTGGATAGATTGGGTGGGTCATGGTCATCCTGTACATGGAAAATCAGCTGGGCCGTTACAGGTTGAGGTCTGTGGGGTCCAAGATGGCGATAGAAGAGTTTCCCTTCCATTATGTCTTGCTGAAGCCACTCAGTCACCACCTTCTCATAAAGTCCTTCCTTGTCCACATAATACCAATCTTCATCTTCCAGGGACAGAGGTGGTTCAGCCTGCCGAAGCAGCATCTCTCCCAGGTGCTGAGTTGAGTAGGAGGAACCAGGGGCCAGATCCCACCCTCTTTCTTCCTCTTCTAGAGGCTGGTCCTCCAGCACAAAGCAGATGGTTGAGTCGTCAGAGTCAATATCAGTTGCACTCAGGACAAAGGGGGAAATCTGGACCACCTGGCCTTCTGTAACTGAGAGCCCGGTGTTGGCCTTGACCTTTGGTGGTTCATCATCAACAGGTATGATGGTGACAGGGAAGAGGAATTCCACCTGGTGGTGCCCATCCTCCATCCGGAAAATGATATTGTCACTGTAGGTGTTGCTGCCATCATGCTGGTACACCACTCGCCCTGCTGCCAGGTCCTCTGGTGTGAAATGCTTGCACCCAGCAGGTGCCCCAAGCACCACCAGCTGCCCATGACTCAAGCCCCTTACTGCAGTTACTATCACCTCTTCTAGCTTATCATTATCACTAATCTGAAGGCTGTGAGTACTGGACAGGGGCTTTAACTGACCTTCAAATAGCAGCAGTCCCTGGTTATATCTAGCCACTGGGGCCAGCATGTTCATGGGCTTCATTATCACGATGAAGGCAAAGGGGTCTGAGGTGGCGCCATCTCCGTCCACCACCTGCAGCTCCAGCTGGAAGAGGTGCTCTGAATCCAAATTCTCTGTCGGGGGCTGATAGGCAATTCTCAGTTCCCGCAGCTCCCTCTGGGTGAAGAAAGAGACTGGAAGACCCAGGGGGTCGTCAGTGCTGACCAAGTACCCCTGGTGCCCTGGTGTGGTTGTGGGGGCATTGAGAATGTTGAAGACCAGTTCATCAGGGTCAGACTCTGTGTCCTCCGCAGCCAGTGCGTCAGGGGTCAGAGCTGTCAGCAAGAACTGATTGACCTCCATCATCATCAGGGCCACAAAACTGGGCCTAGGTGCAGTGTTCTCTACTCCGTCGAGGATGCTCACCAGCAGCTGGAAGTGCTCGCGGGGCAGCGCCGCCTCTGACCCAGCGCCTCTGTCTTCTGGCCCTAGCAGCTCCGCCATCAAGGGCACATAGTCCCGATTGGGCGACGGGGTGGAGGCGGTATGCTGGTAGCGCACCCCAGCTCTGACAAAAGTCTCACAGTCTACTCGCTTGCCCCTGGGGAGAGGGTCCCCCATGGCATCCACCAAATGCCCATACTTGGGCAGTGGGCCGCCCTGGGGAGGAAGAAGGGTGAGCCGGCACCTGCTGGTGGTAGAGGCTCCGTTCCCCAGGGAGGCAAAGTCCAGCACTCTCCTGTCAATGGCTTGGCTCCAGCCCTGCAGCTTCTCCACTGACAAAGGCCTGTTGCGCGTCACTAGCTCCGACCGGGGGAAGACCACGTCCACAGCCAGCGTGAAGGGCAGAGCCAGCGTGTAAGTCGGGGCGTCGTAGCGCAGTTGCAGCCGCACCCGAGCGCGTCGCGGGCTTCGGGAGCCGAAGTGAGTGTACTGGACCTGGCGGGGCCCAAAGGCGCAGGGGAAGCGGCGCGGGGAGAGCGCACCGTGGCTCAGCGGCAGGGCTTCCAGCACCGTCACCTCGCACCAGTGCCCGGGCTGCACTCGAATCACCAGGTCCCGGAGCGGGTCCAGCCAAAGCGAGCGGCCCACGGGAACCCGGAGTCCGG
The DNA here is from genome assembly GCF_017311325.1 of Ursus maritimus. Classification (NCBI taxonomy): domain Eukaryota; kingdom Metazoa; phylum Chordata; class Mammalia; order Carnivora; family Ursidae; genus Ursus; species Ursus maritimus. Next base: position 33,579,725 of record NW_024423453.1, read on the forward strand.
GGTTGGCGATGAGGACGCTGGGGCCGTCGGGGCTACTGCGGGCCAGGGCGCCCCAGGTGGGCAGGTAAAGCGCAGGGTGGGGTTCAGTCCCAGGCGAGGGTACCTGTCCCTGTAGCACCGGGCAGCTCAGGAGCACGTAGGTGAGCGCCGCGACAAGCTGCCGGGGCGTCCCAGCGGGGCGCGGAGAAGTTGCAGCCATGGGACCTTGACGCTGGGATGCGCGGAGAGGACCCTGTCCTAAGAGGGCCGGCTCAAATGCAGGTGCAGCCTGGGGAGGAGCAGGCTGCTGTCCAGTCGGGAGCGAGGCACGCACTCAGCAAGAGCCGGTGGCCATGCTTCAGCTGTGGCAGGTAAAAGCTGCTTCTGCCCACCTTCTGTCCTGCCTGCGTCGCAAGCCTTTCCTCGGCTGGCTCCGGGGACCGCCTAGATACGCCCCAACGCCCGGAGACCTCGCGAGGGTGCCGGAGCTCGCCCCTCCACTCCTTTGTGCCTTTAACCTCGCTACCTTACTGACCTTCGTGCCCGGAGGGGTAGTCGGCCGCTGTGCAGCCCCCGCTGCCTGCTTCAAACCAGCTGGTCGGGATATTCTCCCCGGTGCCTCGAAGAGATTGTTCTTTAGGACTGGGAGACAGACAGCGACTGTACCGGGTCAGTTGCACGCGTGGAAGACACTGCGCTCCCGTGGTCCGTTCATCCAGGCAACGGTGTTTCTGAAAGGGGGGAGAGCCACCATTCCTCTTCCTTACCTCTGACAGGCGTGCATTTCCTAGCCAAAATTGAGTCTCACTTCGGACATAAAAGAAGCTAGCGGGAGCTATTTTGCAAATTGGATTTTCAAGCTGCCTGTCTGACGAAGCAGCTTATTCCAGATCTTGTAATTCGGTGCTTCCAAAATAACCCTGGCATTTCTCTTCTGCTCAGTTCTAGAGGAAAAAGATCAGCATCCAGGCTGGTGAACTTGAACAGCTTTGACAATCTGTTTCTAGTCAGCGGGTCTCACATAGCACAACCGGGTGTACACGTTGGCTTCTTTCCATTTTTTTAGAATGTGGTTTCCATATCTGATCAACAGTGACTCCCTCTGAGTTTATTAGACATGGTGTTTCCTAAATACTTTCTTTGTAGAAAAATATGTAGTAGCCAGAGGCGAGAATGTCAAGAGAAAGAGTAGCAGAGAACATACCGCAGGTACCTGGGTCAATTTCTGTGAATTAATCTATTTAACACTTAGAATGGAATTAGGATCATTTTGGGGCTTTTAGTTAAGGATGCCTGCCCTGGTGGGTTGTAATGTTAGCTACTTAGTTTGTTTTCTTTCTTTCTTTTTTAATGATTTCATTTATTTGAGAGAGGAAAAAAAGCAGGTACACACATGGGGGGAGGGGAGAGCAGCAGACTCCCCGCTGAGCTGAGCCTGGAGGGGATGGGGCTCAATCCCAGGACCCTGATATCTTGACCTGAGCCCAAGTCGGATACTTAACAGACTAAGCCACCCAGGTGCCCCTTCATGTCTATTTTTTCAAATATTAGAGGTGTCCATTTAGGCACAAGACAGACTAATCATTCCCTGTAATTAAAATGGTAATGTGCTTTCTTATGCAATTAATGTAAATGTGACACTTGAGGTCAGTGAAAATAGATGTGTCCAAAACAGTAGAGATAAATATGACTTCAAGGGGAATATACGTGTACAATGATGTCCTTAAATTATTTTATGTTACTGTGTGGCAGATGCCTGTCTTAGGCATTTCAGCCCCAGCAGCTCGGACTCCCAGAGCAGAAATAATCTGCAGTTGGCTTGGAATCATTAATATTCTTTTAAAATATTTAATCAGCCAGTGAAAGGCCATGAGTCTATATGATCCACAAAGTGGAACGTAGTACACCTCATTAGCACAGATGAGGCAGATTTGTCCATATAATTGAATATTAAGACATAGTAAATTTGAAACAAAATGTTTAGTGAATTATACTAGTCCAGTGTGTCTAGAAATTATTTTTAAAAAATATTTTATTTATTTTATTATGTTATGTTAGTCACTATACAGTACTTCATTAGTTTTTCATGTAGTGTTCCATGATTCATTTTAAAAAATATTTTAAATTGAAACAGGTAAAATTCCATTGTAAATGAAAAAGACATTGTATTTCATAAAGCCACTGCCTGATCCAAAGGATGGTTTTTCTATAATAGAACTTTTTTGCATATATTAAACTTCACCAAATGAATATTCCTGTATGAGTGTAATTTTGATTTCTGTCCAAGCGCCACTCATTCTGGGCAACTGTGTTGTCCCTGTGCTATTTTCATTACAGAGATGGGGGTTGGGACCGGAGATGAGAGAGAACTAAGCTACTAGGTTTTTAATTTTGTCCTCTGACCTTCCCCCTCCAGTTAACATTCTCTCTACCATTCTTCTGTTCTTCCCTACCAAGCTTCCTGAAAGTGGGGTTTTTGTTTTTCCTGCTGTCTACATGACTAATTCTCCCACTCACTCCCTCTTAGAGCACTTCAGTCTGGCTTCCACTTTAAAAACATCAACAAAATTCTATGTGAGGTCATTAGTAACCTCCATGTGGCAAAAATCCCATGACTTTCTCGAATCTTGTCCATTTGCCACACCCTTCTGTTTTTCCTCCTTTGTGGTTTAAGTCCATCTTCTTCAGAAAGCCTTTTTCCTATGCTCCCCAAGCCATATTAAATCTGCTTGTAATTCTGCATTTGCAGATACTTGATTCAGCTGCATGAGAGCAGGGAGCATGCAATGTTGACCCCTGATAGCCACTGATGCCAAGGACTGGTGCATCGCAGGTACATAAAAGTGTTTGTTGATTGAATAAGATTGAGAGGTAGTAATCAGGTACTGTGAAGTCTAGGTGCCAGGCAAAAAAACAATAAAAAAACCCCAAACCAGTGCAAGTACAGGATAGCTCCTTTTGTAACCGAACCCAAGTCCATCTGCCTGATGCACAGCAAAGACCATCACTGAGACACTGGGCATGGTAAAGGAAGGGTTGATTCCGGAGGCAGCCAAAGGTGGGGATGAGGAGACAGGAGGGCAAGCCTCAAATCCACCTCCCTGAAGGAGAGTCAGGGAAATTTAAAGGCAAATGAAAAAGGTCTGGGTAAAAGTTGCAGCTGTGCTTAGCAGTCCTGTTAACCCTTTGGTTACCAGTGTGAATCCCCACTGTCTTTTGATTATTGCTCATTCTTGAGGGAATTGGGATAACGACCATTCTAGTTACTTCCTGCTAAAATGGGGCAAAGATCAGGATTAGAGGAATGGAAAGGTTCTGTACTCATTTGGAAATCTTTAGTTCCAAGTTGAAACCCAATATTCTACGTTACCAGGATTTTTTGTACTTCGGTTTGTTGTTCTTACACTATTTTATCTAGGGCCTTAGGGGAGATTTGTTGTAACCACGTAGCTTGTCGTACTTGTCCACAGATTTCTTTGGATCAACTCTCCTAAAGAGTTACGGGTCCAGCAGAGGCTTGCTGGTCCAAGCACGGTTCTTTTTGATCTTCATTTATTCTGTTTTTCCAGTTTATTTGGGTCTCCAAGAAGGAGTTTAATTTCTGTTAATGCCCAAGGCTTTGGACACTGCTTGTGTGACTTTTGCCACAAATGCATCTCCATTGTCACCCTGAATTATGAACAGCAATCCAAGCCTAGGATGATCTTGCTTAAAGTGTTTTAACAGCTTGAGACCTTCCCTGAATGACAATGGAAAAGCTTCAACCCAATCTGTAAAGTTGTCTATAAATACTAGCAAATATCAAAAATTACCTGTTGTTTTTGATATCCTGGTAAAATTTACTTGCCAGGCTTCTCCAGGTTTGGGGGCTCTGAGTTGTATACCTTTTAAAATGGATAGGGGCCCCGTCTTAGGATTGTTTCTAGCACAAATGTCACATTTTTTAAATAGTTCTCTAATGATTGGGACCCGCAATATACTTCTGGATCCATCGAAGAGCAGCATCTCACCCATTACAGGTGCTTTGGGGAATACAGTTAAATATTTCTCCCATAAGATGTTCTGGGAAAGGATTCATTCTATTTCCAGCTGGCTCTAGCGGCAGCATGGTGTTTTAATCCCCATGCCTTGGCTCCCTTTAGGAATATTGTGGTTGATACTGTAGTTAAGATTATGTCTGGTACTAAAGCCACTATAGAGGGTTTTGGATCTTTGTAGAGGCTGCCAACTTGGTAGCTTGATCCGCCCAGTTGTTCCCTTGGGCAATCAGTCTGATTTCTGTTGTTCTCAGCAATGGACAATAGCTGCTGGGTCACCATTGCATCCAGCTCTTAATGGTCTTTGATCCATAGAACTGTTCTTGTCTGTAAACATCTCAAAGTCTGGATTTTCCAGTGGTAGAGCCATCAAATAAGGAGGGCTGGAATAAAATTGATCAATTACCTGTAGGTTTCTGGGGATCTTTGAGTGGTTTATACAGAAACAGGCATGAAGATGGCCTAAACATGGGCCCTTGTGGCAGTTTTTCTCTGAAGTTTACCTCAAGCTGTCTAGTTTCTGTTTGCAGGGCTTTAAGAAAAAGAGCAGTTTTATTGCTCAGTGATTCCAAGTCAAGAGAACGGGAGAAAATTGGAAATATTCGTGTGGAGAGCTTGGCCAGATACTTGAGGACACCAGAATTCAGAATCCAGTTTTATAGGCAAACAACAAGCACTCACAAACAGTTCATCAGAACTAAAAAATCTAACATCCACAACAGTGTGTTACTGAAACATTTCTCTAAAGATCACCCTCATTTCCAAAGATTAGGACTAATTTGTTTGTAAAATAATGTTTGTAAAATGTTTGTAACAAACTTGGCCTAATTATTTACCTAAGTGCAACGAAATAGTGATTGGCCATATGGATTTTTGTTTGTTGCTTTAAAAAAAAATCTGTTTTCCTGGAACTCTTCCTAAGAAATTTCAGATCAAATGTCTAATAGCCTCTCAAGGCTAAGAAGCCAAGCTAAATTCTTGCCATCCGATTTCACCTACAATACCTAGAGGTTTGGGTGAATTCCTCTCTTCGTGGGGTCCTCAAAATAGCTGGAGGTTCCTGCACCTGCCAGGAAGTGACCTTCTTTACTCACCTGGGAAGGCTGCTGGTACACGTGTAAGCAAGGTATCAGGCCAGTTTTTCCAAAGGGCCTCATTGGCTGCATCAAGTCAACCTTAGTTTCTTAAAGCTGTCTGGTCACATCTGAGTCTATGCATATCTCCTTCCGATAGAACATTCCAGTCAAAGCCTTGGTAATATAACCAACGTTTCCAATTGTGTCCTGACAAAAGGAGAACAGATTCTTAATAAACTTATGCAAATTAGTGCATTGCTATGGAAATAGAAGAATCCGTACTAGGAATTTCTGAATTCTGGAGGGATCAGGTAAGGAAATAAAGATACCTGTTTCACATTTGTTTACAAATGAATGTTTTATCAAACTTCCGTAAGTCATAGATAGTCTTAAATTTGGGAGAGCAAATACTAGAGAACCAGCAATGTTTCAAACAAGAGTCTGTTTGAATGCAGTTTTGCATTAGTTCCAGAAATTCTTACCGAGTTTAGTTTATGGCCTTAAAGGTATCAGAGACCTGTAATTGTTATTATAATACAATTGACAAGGAAATTCTGTGACATACAACCCTCTAATAATTAGACTTACAGGTGAGGACATTATCCCAGGACATTATCAAAACCTTAGGAATTTTCTATAATTTCTGCAACAGTGATAGCAATGACCCCACCGTATAGCATAAGGAGGGTTCTCATCACTCATGTGACAATGCTGCCCACGTAATTTGACACACCAAATCAACAAGCCTAATTAGTCAAAAAGACTTCCTTTAGAAGTTGAATTCTGGAAAGTTCGTCAGAAATATCAGAAAAAAAACTTCAAACAATATGCCTATTTAGGATTAGAGACCATTATAAAACTCAATATTTATTTAGGCAAGGTGGCAATAAGATCTTAAAGGCAAGTGCAGAGGGTTATGCAGTTGTTTCAACTTTAATCAGAGACCTAATAAAGACAAAACATAGTATTTTTCCAGGCAGATTAAAGATAAAAAAAAACTTCATGATTTAGACTAATCTAAGAAAACGGTCATTTTAACAAAGAGAAAACCAAATTCCAATCTCATCTGGTATACTTCTGATATTAAGACTCATTCAGTCCAAGAAGATAGATTTTTAAAAAATTATGCAGTCTTTTTTTCCTCCCTGTCCGCTCTCCCATGTGGATGTTGGGACAAGGATGTCCAGGGCACTGTGAGGATCAGAGTTCTTGTGGCAGGTGCTGGGATGGGCGGACCAGAATCCCCATCAGGAACGAAGGGCTGTCAGCTGGAGGAAGGCTGCAGCAATCCTCACCTCTCCGAGGCCAGCAGGATTGCTCTGACCCAAGACAATGGCCTTGTCAAGGGCGTGCCCCCTCCCCAGGTGGTCACATCCAATGACTGTTCAACAGAAGGGTAGAGAAACCCAGTCTTTTTGTCCCAATTCAGGGTGGCTTTGAAGGGTAATGCAATGTTTGGAATCCTCGGGCAGTCAGCTAAGGTTTCTGTTGACGCACCCCTGCTCACCTTCTGCCTGATCTTGCTCTCGGGCTCCCTTCTCCTCCCCAGGTGGTGCTCACTCCCTAGTTAACTTGTTTACACGCTAAGCCCATAATCTCAGTTCCCATGACCATGCACAAAATTCGTTTCCAAATTCATTCAGATTTTGTCCTAAGTTTTTTCCTTAAATAACCAGTTTTGCTTTCCTTGCATACAGTTGTCCCCCTACTATTTCTAGTCGTCTTAATTACATTTATTAAAATTATTTACATCTATTTGTTCTTAGATTACCCATAAAACTTGGAGGCATTTGACAAAGTTCTCAGGTCTTTTTTTTTCTTTTCTGACAAATTTTGCAAAGAAGGTAACGTGAACTTATTTGACTTTCAGTAAACACAAGCAGAATAAAGTTTTACATTTAATGCTGATAATTCTAAAGAGAGGTTCATTTTAATTGAACCAACAACCTTAATTAGCTTTAATACTGAGTATTTTTCAAGATTGCATGAACTTGAAATGTTTGGGTTAGCTTTTTTCTGAGTTTTAGAATGTCCAATTCTTATAAACAGTTGCCTTTAAATCAACTAAATAGAGCTCTTTTATAAATTGGTTTTAGCAACATCATCAAAGGTAGAGAAATATCTAGCAGGTACAACATACACGAACATACATAAATACACAGACAAGATGCAAACAAAATTTTAAAGGCCCAGTTTCCAAATATCTTCCTTTGACAAAACAAAGCTAAAATCTCCCATTTTCCAGTTAGAACACAGCCGGTTTTATGCAAAGACACCGGAAGCTGCAGGGGCAAGCCAACCTAATGAAGCTCAGAGGACCTCTGTGAGCGTTGGCTCCTCCTCAAAAGCTGGGGCTTTTCCGACTGAACCAAATAGTTTTCTACTTTCTAGTTCCTCCCGAAAGGTCAGAGCATCACTGACTGAATCAAATGGCTCCCTCATCAGCTTTTTAAGCTAGAAAAGGAGACAAGGAGACCTCCAAACCGCCTATATGGAGGCAACCAACTGGGAGGAAGAAATCTAGGAGAGCCAAGGCAAAGAGGAGGAAGAAATACGCTCAGGTGTATTCCACAGGAAGTACTCACCAAGAGACGTCTGTCATGCAAACCGAACCCCCAAACCATTTCCTTGCAGTGAGAATTGAATTACGTGCCAAAGGTTAGGTGCCAGGCACGGTGGAGTCCCAGGGATGGTCCCTAGGAAAAAAAGCCTAAGCAGCTGCTTGGACTCGTCACTGAATTCCCCCATTACCAGCTTGGGGGTGGGGGAGTGGGGAGGGGGCATGAACCACGGGCAACAAGCTTCGGGTTGGCTTGTCAACTTGGTAACTAAACCCAAGTTCATGTGCCTGATAGGCAGCCAAGATGATCACCGAGATATCAAGAGTGCAGCAAGGAGAGGGCTTAACCCGAGAGGCGGCCACATGAGGAGACCAGAAGACAAACCTCCAATCCACCACCCAGAAGGAGGGGAGTCAGGGAAATTTAAAGGCAAATGAAAAAGATCTGAGTAAAAAGTTGCAGCTGTGGTTATTGGTCCCACTGACCCTTTGGTTACTGGTTTTACTTTCTTCCATCTCCAGACTTTATCGATTCCTTAGAGGCTGGTGATGGTTCTGTGTGGAGAATGAACATTTGATTTCTGGCCAAATATTTATTTTATCAAAGCTCCCCCCCCAAGACAGAACAATTTCACTTTTCCATATTGTGATCTTTTTTATCCCTCATCATCCGAAATTTATTCTTTAAAACTGAGCTGCATTTTACATTGTAAATTAATTCAACTTTCACTAAAACTGTGTCCTACGGGGTAGGACTCCTTATATGTCCCTGTCACTCCAAGGAACTTTCTGTCAAGTCCCACTCCATAAATAATTGTCAGCCTTAAGTACATAAATGACATTTAATAGGTCATAGAAAGGAGACAATTTGTCCAAATAGCCTGCCTGTGCTTTGGCAGGGAGACAGCCCATTTTTGGAAAGTCACATCCAGCTTTTAGGAGAATTGGATGAGAACAAGTAGGGCAGGTTTCTGCCCCGTGACCGGAGAAGTTCCACCACGGCCTCTGCTCCCCGTCAAGGCTAAGCTGTTCAACCTAGTCTTTGTTGAAGCTGTTTTTTTCCTCTAGCAGCTGGGGAATAGAAGGGCCTAAAGCCTAAATATCATAAGATGAATGCCTTGAATCCGACCGCTTGCAAATATTTCATGTTTCTACGACAGTAAAACCTACCTGGAGCCCTTACTCTGATTGGCCTTGGGGCCAGCAATGGTCTCTTAGACTGAAGAATACATTTCTGGAGGCTACAGGTTAAAAAATCAAATAAGGCTCTGCCTCAAAAAAAAAATTAAAATGGCATCCATTGGCTGTGTAGGTCCTGTGTCATCTGTCAGGACAGCAGCTTCAAGAGAGATTAAGAAGTTAAGCACACAGCCTGTCAGTGGCCGAGTCAGCCTTGTTCCCACAGAGTCAGCGGGGCGCGCCCATATTTCTTACCAGCTTCTTCCACCCTAAAGATGATGTGGACGGAGCTCGACCCCAGTGACTGTAGCCCAGGGCCATAGCTGCCTGTGCGTAGATCTAGTCGGCGATCGCCAGGCCCTGGCGTGGGCACCGTTGTTCTCTGTGCCTCCACACATTATTGGGCATTGCTAAAGGCAAGCTTCACCCAACGGGGCAAGGAGATCATCGTTCCCAATGGGAGAAACCACGCAGCTTTTCTGAAGATATGGTGCTGCATTTGTTAATTTCTAAAATTTTCCCAGCAATTACTTCTAGTCATCCTATTAATGTAAAGGACACTGTTATTGTCAGAGCATTTGGGAGCTAGGGGAGTGGGGAGGGATGGGGAGGAGAGGAATCAGAATATTTTGTCCACCCTTCTGAGATTTCAGCTGCCATCTGGAAAACATCAGGTAGTCCTAGCTCCCTCAGGCCAGGAAGAGCCATCCTTCAGGCCATTGGGTGCAAGATCCCTGAGTCCCAGGGCTCCCGTTCTGGCTGTGGCTGTTCTGGGGAGATGATGGGTAGCGAGGAGTCCAGGGCAGGGGAGCCTGTGGGAGGTAGAAGATGAAGGTTCTCTTTGGCTCTGCACCGGGACAAAGAGCTGATTCAAACTCCCTCATTCCTGGTTGAAAATAAGACCCTGGGAGAACAAAAGGCATTATTCAGAACTAATTTGTGACATGATCATTGATCATGTTACTTTAAACCATACAACATATAAAAGAAGTAACTTTTTTATTTCAAAGGCAGGCATGAAGAACACATTAAAAAAAAGAATCAAAGTTAAAAGATTGAGTTTTTCTAGTCTATTTGGTATTCTTTATTTATTTTAGTACACGTAGGTACGATGTCTATTCGGCAGAGATTTCCTTTTAAGTAGTTTCAAATTTTAGAAGCAAAAGCTCTCATGAATGGTAATTAATTGGCAGTGGTTTTTGGAGATACCTCAATGGAATCTGATGTCAGAATGGATACTGTTTTGTTTGTTATTTGGGTTTTTCATTAATCTAGTTTGAGTGAGTCAAGAGGAAGTCTTAGGCGTAGTCCTATTTATTTGTATGCAAGTTTTATCTGATGGGGAATTATGCATTTTTAATAAATCAGCTTTTTCTTTCTCTTAAGAATTGATCTATTGAATATTACAATCCTGGTTTCAGCTCTGAAATGTAAAGTTCAGCCAAATTCTGAAAATGACTTGGTAGCATATTTATCAATTAAATATAATTACTATTACTTCTAATTTTTTTCTTTTGCATATGCCTTCAGAGTGTTCTAGTTTGACTTTTTTCCGTTTATTCAAGTACACAAGTGCAGAATAGGCATAGCAAATCCATGACTATCAAGATATAATTCTATCGTTTTTAATTATGTTTTATAAGGAAATTAAAGCTTTTTCAATATCTTACTGTAAAATATAATTAATAACATTGAATAGATGTTTAAATATCACATAAACATGATGATTTAAATATCAACATATTTCCTATGTTAAATCATTAGTATTAACTGGTGTCGTGTGAGTTTGCTAGGGCTACTGTAATGAAGTGTCACAGACTGGGTGGCTTAAACCATAGAAATTTATAATCTCACAGCTCTAGAGGCTGGAAGTCTGAAATCAAGGTTCAACAGGCTTGGCTCCTTTCTGGGGCTGTGAGGGGAGGCTCTGGTCCAGGCCTCGCTCCTTGATTTATAGATGGCTGTCTCCTCCCTCTGTGGCTTCATATCATCTTCCCTCTATGCATATCTCTGTGCCCAAATTTCCCCCTTTTCTAAGGACAGCAATTATATTGGATTAGGATCCACTCTAATGGCTTCATTTAAACTTTATTATCTTTGTAAAGACCCTATTTCCAGATATGATCACATTGTGAGGTACTGAGGGTCAGGACTGTGATGTATGGATCTTGGGGAGACACGATTTAATCCATAGCACTTATGTTTTGGTCCTTCAGACTCATACCCTTTTCACATACAAAACACATTCATCCCACTCCAACATCTCCAAATGTCTTAACCCATTCTGGCATCAGCTCTAAGTCCAAAATATCCAAATACATCTAAATCAGTTATGGGTGACACGTGGCATATGATTCATCCTGGGGCAAAATTCACCTCCATCGTGAACCCATGAAACCAGGAAACAAAGTTATCTGCTTCCAAAATACAATGGTGGGCAGGCATAGGATAGACATTTCCAATCCAAAAGGGTAAGATCAGAAAGGAAGAAAGAGTCGTGGGTCCCAAGCAAGTCTGACACAGGCAGGGCAAATGCCATTAGAGTTTAAGCCTTGAGAATAATCCTCTTTGGCTGGATGCTCTACAGCTCTGTCCTTTGGAACTGCCTGAGTCTCAGTCTCCCCCTTCAGCCAACGGTGGGTATGTAACAGTATTCTGAACTAGTTGTAACCTGTAAAGATTACTAACATGGTAGGAAAACATTGGCCAGGCAAATTGAAGGGGGGGGAATCTAATTTGAATTCTACCTTATTAATAAGGGACTGATTAGGGGCACCTGGGCAGCCCAGTCGGTTAAGCGTCTGCCTTAGCTCAGGTCGTGATCCCAGGGTCCTGGAGTCAAGCCCCGCATCAGGCTCCCTGCTCAGCGGGGTGTCTGCTTCTCCCTCTCCCTCTGCTCCTTCCCCCTGCTCATGCTCTCTTTCAAATAAGTAAGTAAAATCTTTTAAAAAGTTAGGGACTGATTATTCATACTCAGAGTTAATGCAATGCTTCATGTAAATTCATATGTGGCTGGTTAGGTAGGAAATCAATTCTGGAAGCTCTTACAGAGAAGAGCAAATCCACTTCATTATTAGTTTTTTCCCCCAGAAATAATGACAATAAAAACTATCAACAATATATCATGTAGCCACACTTATTTCTACCAAGATTTTTTTCTCTAGAGTCGGATTTTTACAAACCAACACCAAACTGACACATGGACAATCCTCAGGTTATAGATGTGTGTATTTCTCTCAGATTGAACTAAAAACTAGTGCAACTTTCCCATTTAAAGTGACCCAGGAATGAAGATGGAGAGGAAGCCATGTGAATGGTGCTTCACTAATTGACTTGTCGATTTTGAAATCTCATTCAGATTCACTGCAAGGAGGCTTTCATTATGATGTTTACAATATTTTTAAAGTGGTGAATTTGTTTAATTTTGACTTTCAAGGGCATTTCCAATATATTCAGTAAACTTAAACAAGTTTTATAAACATTTTCTGTTAGAGATTCCCAAGGAAATTGACCTAATCATTTGCTGAAGACTAATTTATAACTGGCATATCAAAAGTGTTTTTAAAAGAAGATTCTAAAAGTAGCAGGATGATCCAATGAGACTATATTTACACGTGTGGATGAGTATGCGTGCTGTCCCAGCAAGAGAGAGACACTTCGGACTTGCTGAAGGCAGCCTGGAGACCAGCAGATGGGGCTTCTTGAAATCACATCACAATCACAACCCATCATTCTTCCCCTCCCCACTAAAGGATAGCTGTGGGCGCTTTGGAGTCACTGCCAAAATTTTGCTTAGGAGAAAAACTTATTTTTGAATCATTAATTAAGGCCAAACGTCACTATTATTTTGGAGGGTTGACAAGGTTAACAGGTGTGATCAGACTGTATTTAGAGAATTCAAAGGAGCTCTGATCTCAACTACTTAAAGGTTAGACAGGTAGCATGAATTAATCAAGACATAGGGGCAGAAGAAAATAGAGGAGAGAGACTGTGTCTTGGTCTGGGCTGGCCAAACAAAGTGCACGCTTTAAACTCCAGCATGGTTGTCATCTATTAAAGGATACAGTGTTGTTTCTCGGTACTATTTTTGGAAGATGTCCATCTTTTAGGCACTATGGGAATATTTGGCACTACAGGGTGTATGGTGAGCATGGGCCAGGAGAAGGAACCTTCATATACATGTAGTTTCATTTTATTTTATTTTATTTTATTTTATTTTATTTTATTTTATTTTATTTTATTTTATTTATTTTTTTAAAGATTTTATTTATTTATTTGACAGAGATAGAGACAGCCAGCGAGAGAGGGAACACAAGCAGGGGGAGTGGGAGAGGAAGAATCAGGCTCATAGCAGAGGAGCCTGATGTGGGGCTCGATCCCATAACGCCGGAATCACGCCCTGAGCCGAAGGCAGAAGCTTAACCGCTGTGCCACCCAGGAGCCCCTGTATTTTCATTTTAAATTGGGATCATGAGAAATGACCATTGGTATAGAGCTGTGCCCATTGACCCCATAGTAGAGAAGAAAGCTGCATGGCAAACAAGCTTCCCAGGGACACGGCTGTTGATCTTGGAGGGCTGTGATGCAGCAGGGATGTTGAAGCCAAGAGTGGGTTCCATAGTGGCCGTACACTGTGAATTGATCTTAAATTTTGTATGTAGGCTATATTTTGGACCAATATCCACTCAGTGCCTCATTCTATTTTGGAGGATTTATGGGGAGAAATTAGGATGTTTTAGGGGAAGGAAAAGATGGAGGAAAGGAAAGCGGTGGTGGATAATTGAAGGGGAAGACACAATAGAAGGGGAGAGAAGGCTCACAGGGAGGGAAAGAATGAAGGCAATACGATGACCTCTCAGAGTGAGATTTAAAGGAGATGATGTGGAAAGTGCCTGGCCTGGAGGCATCCAGGCCTCCCAGACCCTGTGGTTTCCTCTCTCATTCCTTCCCTTTAGGGGCAAGAATTTATGTATGTCCCCAGGACCCAGAACATAGTGGTGTCCGATAATTTTCACTGAATCATTCCAAAGTTTACATCCGATTGTCACAGTTCACATAATTACGTGGTATGTTAATGTATAGATCTTTTTGGGTCTGGCCTTAGTACCTTGAATATGCAGAGGAATAGTTTGTATTTTGAAGATTGTGTCTATTTCCCTTTTCAGGTCTTCCTGAAACAAAAATCTTGTAAACAGATGCGAATATGCGGTATATGAAGTTTATTAAGATTCGACCCCATCCAATTCATATATTTGAACATGTAGACCCATTGCAATATGGAGATTGAAATTTATGGTTTTAAGTTTAAAAAGTTATATTTTTGGGCTATGAGAGAAAATTTTAAAGTAGTCCAAATCAATATAGCATTTTTAAAAAGCCTAGATTGCTTTAGTGTCTGTTGCAAAATGTAAAATTTTAATACTACAAAACAGCTGCAGAAGAGCACACTAGACCAGCTGCTCTCTTTTCTTTTGTCACTGTTGTCGAACGAGTTTATTTTTAGTAATGTAACATGTTTATTATTCATTTAAAGTGACTGTAAAAGCAAATTTTGAAAGGATGCTTTCAGCATACATACAAATTCTCTATGAGTTTCCTTATTGCACGCATTATCTTGAGTAACATTTTTATTGGTTTATTTGTTATCAAGACATTTATGGTGTTCAGTACCATTACTTTTACTTCTATGCCTTAGAACGTCAGATGCTCTAAATTAAAGATGTGGTTGGTAATTACATAGTTATTTGGATTTGTGAGCTACGTTTGCAAACTGCAGTCTTTATGAGAAAGAATTGGATAACATTTTCAGACTTGGCAGAAATAGAGAACGTCCTTTCATATAAAAAGGTCCACAGAAGCATTGATAAGAAAATGATGAACAATCGAGTGAATAATTCCAACTAAATAAACATTTTTTGGGGGATTAAAAAAATATTTTTCCCCCTGGTCTTAAAATAGCTACCTCCATGAGTAATACTCACTGGGTAAGAGTTTAACCCCTTCTGTGTCCCTGCAATGCAGTCCAGTCATGCCACATTGTAGTTCACGTTTGGTGTCATTATAGGTCCCTGGGATGTGAGGTCTGCCGAACCATCATCAGGACTGTCTTTTATCCCTTTGGACGTACGGTGTGGCTACATGGCATTCCCCTGACTGGGTCTTTTTGGTGCTGCAGTTCCAGGCAAGGTAATCAGTACTTTTTTTTTTTTTTAATTACTTTGACATCATAATTGCTTCATAGAGTTACAGAAGTTTGGTGTGAAGACTTACGAAAGAAGACCGTCATCCCCAGGAAAGGAATGACTCGTTACTGTAGAGATGCCAGTATAAAATAATTTTGTGGGGGGTGCCTGGGTGGCACAGCGGTTAAGCGTCTGCCTTCGGCTCAGGGCGTGATTCTGGCGTTATGGGATCGAGCCCCACATCAGGCTCTTCTGCTATGAGCCTGCTTCTTTCTCTCCCACTCCCCCTGCTTGTGTTCCCTCTCTCGCTGTCTGTCTCTATCTCTGTCGAATAAATAAATAAAATCTTAAAAAAAAATAATTTTGTGGGTCAGTTACAGATTAGATGTGTTAAAGGGGAACAGAATAACAGAAATATTCCAATTCAATACAGTTATCCCATTTCACTCCTACAGACATACCTTGGAGATATTGCGGGTTCGGTTTCAAACCAGGGCACTAAAGTAAGTATCTCAATAAAGGGAGCCAAATGAATTTTTTTATTTCCCAGGGCATATAGAAGTTACGTCTACACTATACTGTAGTCTACTAAATGTGCAATTGCATTATGTCTAAAAAACGTACATACCTTATTTAAAAAATACTTTATTGCTAAAAAATGCTAACCATCATCTGAGCTTTCAGCAAGTCACCGTCATTTTGCTGGTGAAGGGTGTTGCCTTGACATTTCTGGCTGCTGATGGTCAGGGTGTCTGGGGCAATTTCTTAAAATAAGACAACAGTGAAGTCCGCCACACCAATTGACTCTTCTTTCGTGAATGATTTCTCTGTAGCATGCGATGACATTGTACAGCACTTTACCCACAGTGGAACTTTCAAAATTGGAGTCAGTCCTCTCAGACTCTGCCTCTCCTTTATCAACCAAGTGGATGGAATATTCTAAATCCTTTGCTGTCATTTTAACAACCTTCACAGCATCCTCACTGGGAGCAGTTTCTGTATCAAGACACCACGTTCTTTGTTCATCCGTAACAAGCAACTCCTCATCCATTACCATTTTATCATGAGATTGCAGCAACTCAACTATAATAACAATGAAAAATAATTGAAGTGTTGTGAGAATTACCAAAATGTGATGCAGAGACACCAAGTGAGCAAATGCTGTTGGAAATGGCGCTGATAGGCTTGCTTGATGCATGGTTGCCACAGATTTTCAATTTGTAAAAAATGATATTATCTTTGAAGCACAGTACAACGAGGTATGGCTGTAGTTACTTTTAAGATCAGAATGATCTCACCACTGATTTTCCCATTTTAATGAACAGTGCTACCTCTCTTCTAGTTGCTTACGTTCAAAAGTGTAATCATCAAAAGTCTTCCTTCTCTTTATCGGTGTTCATTCTCCCTGCAAATAGCCAGATAGCCAAACATCCACGTGCTAAGAGTCAAGCACTGTGACGAATACGACACAATCTCTGTCCTCTAGCGGCTGTAGAGTCTCTTCAGAGCCTTGGCTACTCGGGACTTAATTTTTCCCGTGTCTTCGCTTTCCTTTTCCACTGCAACTACCCTCCTTCAGACTTTCATCACTTTATGCCTGGACTGTAGTACTAGTTTCCAAGTCTCTAATCATCTTGCATTCTACCACTTTGGTCATGCTTCAAATTCTGTAGTCTGTCAGGTGACGCCTCCCACAGAAGGCTACAGCCTGCTCTCCCCTCCCCCCGTTTTTTCTTAAACTACGAAGTGGTTTGTCTGGAATGCCCTTCTTCTGTTTCTCGGGGAGTCCAGTTTCAGTCATCGATCAGACCTCTGCTGAATCCCCATTACGACATCCTGAGTCCCGAGGATGGAAGCGATTTCTCCCTCTTCTGAGCCCCTCGTCTACTTACTGTTCACACTACGCTCGTGGTACTCATTATTCACGTCTCTGTAAGGTTGATTATCTGTTCCTGTTTGTACTTCATTATTAACTTCTATTTAGACTGTGTCTTTCTATCCCCTAGAGTTCATAACCCTGTGCTTTCGGCAAGCAGAAGTCACTCAGTAAATATCTATGGATAGATTGCCTCAAATAAAGATGAATTAACTCATTTGTTTATTCATTCACATGAAGTTCAGGCACAGGAATATCATTATCTAAGGCCAATTCTACAGCATTGTAAGCTTCTGTCATAGCCTTCTTATACAATCCAATTAATTCTTGTTGATAAAGTTACTTGGTTATTACCTCTATTGTTTTTTCAAAGAGTCAGAGCAAACTTTAGTGGCATCCACATAGAGTAAGACCTTGTTTTCAAATACTTGGTTCTAATTTCAAGTCTCTATGTGTATGGATTTATATATGTCGCTGTCTATATCTGTATCCCTCTATACGTATATACGTAAGTATAGGTCACATATATCACATATGTGTATATACATACACAGACACTATTTCAACTGTGTAATAAAAACAACAGGTACATTGAAATGAATTCTGTACCTTCACACATTGGAGATGGTCAATACCATAATTTGTGCTGCCAGCTCAACTCATTTTTGTGCAGTTATTGGAAAAATGCTTTCCCTGCTATTTTTATTTAAGTTTTTCTGAAATTACAAGAGGAGCTGTTAAGAAATTGTAACCATTTGCAACCATGTATCCATTTGAATCAGATTTCATACATACTACGCAATCAAAGCAGAATAAAGAAACAAACTGGATCTTAAGCTGATGAAACATGCTAAACTTTACATGGTAGGTGAAGCTGTTGCCTACAGTAAAATTTGGTGCTTCTGGTTATAACAGCAGAGTCCAAATGAGAGGTGCTGGGAGGAGGAGTGGGCTTGTTTGGGGGAAGATCTGGACTCTCCTTATTAGTTATGTTCCCTTAGGCAAGTCCCCCTCTGGGTTTCTGTTCCCCTGGGTGCAACACGTAGTTAATAGTAGCTGCCTCCCCGCATTGAGGTCTGGATACAGTAATGTACGTGAAAGCTCTCTGTAATATGTGAAATCCTCTGTAAGGTACTTGACAACCCGAGCTGGAACCTTGTTTCCTGTAGCCCTTCCCAGAAGTGCTGCTCCATGCCCTTCTCACGTTCCCTATCCTATGCTGTCCTCTGGGAATGCCCTATGTCCTCTGGGACTGTCCTCTGTCCTCTGGCTGTTGGGAATTTCTTTGTTTTTCTTGACGCTCTTGACTTCTCTCAACAAACTGACTTGTCCCTACAGCCTTCCTCCCATCCCCAACTCCTCCCCTGACAGATAACATCTGTGGTGGGTTTTTGATGTGGATTTCGGGCATGAGATGGGTGATATTCCTCAAATGAGGTGTGTGGTAAAGCGCTCTGAAGTTAGATGTTGCCCCCTCCATATGCCTTCTCTTACTGCTTCATAGACAACAACAGATCTAGTTTATACATTAGTATTTGAATGCTGAATATAAGGGGGATTTATTTGTTTCTGGGTCGCCAATGTCTGGGCCTGAAATTTTACCTAGCTCCAGAAAGTCTGTCGGCAATAGTCTATCCTTTCTAATTTTTAAACTCGGAAACACTTTTTTAAAGCAATTCAAAATTTCAGAGTTCTCATTTGAGCTAAAGGAGTTGAGTTCATCCAAAGGTAATAATAGCAGATAATAATAAAGAAGGTAATGTGCTCTTTGCCTCAGTTTCCGTGCTTGAAAAAATAGAAATGAGGTAAAATTTTCATGTATGTTGAGAGACTTGTGCTTCTTGCTTAAAAAGAACAAAATGAAGTTTTCCAGAATCTGAAGCTAGTAAGGTAAATTATATGTTAAGTGTTTGCTGAAGAAGAAATTGTATTATACTTGTCTTCCCAGTGTCCTATGGCAAAATAATTTAAATCCTTGGGAACACGCAGAAAGCATGTTTGATCTTTCTGCAAGAGGACATGGGACCATCAAGTAAAATTAAGACATTTGTAATCGGGAGTAGATCTTTTATGTGGTATTTGATTATGTGTTACATTTGTTATATGATTTGCAACAAGTTTGTGAAGCATTATTTTATGTGATGTACGTTTAATGAAAAAAACGGAATAGTTTCACTAGGATTATACCAGTTAATTTTGGCAGTCATCATAAATAAAATGTGCTATAGAAAAAAAATCTACCTTTCACTATCGTATGCTGTTTTGCTTGCAAATAGTTGAACTTCATTTGGCTACTGGTGGAAAGGAATTTTATCGGTTTCATCTCTTAAAGCATTTTTTCCCCTTGGCTTAACTACCCTACATTTTGGGGGTGCATGGGTGGCTCAGTCGGTTAAGCATCCGACTTTTGATTTTGGCTCAGGTCATGATCTCAGGGCTGTGAGATCGAGCCCTGCGTTGGGCTCCATGCTAAGTGGGGAGCTTGCTTAAGATTCTCTCTCTCCCTCTTCCTCTTCCTCTGCCCCTCTCCCACCCTGCTCTCACTCTCTCTTTCTCTCTAAAAAAAAAAAAAAAAAAAAAAAAAATAATAAATACTCTATATTTTGCCAAAAACATGCAATTTTCTTCTTCTTCCCAACCATGTTTGACTTCCTGGTATTATTCACCTTGAAAATGCTGCAAAGATATTATCATCTCTGTATTTTACAACCCGGGAGGTCCCCTGTTTCTTGTTCTCTTTTAAAACATTTTGCAACACAGGTAATGATTTAATAACTTATTTGCAGGTCTGGTTTAATCTTGTTTTTCTCTGTAGAACTGTAAGCTTTCTGAGAGCAGGGACCTGCTGCCCTCTGTACACATGGCCCTCCTGGTGTCTAGTACCGTGCCTGGCACATGGTGAGTGTGAGACGGAAGTGGATTCACTGACTGAAAATGGTGGATAACACTCTGGCTCTACCACTTCACTAACTAGTGAATGAATCCCACTTTTTAAAGATATGACAAGTGTGCTTAAATGGGCTTATTCACCATGAGATGAAAAATGAGAATATAGAATGTCATCTTCAATTATTACTAGATGAAGATATTAAGCATAGAGCAAATCAGAACAGCGCTTAATATTTTAGGAACTCTGTGGGGGGCGCCTGGGTAGCGCAGTCGTTAAGCCTCTGCCTTCGGCTCAGGGCGTGATCCCGGCGTTCCAGGATCGAGTCCCACATCGGGCTCCTCCGCTGGGAGCCTGCTTCTTCCTCTCCCATTCCCCTGCCGTGTTCCCTCTCTCACTGGCTGTCTCTCTGTCACATAAATAAATTTAAAAAAGGGGCGCCTGGGTGGCACAGCGGTTAAGCGTCTGCCTTCGGCTCAGGGCGTGATCCCGGCGTTATGGGATCGAGCCCCGCATCAGGCTCCTCTGCTATAAGCCTGCTTCTTCCTCTCCCACTCCCCCTGCTTGTGTTCCTCTCTCGCTGGCTGTCTCTATCTCTGTCGAATAAATAAAATCTTTAAAAAAAAATTAAAAAAAATCTTAAAAAAAAAGAATATTTTAGGAACTCTGTGCACTTCATGGTCCAAGCCCCTAGAAATCCACTTAGGTAATTAAAGTGCAGTAATAAGTAGAATCTGAATCTCAAAAAGTCTCAAGTTCAAAGAAAGAGGTAATTTGTGGAAGGAAAGAAAACTTCACTGATGGATTCAATCTGATCAACATATATTTTCTTTTTTTTTCTTCAGCTTTACTGATATATAACTGACAAAACTGTAATGTATTTAGGGTATTAAGTGATGATCTGATTTATGTGTACAATTTGAAAGGTTTCCCACCACTAAGTTAATGAACGTATCCATCACTTCACATATTTATCTTATAATTATTATTATTAGTGGGGATATTTAAGTTCTACTCTCTTTGCAAATTTCAATTATACAGTACAGAATTATTAACCACAATCACCATATTACACGTTAGGTTCTCAGATCTTACTCATCTTATAGCTGAAAATTTGTACCCTTTTACCAGCCTCTCCCTATGTCACTTCCATCTCCCAAACCCCTGACAACCACCATTCTCTATTTCTATGAGTTCAACCTTCTTCTTTCTTTTTTTTAATTCTATATATAAGTGATACCATGCAGTATTTATTTGTCTTTCTGTGTTTGGGTTATTTCACTTAGCACAATGTCCTCTAGGTCCTTTCATGTCATTGCAAATGGGAGGGTTTCCTTTTTTTTTTTTTTTTTAAAGCTGAATACTATTCCATTGTGTATATATACATATATACCACACTTTCTTCATCTATTCTTTCAGCAATAGACAGTTAGGTTGTTTCCATATCTTGGCTGTAATGAACATAGGAGTGCAGCTGTCTCTTGGAGATAATAATTCCATTTGGATATATACCCAGAATTAGGATTGCTGAAACAAAATATGTTTCTCAATAACAGTATGAACAATGTCTTTTTTTTTTTTTTAATCCTTTGCAGCAGAATCTCAGAACTAAAATTGAGTCGAGTATAAGGTGATTCTGCTTTGGAGTTCATCCCAAAGATTAAAGGTATTCTAAGGTAGGAGGAATAATTATAGAAAGAGTTTGTGTGGTATCTTGGTAGTTTGTAGAGTTAATGGGTCATTTATTTATTTGATTTTTATTTTTTTAAATACTTTATTTATTTGACACAGAGAGAGAGAGAGAGAGAGAGAGAGAGTGAGCACAAGCAGGAGGAGAGGGAGAAGCAGACTCCCTGCTCAGTGGGGAGACTTAAGTGGATCCCAGGACCCTGGGATCGTGACCTGAGCCAAAGACAGACACTTAACCGACCGAGCCACCCAGGCACCCCATTAATGAGTCATTTAAAGTGAACTTTTTATAAGGAGAGAAGGCAAGTGCTATATTTTAGGAGCAGATATATTATTTTTTATTTTGCTTCATTTCCTTTTGAAGCAGGATTTCAGAGAATTGACTCTTATAGAGTAGGGGATCTTTCCTCTCCCCTCATGTAAGTGGGAGAGGATCTCTTTGTAGACAGCACAGGATTTCATTCTTCAAGTACTGCAGGGCCTGAGGGATAGTTTTAGCATCTCTTAGCCTCTTCCAGGACCATCCTATCTTGAAGTTTTCTCCTTAGAGATCCTGGTTGTTTCCTCACCTTGCCCAATCATACCTAAGTCAAAACTTTTCCTTCCTCTATGAATACTTTTTATTTACTTTTTATTATGGAAAATTTCAAACATGTAGAAAAGTAGAGAGTATATTACAATGAACACCCGTGCCTTAGTATAATGAACACCAACATCCAAGTGTTGGACATAACAGTTATTAATGTTCTGCCATTTTGCTTCGTCATCCTTTTTTGCTGAAATATTCCAAAGAAAACCACATACATCACCACACGCTACCTCTGAATATCACAGCCTTTATCTCCAAACACAAGGACTCCTTCTTACCCAATCCTTCACTACATCACATACCACCCCCAACACCATAATACATACCGTTTAACATGCAGTCCCAATTTGTATTTTTCTAATTTCTCTAAAATGTCTTTTACGACTGTTTTCTTCAGAATCCAATCAAGAACTACTGGTTGCATTCGGATCTATGTATCCTAAGTCTCTTATAAACCTCGGTCTGGGACTTGAATATCTTAGTTGGGAAAGGAATAACCGAGAGGGCTCAATTTGTAGACTTGGCAAGTCTCCCAAGTCTAAGTCAGACCCTGATGGGCAAGAGATGGGACTCTGAGACTTGGGACAGAAACATTAGAGTGGATGTGCTGGAGAACAGTAATCCCCAGGCAAGTGTGCAGAATCCATGCCTAGAAATGGATATTGAAGGGGGTTGGACTGGGGTATGCAGGCGGAATATAAGACTGAGTAAGAGTTTATCGATATGCATCATTCACCAATGATTTAGGGTAAAATGTTCTGAAACCATTGACTCCTGGAACCATTCTTATACTGCTAGGATGGCTCTAACGTTTGGAAGGAACAAGAACATACATTAAATGAGGTGGAGATGCCACAGTTGTCTTGGTAGAGTGCTGAGAAAGGGCTCAAAAGGTGCAGAGAAATAAGGATATTTGAATGGATTCTCTATTACATTCTATAAGATCCCATCTGAGACTCTCCAGATGATGTTCTTTAGGGGGGGTCCAGAGGACACTCCCTTCACTGAGGTATTAAGAAATCTGCTGGTATCATTTAGAAACTCAATAACGGTTGTCCTTGTACAATGACATTAGTAGGATATTTTATTATGAAGTGTGACTTGCTAGTGTGATGGCAATGATAGGACTTGAGGCTGGATAGTCAGAGGCAAAATGCAGATAAATGATGGGCAACAAGGTCAGACTGGCAGGCAGGGGCTCTGGTCTGTACAGACACATGATGATGACTAACAGACTACTATATTAGTAAGGACATCTAAAGAGGGATAATATAATTAAAAGATATCAGAATGGATGAATATAAGTCAGATGAAAACCCCAGTGGGTTTTCATAAACGAGCTAGCTCTTAGACACAAAGTTCATAGAATGCATGTCTGTGTTCTCTTGAAGAAGCACTCTGCTCGCTCTGCTATAGCACCGCAGATGTGTACAATAGTAATTCCCCCCAGTCTTTCCCCAAATGGATCAATGGCCACTTACCCAGTAACTGGGCACTAACTGTCCACTAGGTGTTTTGAGGGCAGCTGGATACAGAGTTTGGCCTGACACTGATAGCAAGGGACCCAAGCTGCCTATCATGACCCCCTTGTTAGAGTAGAGGCATGTGGAGTTCAGGTGATAAATTCATTCCTGGCATGGGATGGACATTACAGCAGCTGGAATAATTCTCATTTTGATTCATTGACTTATGAAATAAAAACTGTATTATAGGGAAAGGCTCAGTGGAACCTCCTGCCCCCCTCCCTGACAGCTCTGAAACTGCCACGTTAAGAAAATACACCCCCAAATGATTAAGGATGAGTGGTCCCACTTACCATCATTCACTGTAAGCCCTTAGGGGATTTTTTTCTTCTGGTTCCAATAGCTTTAGTTTCTGTGGGTAGAGAGGTCTGCTTCCTAGAGAGGAGACTCAGTAAGAATCCTATTAAAGCTAAAACTCTAGAGGTTGCCTGGTCATTTGTTTGCTGTGCAATCACCAGGCAATTGATTCAGTTTATCATGAGGAGGTATGATTGCTGTTACACAATGGGGGTAGAGAGAAGTGTGTTTGGAGTTTGTGGGATCCATGAGGCATCTTTTGGTACTCTTATCCCTAAATTTCACTGTGAATGGACAATTATTAACCACTGCCTGAGAAGATCATGGTCACCAGCCGCCCACCAGGAATGAAAGCCAGGATGAAGAGCACCCCATCAGGTAAGCAACGTAGACAGCAGAAGAGCTGAGTGAGGGTGAGGAAATATGAAGTGGGTGGTATGATTAGTTTCAGCCTCCATACCTGTTGTAGCAGTGGAGACTGTAGTTTGTGCCAGTGATCCTTCTCTTGTAATTTTTCTCTCTAGATATTGTGACCAAGCACCACTCTAAAGCACACAACAAAATGGGCTACGATAGGGGTGCATCTGAGCAGTTCATGGAGTGGACCATAGTAGGTAGAGTTGATGCTCTGCTCCAATCAGATGTCCTTGATTGCCATTGTACCATTTCCGTGAATAGCTTCGGTGCACTTCCCCCCTTGGAAGATTGACCTTGAGCTATGTAGTCCATTTATCTCCACATTTTTCAGAGACCCAGAAATGCCTCAGAAATGTGCCCCCCTAACCTTCTGCTGGCAGTTCTTCATGAATGACTGATGAGCACAAGAGTATGAAATCTCAGCTTTCTTGCTTGAGAACTCCAAGGCATAAGTCACACTCTCGGCACTGTTGACATTTTGGATGTGATAGTTCCTTGCTGTGAGGGCCTCCCTATGCATTGTAGGACGGTTAGCCACATCCCTGCCTTCTACCCGCTAGCTGCTGGTAGCAACCCCGAATGGTGAGCATCAAAAAATATCTCCCGACATTGCAAGTTGTCCCCTGGGGTCAAAAATCACCCCCTGTTGAGAACCACTACTTTAGAGCTTTCTGGTCAGATGGACTGCAACTACCTTCTGTAGGGCCTGCCTGAGATTGCACTCTTGGTGGGATTTCTCCCATCCCTTGCTTCCAACTCCCGTAGAGCTTTCTCTGGAAACATGTCCTTCATTGAGTCACTTGTACAAAGATCCTCATCTTCGGGACTATTTCCAAAGTGCTCAACTTAAGACAGCATCCATATTTAAACAGTCCGGGTGATTTAAAGTACTAAATGTAAATGGCAAAAGCATAAAGCTTTTTGAAAAGTTATAAAAAAATATTTTTGTGACCTTGCTGTTGGTCTAGGTCAGGTTTTCTCAGATAAGATACAAAAATCTTTACCCACAAAGGAAATGACTGATCAATTCTACTGAAGTAATACTAAGAACTTCAGTACATATAAGAAATCTCTATAAAAAGAAGAGACAAGCTATAGAATGTTGAAGATACATACAACACATACGGCCAACAAGAACTAGTATCCACATATAAGGAATGCTCATAAGTTGACAATAAAGACAGACATCACTATAGAAAAGTGGGCAAAGGACTTGAGTAGGCCTCTTATGAGAACCTAACTCCAAATAAGTAATAATCATATAAAAAGACATTCAGTCTCACTAGTAATAGGGAAATGGAAAAGTCCACAGGTATTTTGATATATTAAGCATCTACCAGATTAACAAGTAAAAAGTCTGACAACAATAAATATTGATGAAGGTGTGGAGCAATAGGAATTTTTAGACAATGCAGGTGGGAGCATAAATTGGTCAAACCATTTGGGAAAATCATTTGGCATAATCTGCTAAAATTCATATATTCTGCAACCCTTCAATTCCTTTCCTAGTTATGTGTTCTAGATGAATTTGTGCACAAATGAACCAGGATACTTCTACAAATATGTGTATTGCCGGACTGTGATAACACCCCAAATTGGAAATGACCCAATGCACAGCGACAGTCAAATGAATAAATTGTGGTACATACAATGTAATATTATACATCATTGAAAATTAAAGAACTATGGCTATTTGCAAAAATATGGTTGCATATTACAAATATAAGGAAAGAACAAAGGAACATCAATTACAAAATAATGCATTCAAAATGACCCCCTTTCCATATAGTTTAAAAATAGACAAAACCAAAGTATATTGTTTAGGGAAAATACATAAGTAGCAAAACTACAGAAAAGCCAGAAATGATTTTCACAAAAGTAAAAGTGATTATCTCCTGAAGAAAGAAAGGGGGTATTGGATCAAAGGGCTTCTAGGATACAGGAAACTTTTTTTTTTTTTGGCATAGTGGTTCATTTCATAATTATTTTAAAAATCTTAATCTTTATGGACATTTTTTTTCTCACATAAAAGAGTTCAAAGAAAATCTAATACTCTTTGCTTTGATCACTGTTGTAATTTGTTCAGGCTGCTGTGACAAATTACCACAGCCTGGGTGGCTTACAAACAACAGACATGCGTTTCTCACAGGTCTGGAGGCTGCAAGTGGGAGATCAAAGAACCAGTGTATTCTGTGTCTAGTGAGAGCCTACTTTCTGGTTCACGAATGTCGCCTTCTCCCTGGTCCTCACATGGTGAAAGGGGTGAGCTAACTCTCTGGGGTCTCTTTCCTGAGGGCACTAATCTTACTCAGGAGGGCTCTGTCGTCATGATCTAATCACCTCCCAAAGGCCCCATCTCCTAATACCATCACCTCATGGGGCAAGGATTTCAACAGAGGAATTCTAGGGGACACACTCAGACCAGAGCAACCATAGACTTTCATAGACCCCATTATCTCAGCCCCTTCTCCAATGTTGGATTTCAATGCCACCTTAGTCCTTTGATTCCTTTATTTTTTTTTAAAGCCTCCAACCCTTGCCTGATTAGTCCTTTCCTATATGGAGACACCCTGGCCTTTCACACTTGGCATCCATGTTGCATTAGCACTTTTAGCTCCCTTAGTGCCTTGCCTTCTCACGACATCGCTCAGGAAACTGCCAACATTGCAGTTTTGTTCATCTACCTTCTCTGGACTCTGGGGTGATGCAGGGATAATCAAACGTTAAAGAGATTCACAACTGGACTCACTTATGTTATGTAGTCTTGGTTAGACGGTCAATCTGCTTGGGAATCATTTTTATGGTCCCAGTTTGTTTTACTCCGTTCTCTCAAGTGGCTGTGCTGTAATTTTATCACTTACCTAAAATTTCCTCTCATGTTTTTGCTGAGATCTGTATTTTTTTTTATAAATGTTCCACTGGATATCACCACCTGAAAATCATATAGCCACCTCAAACTCACTATGGCCACTGAAGTCATCATATACCTTCTTCTCCTTGGAAGAAGGAATATCGACTCTCCTCAGTATGTTCCTTCTAAGACACACCACCCAGGAATCTAAGCCAGACACCCAGGACTCAGTGTAGAAGTCCTCTTTCTTAGTACTTATCACCAATTCTTTACCATGTCTCATACTCCACAAACTCAGTATAATTCATATTTCTCCTCTCTCTTTAGCCTCTCGGGCACTGTTCTGGTGCAATCCACCATGATTTCTCAAGTAGACAGTTGAAGAATCACCTCTGTAGCCTTTCTGTCTCCAAGCTCACTGCGTAGTGTAGCCACTGCATGCCAACTACTTACACAATTATGCACGAAATATCCTTAAAGAGTGCCCCAGACTTATAGGGAAAAAGATCTCCAACTCTGTAGCCTGTGTATGCAGTTTTTATAATCTGAACATAGCTTCCGGACTGATTCTTCTACTGTCCTGTCTCCCACTTATTCTTTGCTCCAGCCAAACTGACCTTTTTGCTATTATCTGATTATGCCTCCATGCCTTTGCCCGTTCTTTCCTAGCGAGCTGTGCTATCCTCCGAACCCTAGCGAAAGGGGATTCATTTGTGGATTCTTCTCCCCTCTCTGTGTCTGATCTAGGAGTTTCCTTTGCCGCCTTATCACTTCACTTTGCACACAACTCTTCTGTAGCATTGATCACATTGTGCAGTCTGTCTACGTGCCCACCTCGTGCCCTGCCCTGGGAGTACGTCTTTCAGACTTTGTATTTCTGGAAGTAACACAAGACCTGGTAACCTTAACACAATGACTTCATGCATAGTGCTGTATCTTTAAATTTGGGGATGACTAGGGATGTGGAATAGGAGAGGCCTTGGGTTTGGGGGAATACATAGCAAAACAATCACAACAGTTTTATAAAGATGTCGTACGAAGTTTTAAAGCCCTATAAAATAAAAACAAGTCTTCTCATCTGCTTTTTTATGCCTGTAATCAAAGGGGATGGAGGACATAGAGCATTCGTGCTACAATAGTGGATCAGAGGTCTAGATGCCAAGAGACAGCTACAAATCTGCAATAACTTTCCTTTAGTTCTGCTCAGTGTGTGGAAGAGATTGCTAGCTGGTTGCCAAGTTCGTCCTCTTTGAATGACCATTTTTCCAGACTCCCTTGGAGATAGGTATGGCCACAAGACTCAGCTCTGCCGATGGACTCTGAGTGGAAATGACATGGGCTGTATCCTGGCTTCCATGGCCTTTTCCATTTGCAGGCGGCAAGAATGGAAAGGATTCCCGTGGGGACCTTGAAAACCAGGTGTTAAAGAAGAGGACACAAGATGGAAAGGACTCTGTTCCTTTGCCACTGCAAAGAGGAAAAGTGCTTAACCGGGCATACCCAGAGATCAGACTGTCATGTAAACAAGAAATAAAGTTTTGTTGTGAAAAGTGTTGAATGGTGACATCTGTTTGTTAAAGTAGTAAGCATGACCCTAACATACACAGAAAAATATTTCCTTTCTCAGCTATTTGTTCATGCATTCCTTTCCTTTGAATTATTTAAAAAGTCCAAATAGGTTTGGACCATGTTTTTCTCCTACTACCATTTTGACAAGAAAAACAAATTTAAAAAGAGTTTTATCCATAGTCAAACTCTGTGGATACAGTATCTCACTTCACTGCTTTGCCATCCACTCTAGCTTGTCCTTGTCTGAATGGGTTAGGGGGCTCACCTCCCCAAACATCCTCCTGATCTGAGGAAGGGGAAAGACAGAGTCCAGAGCAAGCAGCTTTTTAGTGAAAAAGAGGACTCAGAATTACACACAGCACTTCCTCTCACAGCTCATTGATTTGAAAGAGAAGTGGAAAACGTAGTCCCTAGATGGTAGGCCTGTTACCAGCTTCTACTACTAAAAGAAAGAAGAGAAAACTGGTATTGGGGAACACAAAGCTGTTCTGATGACCCAAGTATCCATACACCCTTACCTTCACTCTTACACCACCTTCATTCTCTCCTCAAGACAGACAAATCAGATCAGAGTCCAGAACACTAAGTGGTACACAGTCCTTTCCATCAGTTTCAAATGTGGTTCTTTGGGCTCTAGAAATCTAAAGAGTAATACATAAACAATGTGTATCCACCTCTCATCCATAATAATCATCTGCTACTGTATAACAAATTACTCCAAACCTTTGCAGCTTTAAACAACAAACATCTATATCTCACAGTTTTTGTGGTTCAGGTGGGAAAGGTCCTGGGGAGGGAGTCTTCCCACTGCTGCCCCTACCAATTCTCCACTGACACCTTTCACAGACAGGCACGGCCCCCAACGCCTTGCTAGGGACACACGGCATTGTATGCACGACAGTTCGTATCTTAGTCACTTACCACCACTCTGGTGGCAAGGTGGAGGGAAGACTTTTGTTCTCTGGTTTTGCAATTTCCTACTCGTATTTGGGTAACTTTGGGGGGGGGGACAGGGTAATGTGGCAGTGGGGGAAAGTCCTTGCTGTGACTTTTTTGATATTCATTAGAAACAATATATTCTTTCTGAGATATTTACAACATTATTAAAAAGTGGAAAAGGTTAAAAAAATTCAGGAGTGTCTTTGATGGAAGGTTCTGGATCAGGGTCTCTCATAAGTTGCTGTCAAGACATTGGCCAGGGGGCGCCTGGGTGGCTCAGTCAGTGAAGCGTCTGCCTTCCGCTCAGGTCATGATCTCAGGGTCCTGGGATCGAGTCCTACAATGGGCTCCCTGCTTGGCGCGAGGCCTGCTTCTCCCTCTCCTGCTCCCCCTGCTTGTGTTCCCTCTCTCTCTGTCTCTCTCTGTCAAATAAATAAAATCTTAAAAAAAAAAAAAAAAGACGTTGGCCAGGGCTGCAGTCATCTCAAGGCTCGGCTGGGGCTGGGGGTGTACTTCCAAGATGGTGCACTCCTTTGACTTTGAGTTTTTGCGAGATGGGCTCCGCAAGTTTGCTTGAGTATCTTCATGACATGGCAGCTGTTTTCTTTTCTTTTTTCAATTTTTTTATTTAAATTCCAGTTAGCTAACATACAGTGTACTATTAGTTTCAGGTGTGAAACTTAGTGATTCATACTTAACACCACCAGTGCTCATCACAAGTGCCTTCCTTCACCCCTATCACCCATTCAACCCATACCCCAGCCCACCTCCCCTCCAGTAACCTTCAGTTTTTTCTCTATAGTTAAGAGGCTGTTTCCTTGTTTGCCTCTCTTTTTTCCCCATAGGTTCATCTGTCTTATTTCTGAAATTCCACATTTGTGTGAGATCATATGGTATTTGTCTTTCTCTGACTGACTTATTTCACTTAGCATAATACTCTCTAGCTCCATCCATGTTGTTGCAAATGGCAAGATTTCAGTCTTTTTTTTTTTTATGGCTGAGTAACATTCCACTGTGTCTATATATATAATATATATATATATACACACCACTCCTTATCCACCAGTCGATGGACATTTGGGCTCTTTCCATAATTCAGCTGTTGTTGATAATGCTATTATAAACATCAGGGTGCATGTATCCTTCAAATCAGTATTTTTGTACCCTTTGGGTAAATACCTAGTAGTGCAATTGCTGGATTGCAGGATAGTTCTATTGGCAGCTGTTTAGCTCTACAGTGAGCGATCAAACAGAGAGAGCAAGGAGGAGGCCAAAACGCCTTCTGTGACCTAGTCTTGAATGCCACACACCACTGTCATATCCACTATGTTATACTCATTAGAGGCAAATTACTAAGTCCAGCCCATACTCAAGGGCCGGGGAATTGGGCTCCACCTTTTGAAGAGAAGATTGCCATAAAATCTATGATCATAGTTTAAAACTACCACAGCCTGCTTTCTGACTCTGTGTGTGTGTGTGTGTGTGTGTGTGTGATCATGTGTTTTACACATGTATTTTTTATTGTAGTAAAATATACATAACATAAAATTTACCATTTTAACCTCTTTTGAATGGACAAGTTGGTGGCATTAAATATGTTCACGCTTTTGCGCGGCCATATATCTCGTACACTGCTCCTGCATTCAGAATATACTCATCTCTCCCCATATCCCGCCCCCGCCTCAAATCTCAACTCCTATCTATCAGCTCTAGGATTTGGCTTCACCCTCTTGAAAAGACTATACGTTCGCCTCTTGCTGTTTCGTGGATGCGGGGTGATAAGAAAGCACTTCATTAATCACAGAACAGCACATAGCAGGAGCAGCACATTTGGACTGGCCTCCTTGTTCTCTATACCCCACAGAGCTGACGCAGAGGGGTCCAGGTGGGCGTGTTAGGGTGCCAGGAGGTGAATGCACTGGATTTCTGTCACTGTTGAGAAATCTTGAGCTTAGAAATCCCCCTCTTTTATGGCAAGCCAGCTTTTTGTCTCTGTCATCAAATGGCATGGCATTCTTTCTGTGTCTCAGTCTTCCTATAATGTTTCCTATTTCCATAGGAAAACAGTCGTATTGGATTAGGGCCTTAATGAGCTCCACTTGACGGGTTTACATCTGCCAAGACTATTTCCCAATAAAGTGGTGTTTATAGGTACTCAGGGCTAGAACGTCAATATATCTTTTTTGGGGGAAGAGTTCAAGCCAGCACATCTCTATCGTTCCTTTTCTCAATATTCACCACGCTGTATGATAATTATTTCACGTTCACCTTCCCAGATAGACCATTCTTCACTTTTTTCATTGGATTCCCATTGTTTGAGATAATAGAGCACTTGTTAAACGAGTGACTGTGAGCTGAGAAGCAAAGAGGTGGGCTGAAGACTGGAGAAGCAGGTCATCCAAGAAATTGAGGCTGGGAAGCTCTAAGCTAAAACAAACAGCAGGATCCAATCATAAGCTGAGGTTAGACACAGAGTGCGCAGAGCCGTGGGGGAGCCGTGGGGGAGAGGAAGGTCAACTCAAGAACAAAAAGCACAATTCCAATTTGCTGCCTCTGTTTTGCGTGAGGTCTGCCAGCCTCTTGGGCAGGAGACAGAGCCCTAAATTTTTGAATTTTTTCCCTCCAGAGTTGCTGAAACGGTTTTCCTCACACTTCTCTTAGTCTAAGGGGTGCGATTATGACCACACAATCTGGGTTCCTCAACACAAATTTTATGATTCAAAGGAAAGAGAACAGAACACAGAGAACATACAAAACATTTCCGGGTGTATCATTATGTTTCTGTAGCTTTGTTTATTACCTTTTCCTGGAAAGAGACGTTTGTGTGTATAATTCAGCGGCTGACTGTTCATATCCTTGTCTCCCCACTTCCCAGCTCACATATAATTTAGCTTTTGATTCACTACCACTGGAAATAAATCAAACTTCCATAGTACACGATATGAAAATCTTTCAACTTAGTAATTTAAAAAACATTTTTAATAAGGTGTTGATAGAAGTTAATGCTACTGACTAGATTAAAAGCAGTTAAGATATTTTGGGTGCTTCCTCATGCATCATTTCTTCCATGTTCATATTAGTTTGATCAAAATAAGAATCACAGTGAGAGTCCAGTTTTTAATTGCTCGTAATGGACTCTGTAATTTACTGTGGGACACAGGGATTTGGGATCGAGTTGTGGAAAGGAGAAACGGGAATTATAATTTGAGGAAAAGTTTGAGATCTACTGGCTTAGTTAATTCAGATCTGCTGGGCTAGTATTCTCTGAGACAATTCTGATACATACATGTACACATGTGTATATACATACGATTAAGATGACTTATGCAATTTATTTGAAAGTGCTGTAAGGATAAGTTTAGACAATTGCTTCTCAAGCAGAGATAATCTTTCTCCAGTGGACCACTGGCAATGTCTGCAGACATTTGTGATGGTCATATGGGTGGGGAGGGGGGGGGAATGGAGGGGTGCTTACTGTCATCTCGGGTAAAGGCCCAGATGCTGCGAAACATCCAGCAAGGCACAGGACAGCTCCCACAACAGATTGTTGAGCTCAGAATGTCACTAGTCCTGAGGGTGAGAAGCCCTGGTTTTGAGGATATTTAGTTGACATAAAAACGAGTTTTCCGTTTTCCAATATTCCCTTTTTTCTTTTTAACCTGCCACACTCCATAATCCTACTACTAAAACTCTTAAATATTAATTATCAAAATAAAAAATAAAACAGGAGAGAAGGTGCGTTCTATTGTGCTTGAGGCTAAATCATCGTCTGGTAGGAAATTAAGCAGCAAATGCGTTCTTCCAAAAATGGCTCTCTCAACCACAAGGGAGCCCTAGCATCCTGACTGCATGGACGTGATGGCAAGGCACGTCCAGCGTGGGAGTTCTATCTGGAAGCTTTTGTTGAACATGAGACTATTCCTGGGTTTCATCATAGGAAAGAAGTCTATTTCTATTATTTATTCAGATTCACAAGAAAATCTACAATGATGGAAAAAGTGGTTTAGTTATTTTTTTCAAAGGCTCAAAAGAAAATAACCTCTTCAAAATGAAGCCACGCGGTTGGTTCCCTGATGGCCAGGATGTAATTATGGCAACGTGATGTCTCTGGCATTTATGGAACACAAGTACTGGCAGCATTGACACCCGATTTTTAAGATAATACAAATCTGAGAAGAGGATGATTATTTTTAGAGTTTTTGAATTAATGTTTATATTTAGATTTTGGATAAAGCATATAATGAATACTTCTCCGGTAATGATAGATTCTATTGTGCAAAAATAAGACTGAGAATATGACTAATAATGCCATTGAAAGAATGGATATTATCAATGTTTAAGACTGACAGTCCTTACCTCCAACATGGCGCACTCCTTCACTTTATTCACCCCTCATCTTATCACAGAGCCCATTCCTGTCCATTGAACCTACAAAAGCAGTTCCCAGTCCTGCTCTATCACTCTCCTCTCTCTACCTTTTTGTTATATAACATTTGTCATCACCTGAAAAGATGTATATTTAGTTGCTTATTCATTTTCTGTCTTCCCCAGCCTTTTCATCCAGTATGATATAAGCTACACCATAGCAAAGATTTGGGTTTTCAAAGTTGTATTTAACAAGCCCTTATATAGTCCCCACTATTTCCCACGTACTGTTCTAAGAAATCTGTAAAGATAACTCATTCACTTACACTTATGAGAATTCTAAGATGCCAATTCTATTTTTATTCCCACTTTTTAGATGACAACACTGAGGTATACAGAACTGAACTAACTTATCCCATGTTAGATAGCAAGTTAATGGCAGAGCCAGTATTCGAATCAGATCTTCTCATTCTAGAGTCTGTCTTAACATCTCAACTCTGATGCTTACTAGTACATGTGTGTCTCCTAGACTGAGATCGAGCCGCAATCAATACTTGTTGGTTGAATGAAATGGTACTGCAAACATGTATGAAAATGAGTAGCATTTTTACCAAGTTATTTAGAATCAGAATTTAACTTCTGCAGAAGACAATAGGAGAAGGCAGGGAAAATTGAATGGGAAGAAATCACTGAGGGAGACAACCCATATGAGCCTCTTGACTCTGGGAAACAAACTGAGGGTTGCAGAAAGGGAGGTGGTTGGGGGGATGGGGTAACTGGGTGATGGGAATTAAAGAGGGCACGTGATATGATGAGCACTGGGTGTTATATTCAACTAATGAATCATTGAACATCATATCAAAAGCTAATGATGTACTATACCTTGGCTAATTGAATTTAAATGTAAAAAAATTAAAAAACAAAAAGCAAAAAACAGACCAAAAAAAAAAAAGAATTTAACTTCTGAATACCTAAGTATGTAAATCACAATTACACTATTCAACACCAAGACATAAGTTTTATTCATTTTATGTGTAAAGAGCAATAGATTTTTAAATTTGTCATCAGCAAGGGGATCCTCTCAATAGGAAAGCATTTTAAATCTTTGGAAATAGTATCATTCCAGTTGAATCAAGAAATATTAACCCACTTCCACATCAACATTTAGTAATTCAACAAATATTTATTGACTGCTTATTCAAAGGTTCTATGTGTTTGAGATACAACAGCGAGAAAGAAGAAAATTAAAAATAGTGCCAACTAAAGCAAAGGTCCTGGTCACACATTATACTTACATTAACACTGTTTTATTATTCTTCAATGTTAAAACTAGTATTTAAAAATGTTTTTAAATACTAACGATTAGCCAGATCCTCTCAACATCATAGACGGTAGAGTTCAACAGTAAGTTTGGGGAACACATAATAATTGAGTCGAGCTCCCTATTGGAAGGAAAAACATAACGAACAAAATCAAACATATTGTATGAAAAGATTTGTATGTTGAAACTCTTAAGATCTTATTAATTTGTCATTAATACATCCCCATAAAGGGTACACCTATAACCTAGGGGGATGAGTGTTGTGACTGACAGGTGACCCATAAAAGTTGTGAGGAAAGGCTTCCGAGCATAAGTTGACATTTGACTGGAGCGGAGAGGAAGAAGCAGCTCACTTTGAAAAGAAAGAGCTTATGAAAAGGCACATACAAATGTCATAAATTAGTTGATTCAAGCAAACATGTTTAATGACAATTAAATTTTTAAAATTTTTTTTCTGCCAGAAATAAGTGACCCAAATGCATATTGCACATATAAGTGCATAAAGGAGTGTGTGTGTGTGTATGTGTGTGTATGTGTCTCTGTGTATGTGTGTCTGTGTCTGTGTGTATAGGTATGTGTATGTTTCTGTGTGTACGTGTGTGTGTGTGTGCATGTGTGTGTGTATGTACTATGGTATTTTTTCATTGTATCTAACTGAGGAATCTGCCTATCCCTGGTGCTGAACCGGTGAAAGATGGATTCCGACATACTTTTTCTGAGCTTCTATAGAGTGTTTTCCTCCACAAAATAGGCCAAATAGTGGCAATCCCATCTACCTCACAGGGCATTTCTGAGGATCAGATGAAGATAAGCTGATGTGTTACCTGCATTTATTAATGCCTTGCCTTTTGGGATATTAATACTGGATATGAGATGGCTCATAGTAATGATTCAAGGATATATAATAATGAAGTATAAATAGAAAATTGGGACAAAGACAAAAATACTAAGAATCTTAATCATAAGACAGTATTGTTGAGTTGGGCTCCAAAATTAACCAGGCGTTGCAAGGTAGCCAAAAGAAAAGAATGACATATAATTGATGATTCTTATTTGAAAAAATGATATACAGTAGCTCCTCAGAAGAAGCAGAGCTCTTCCTGGATGGAAAAACCAAAGGAAATTTCCCTTGGGGGGTACAATGAGGGGTGTCGTGGACAGTCTCCATAACAGTATTTTACAGCAATGGTATCAACATAATATGACTCTGTGAGGGGCTTAGTGACTTGCTCCAAGCATGAAACAGGACATCCGCTGATACAATTTCACCTAAAGACTGAATTTAAAGTATACACAGGAAACAAAACAAAGAAGCAAAGGTGAAAAAGTAAGAAAGGGAGAGAGAGAGAAATCAAGAAACAGACTCTTAACGATAGAGAACAAACCGATGGTTACTGGAGGGCAAAGCGTGGGGGGATGGGTGAGATAGGTGATGGGGTTTAAGGGGGGCACTTGTGATGAGCACTGGAAGTGCTGAACCACTACATTGTACACCTGAAACTAATATTATACTGTATGCTAACTGGAATTAAATAAAAGCTTAAACTATAAATAAATAAATAAATAAATAAATAAATAAATAATATTTCCAAGGGAAAAAAGTACACACAGGAGTGAATGGATTATGTTGTCTTTACATGATCTGCAGAAAATGTCGTTTTCTCTCAGCCAGCACTTTGATAGACTTTTCATAGCATTGAGGTAGTATTTTCTGAAAAGGCTCACAGCTTTTTTATTAAAAAATTATGAACTATTTCAAATATAAAAATATATACAGAAATTAGCATGTATTATGTATCTACCCCTCCGAATGAAAAAGGATAAAATTTACCTTTGAGTAAAAAAAGTTATACATAAATTGGAGGGCCTCTCTACTTTTGTACTCAGACCTTCTCCAGATTTCTCTGTAAGGACACAACACTATCCTGAAGCTGGTACACATTTTGAGATGTTTACCACATATGTGTGCATTCATGAGTATTAGTATCTTCTTGTATTCTCAACATGTACTTATGTGACATAATTCTGTACATGGCATTCTGAAGTTTGACTTCTTTCCACGAGGTACTTATTCGTATCTTTTGAAAATTAATTTCACTCACTTTTTTAATTTTTAATTTTAATTTTATTTTTTTTAAAGATTTTATTTATTTATTTGACAGTGAGAGAGAGGCAGCCAGCGAGAGAGGGAACACAAGCAGGGGGAGTGGGAGAGGAAGAAGCAGGCTCCCAGCAGAGAAGCCTGATGTGAGGCTCGATCCCAGAACGCCAGGATCACGCCCTGAGCCGAAGGCAGAAGCTTAACGACTGTGCCACCCAGGCGCCCCTCACTCACTTTTTTTAAAAAAAGACATTTATTTTAGAGAGAAAGAACGGGAGTGTGAGTAAGGGTGGGGAGGGGCAGAGGGAGAGGGAATGTCAAGGAGACTCCCCACTGAGCTCAGAGCCTGGCGTGGAGCTTGACTCTGAAATCACGACCTGAGCCCAAATCAAGAGTTGGTCACTTAACCGACTGAGCCGCCCAGGCGCCCCTCACTTACTTTAAAATAGGTGCTATTCATGTATGGTACGAAATACAAAGAACACTAAAGGATATTCTAGGGAAACTATGTCTTGTAAAAATGTCAGTGTCTAATTTACACACTCTCTTTTCCCAGAGGCAACCACTATATTTTGTGTACTTACCAGAAATATATGATGTTCATATCTCAGTGTAGTCTAATTTTCTCTTATTAGGAGTGAAATTAAAGATCTCTTCATATATTTAATGGTCATTTGTAATTCCATTTCTGTGAATTGTGTTTTTCATATATTTCGACCATATTTTTTCTATTGGATGTTGGCCCCTTTCCTTTGATTTGTAGAGGCTCTTAGAATGCCTGCATACGAATTTATTTTCTAAGCTTGTTTTCCCAGTTGGTTATCTTTTTACAGTTTTGTCTTTTTTCCCCTATGCAGAAAATGATTGATTTTTATGCCCTTGAAATGAGTAAATTTTTTTTATGGTTTCTGGGGCTTTGTGGCATACCTTTCCTACTCTGAGCTTAAAAAAATTCTCCCATTTGTTCCTCCTGTTTCTCTCGTTCCATATTTTATTCATTTACATCTTTCATCAGTCTGGCATTTATTTTGGTATGTATATGAAATAGAAATCCAAGTTAATATCTTTTTTCTTGATGGCCACTCAGTTGCCCAAACACCTTTTGTTGAATAGCCCACTGATTTAGGAGGCCACTTTGAGCACATCTAAACTCCCCTATACATTTGGAGCTGTATCTGGGTCTTCGGTTCTCCTCTACCGTCTGTCGTTGCCATTTTGCCTCACTGCACGGCTTGCATTACAGCGTCATTATCATGTATACATATCTGGTAGGGTTATAATGCATTTCAATATTTGGTAATTCTTGTTTATTTTTTTAAAGATTTAATTTATTTGTCAGAGAAAGAGAGAGAGAGCACAAGCAAGGGGAGTGGCAGGCAGCGGGAGAAACTGACTCCCCACTGAACAAGGAGCCCCAGGCGGGACTCAGTCCGAGGACCCTGGGATCATGACCTGAGCCAAAGGCAGATGCTTAACTGACTGAGCCACCCAGGTGTCCTTTTTCTTGTTTATTCTTATATGAACGTCATAAACACCTCATGCACTTTCCAAAGGAATCATAATACTATTTCTTACTGAGATCGTGTTAAATTATTAATTTAGGGAGCCTTCATGTTATTACATGATGGTAGACCCTTGACACAAGAACACGATTTGACTTTTATTAATTCTTCTTTCCATTTGTTCCATTTTGCTTTTTTTTTTTTTAGCCTTTCACATTATGAAGTTTTCTTCATATAGATTTTGTATTTTCCTTGCTAGTTATTTTCCCAGGTATTTTTTGTTGTTGTTGTCTTGTTGTTATTGAATATGAGGCATTTGAATCTATGTCATATCTTATAACTGGTGGTTGTCTATGTACGTGTAGGAAATTGAGTTCCATATATTAATTTTCCTCCATCATTGTACCAAGTACTAAGTCGTTTTATTATTTGGACTAGTTTTCTCAGGTGAATCTCTGGAATTTTCTAGGTGTACAATTATATTATCTACAAAAACAATATTTTCATCTGTCTTCTCCCCAATTTTTATGCTGATTTTATCTTTTCCTTTTCTGTTGCATTGCCAGGTACTATTGGTGACAGTGGGGGTATTTGCCTTGTTCCCGACTGGATACTTATCCATGTTTTCCATTGAGAAGATGCTGGCCAATATTATCATGTTTAGGAAGTTTACCTTCGCCCTATTTTAAAATCTGTATTTTTCTTTTTTTAAACAAGAATGGATATTGAATTTATCAAGTCCTTCTTCAGCATCTATGGGGATGATATTATGATTTTTCTCTTTCAGTCAACTATTTTAAGTTTTTCTTAGAGTGAATCATCAGCTTTAAATTCCTGATGGAATATATTTGCCAATATTTTACTCAGAATTTTGTTTTAATAGTCATAAGTGAGTGTAAGTCTATAATTTTCTTATGTGATCATGATGGGTTTTAGTATCATTGTTATTGTAGTTTTATAAAAATAATCTAAAAGGTATCCTTTTCCCATGCTCTAGAACAATTCAAAAACACTGGGATTTGAATTTTTAAACATTTGGTGAAATGCCACTGTGAAATTATTTAATCAATCCGCTTTATCTGGGGGGATGGTTGCTCTGTGATGCTTTTCTCTATTTCTAATGGTAATTCATTTATTTAGATTTTTTATTTTTCTAGAATTAGTCTTGGTAATTTGTATTTTCCCAGAACATAGTCATGCATGCAGGTTTTTAAATATATTTTCTTAGAATTGAGAAAATATTTTTCAGTGTTTTTGTAATTTTGTCATCTGTAGTTTTGTACATGTCTTTTAAGTTTGTGATTTTATGTGCCCCCTTTTCTTATTAGGTCACCTAATCATTTATCTATTTTATTAGCTCCATTCCCAAGAAATCAGTGCTTGGATATAATTACTAGCACCAACTTTTTCTATGTTTTTTGTCTTTGATTTTCTACTTCCTGTTCATTTCTTAAGTTAATTTCATTCTGTTTCTAGCCTTTTGGGTTTAATGTTTAATTTGTTTATTTTTATTCTTTTTGAGTATTAAGTATTTAAGGTTATGGATTTTTTTTTAGTACTGCTTTATCTGTGGTGAAGATAATAATAGCTAACATTTAGTAAGTGCTAACCATGTCTTAGGGACTGTTCTAAAATTTTGCAATGGCACTAGGAGGTGGTTACGATTATTATTACCATCATTTATCAATGCAGAAACATAGGCTCTAAGGAAACACACAATAATAAGAACAATAATGAAGCAGAACTTTCTTTCCCAAGGTCAGACAGCCACCCATGGTCTCTGCGAATATGTAAAGTGGGACATATGCTAAGAGTTTGTCAGCTCTTCCACTCTCTGACTCTGATTAGGCCAAATTTAATTTT
Source organism: Ursus maritimus (assembly GCF_017311325.1). NCBI lineage: Eukaryota > Metazoa > Chordata > Mammalia > Carnivora > Ursidae > Ursus > Ursus maritimus. Next base: position 33,620,527 of record NW_024423453.1, read on the forward strand.
TACACACCAAACAAAAACACTAACTCATCTCTCTCTGCTGGCTTATGAAGAGGAGAATTTGCCTTACGAAGAGTTGCTTGCTAGGCAAGGAAGAGTTTGGAGACAGAGAGATGGCAAAAGCAAGGAAGGGTTGTATGTACATCCTGCTTGTGCCTCACCGTTCAGAGATGTGTTGCTAGTGCCAGGAGGAGGGTCAGAGAGAATACCGAGCTTCCTCACTGCACCTCAGGCAACTGGACTTTTCCTATATCATCTTATATTTATCCAAGACCACTGAGCTTCCCCCCACCTCCAAGGATTCTTCATTTAGCTTCTAATAAAGTCAAGAATCAGTACTTGGAAGAGGTGGTAAGGAAGGTGCAATATGATGGATTGGGTATTAGTAATCATGGAGGGGGAAAGGACATACATGTCTGTAGGTTTCTATCTATATTACTCATGGGGCGCTTTTTAAATCAACATAATCACACCTTCCTGGATGATCTATATACATCAATTCACCTACACTGGCCGCAGCTGGTTGGAACAGGTATGGAAATCTAACTCAAATTAGGTCGCTGAAGTTCTCTTTCCTAGGAAACGGAACACAGGGATGTTAGTCAATTTCTGTTGGACTTTTAAATAGAGAGACTATTTCAAACTGGGCCTGGGACAATCATGTGCACACTAACACAGAGAAAGTAAGAGGGAGAGAGAGAGAGAGAAATTTAGCATCTATATATATAGTATATATAGTAGAAATCGAAAGTTCTGTGACCCAGAAGAGAGGGAGTGAATGACCTCATTTATTGACTTTCAGTCCCTGGTTCCAGTTTTGTGAGACTTGGTTGTATCTCCTAACACTGAGTTCCATGAGACATTCTTATATTTTCTCTTTTGCTTAAATATAAGTCATTGAGTCCTGTTGATGGTAACCAAACAATCCCTAACTAAAAAAGCAATGTTAACACGAACAAATCTGAGAGTAGAGGAACACAGTGCAATGTCAAATTGTGTGTGTGTGTGTGTGTGTGTGTGTATGCCTCAAAATAGCATATTAAAATCTGTCCTACATTCCATGGTACACTTGAAATATGTTTATTCATGATTAGAATTGAAAGAGGGATAATGTATGCTAAATTTAAATGGTGAATATTTATAATTATAAAACTATCGGGATGAAAGAAGAACTGATGATAACCAGGTCATTTTATTTTCCCTGCCTATTTCTTGGGGAGACAATGCCACTCTTAGGCATCACAACATTTAGATATGAAATATTATTAAATACTGAAAATTTTAAATTTAATACAGAATTCGGGTTTGGTATTTTCTTTTCTTTTTAAAATTTTCAGCAGTTATTTCTCAAGTGTTAGAATCTTCCCCTAGGTGAAAAGTTGAAACTTCTAAGATAATTTTGTGAATAGGCTCTATTCAATAAATATTTATTGAATGCTTCTTTTGATCCAAGCAAATAGTCCTAAGCCCATCTAGTGTTTAATAAGTTAGGCCACAAGACATTGTTTCTAGATAAAAAGCTCAGGAGGAAATAAAGTCAGGGAGAACAAGCATGAATTTCCTGTGTATGAGGAGGAAATTCTATTTGGATTGAGGTAAAACTCTATTTGGGTTGAAACAATCTTTTCACGTCCTGTTCAGCTAGAGGAGTAAACCTCTAACCTTGAAATCTAAGGGACTCCAGAGAACTAAGACTTTCATGAGCTCAAGAGAAGAACTGCAATTTTCAGGATAAGGAAATGAAAACAGTGATTCAGAAAAATCCAAAGGGTGGCTATGGTTTCTCTTAATGAGAAATCAGCTGGAAACATGCCTCACTTAAATAAAGCCAAAATGCAGAGTACAAAGTATAACATCACAACCAATAGAATAGAGGAACCATGCAATTCATGTATGGTTGCAATAGATGTAAACATGCTATTTAGAATTCTAAGGAACATTATGGAGTGCAATTTATTGAGATCTTTAATGTAGAATAACTTACCTCCCATAGGATAGAATTCGATTTCCTCTTTTGGTTGTGATCATGTAGGTAAGTGAGGATTAGGAATAGATATCAGACGGTTAATTTTTCAAAGTGTACTTTCAAAAACTCCAAAGAAAAAATATTTTGTTGTATGTATTTCTGAGAAGTAGCATCTGATTATGTCTCTTATTACGCAATTGCAGTCTGGACCACCTATTTTGTCTCTATCAATTGTCCTTAACTGTTCATTGTCTCCCAAAACTCAAGTCTAGTTATTGATGTGTAATTGTTCATATGTGAATGGGAAGTGAATTTTGACATAATAATAATAATAATAATAATAATAATAATAATAGTAATAATAAAGGTTGGTGTAATAGACCAGAGAGAAATTACCAGCTCATACAGTGGATTTTGGTCACCTCCCGTGGTCTAATAATAATAGTAATAATTTCTATTTATTCAGCTTTAGACTTTTAAAAGTCCAATTTTATATTTTATAGAATAATGGAGATAAATAAAGTTAAATGCCCTTTACTGCTCAGATTATATTCAATTGACATGGATAAATTTAATATAAGGTGAAAATAGTAAGAAGAGAGAAGGCAAGTTGGTAGGGAAAATAGGGAAAACTCAAGCAATACTTAAAAGTAACAGCTGAAGGAATGGGATTAGGGAAAATTCAGAGAATGTTGGCAGTGGCAGGATTTTTATTTGTGACTGGTACTTATCTGCTAACTATGGTTACCAGCCCGCCATGGGATAAGTACAGAAACTAGACTATGCATTTAGAAACTTCTGCAGCAGTTTAACATTGCCATGACACTTTTATTATATTTTTGAAAGTATATGTTCAAAACAAATTGAGAAAAATCTTGTTCTTCACTACAAGTAATTTGAGATGTACTGAGCTAGGCAGTCTTGTATATTCTTCCAACGCTGAAAGGTAAGAGAACATGATTGGGCTCAGAACTTTTACCAAAAAAGAGCTGAAAAAAAAATATGTGATCTATCTTTTCTCATTGTCTTTCTTTAAAGTGTACCACTAGTGCAGCAAAGGAAATACAGTTAATGATATTGTCATGGTGTTGCATGGTGACAGATGGTAGCCACACTTGTGAACATGGCATAGCAGAAAGAGTTCTCCAACCACTATGTTGTACACCTGAAACCAATATAACATTGTGTCAACTATACTCCAGTAAAAACATTTTTAAGTGTACCTCTGTATGTGTGCATTCTCATAGTTCCGCTTTGCTATTCAGCTAGAAACTCCCCAACCTAAGAGTGATACTTCGTTATGCAGGTACAAGATTGTTTTTGCTGACTTTTGTAAATTAGCTTTATATCTAGAGCTGTGCTAAATTCCTTTATTAATTTTGGTTGTTTCTTATATTCCTTATAATTTTTTATGTAAACAATTATATCTGAAAATAGATTTTTTTCCTTCCTTCCTTCCTTCCTTCCTTCCTTCCTTCCTTCCTTCCTTCCTCCCTCTCTCCCTCCTTTCCTTCCTTCCATTCTTATTTTTATGAATTTGTGTCTTTTTTGTATTATTGGAAGAGTTAGGGCAATGTTAAGTGGAGGTAGAAAAAAATGGGCATTCTTGCCCTGTTTCTATCTCAAGAAGAAATTATTCAATATTTCACTATTAAATATGATGATAGCTATTGGTTTTCTACAGACAATCTTTTCCAGATTGAGGAAAGTGTTTTGTTCTGAGTTTGCTGAAAGATTTCTTTTTTTGTCATGAATTTATCAAGTGACTTTTTTTCACCTATTGAATTGATCATGTGGTTTTTCTTTTTAAAATGTTAAATTATCTTGATTTTTTTATAGCTAGAATCCAACTTGGTTGTGACAACCAATTTTTATTTACAGAATAGAATCTTTTTAAAAGGATACATTCCTTCAAAAAAAGGATGGATTTCTTCATTTAATCAATGGTTAAAGGCCTTATCAGACAGATGTAAGGCAAAACATCACAGGACAAATTTTACCCAAGTTAACAGTAGTAAAAAATACAGAAATTAATTTTTAAATACAAACATATGCAACAAAAATGGGAAGTATAGTATCAAACAGAGTAACAAATTCTTAGACTTTCGGAGGCATATCAAAATGACTACATCAAAAGTTGCATTCACGTGAGACGTGTAATATATTTTCAGTGCTGAGACTGTTTATAGCACCTGTGAAATACACAAAGCACCATTATACTACCAAAGTTCACACTGGTACACACAGGTTTAAGCTTTATGCTGCAATTTCTCAAATCAAGATATAGTTAATACAAGGACAATTACTTATTTTATTTTTTTCTTCCAAAGCTGAATAAAGAAATGATCACTTAAGCACATGATATAATGTTATGCCTTCCTCCTCATAAAAATGGTATGTTTATATATACATAGATATCTATGTATATCTATGTATATATATATTTTAAAGACTTTATTTATGTATTATTATAGATTTAATTATAACATATTTATATTACATATAAATTATAAAAATTATAAATAATCATATAATATAGATTATATATTACATATAAATGTGTGTATATATTTTAAAGACTTTATTCATTTATTTATTTGAGAGAGAGCATGAGCGAGGGGAGGAGCAGAGGGAGAGGACAATCAGGCTATGCTGAGTGCGGAGCCCCATTGCAGGGCTCCATTCCTGACCCTGAGATCAGGACCTGAGCTGAAATCAAGAGTCTGACACTTAACGACTGAGCCACCCAGGTGCCCCCCAATGGTGTATTTTAAACTTCAAATACTTCATATCATGGAAACCGACCTACATGTACAAAGTCTCCGAAATACAGTAGAGTCAAAACGTTTGCTCTTTGTAGATTCCAACCATTTATAGCTATCTCAGAACAGGTACATGCAGGGAACAATTTCAGATTATTGGACAAAAAACAATGTCACTGTGTCACTACCTACATGTAAATAGCAGCACATTACAAGCACAACAGTGGCAGGTATGCACTCTCAGCTGTCGTTCCTGCCACTTTTGCAGGATCTTTTCCAGGTCACAGAAGTTAGTTTATATGGATACAATAGGTTTCAACCTGTCTTTGAAAGTTCCTTCTGAAATTCAACTAACGGGAGCACCTACAATTTGAATCAGTCAGCTTTTCCTTACTTTTCACTAATTAGTTCATATACCGTATGTAATATTTTTAATTTTAAAATATAGACTTTATTTCTTTGGGAAGTTTTATGTTCATAGCAAAATTAAGAGGAAAGTACAGAGATTTCTCATCTGTCTTCTCTCCCCCACTTCTCCCCCTACCCCACATAGCCTCCTCTATGATCGACACCCACCACCAGAATGCTATCTGTTATAATTGATGAACCTTTACTGACACATCGCTACCACCCAAAGACCATAGTTTATATTCATTATTAATTTTTAAAACATGCTATCAGTGTTCTATTAAGGTGATTAATGGCATTCATAACACCATTAATGGGTAAGATGTAAACAAAACATGGCTGTATTCAGGAGTTATTATTTTAGATAAATATTTTAGAGAGCAATTTTTCATAACTGGAAAAGCCATAGGATTCATACTGAACACAGACATGATGATATTTTATCCCTGCTGTTTTATAATATCAGTAGTATAATAAGAGCATCAAGCATAGTAAAGAAGGGAAAGCAGATTTCAGGACAGAAACCTACAATTTTAAGTTTTGGATGTCCCTAACACAGAAGATTATTTTCTATGGCCATTATATATATTTTTTCAATTCAAATGGTACAAATATTTCATCCCTTTCATATTATGATCAAGAAATTAAATTTTTTAGTGTAAAAATATCTGTTCAAAAACTCTAATGTATCTTATAATGTATGCTATTAATTTCAGTTTTCAAGAATTTAAGTAATGCTAGTTGAAGGAATTTCTTTTTTAGTATCACGTTTATAGACTGAGCTTCAAAGACAGGGAAAAATAGCTTAAAATCATGGATACATTTTTCTTTCCAAGGATTGAGAATGCAAGACATAACATTGTAATCACAGAGGTGGCGTGCAACAGGAAATAAAAAGAAAAAAAGGTGATTCAATGTAACTAATGCCTTCTTTAAAAAACAAAAACTGACAAAAACAAACAAAACATTTTGACTTAACGTGTTCCCAAAGGACATCTAAAACCTAACTTGCTGAAGAAGAAAAATCAGAGCAAGTCCATTTCAAAACAAAGATGAGGTTGCTTTACTATGTACTTGTAATTCTCTTTTCCTCGGTGCATAATAGTTTACCAGCACTTGCCTTCTTTTCTGTAAAGTCGTGCAAACTGCTACCAATAACACAACTCCCCTCCTAGTGTAGAACACTGTTAACTTTCTCTGTCCGCTGAATGACTGATTCATATTGAAAGCTTAAGCCTATATCACTTTGGACTGCAGTAAAAATGCTTATGGAAAGCAATTTAAGGCAGGAAATCAAACTATTAGATAGGGTTTTTATTTATATTACCAAGTAGGGAATTCATAAAATCATACAGAAGTCTGCATGTAACCTAAAATAAATGTCTGTATAATTTTAAAAGTTGACGTCTAACATTGCAGAAAATGTTCTTTTCTTTAAACCTGGAAGGTTTATCAACATATATTTATGAAGTTAAAACGAAGCTAAGATAAATATTTTGGCACAGCAAAAATGGAAATAGCTGTAATTAAGAGATTACTTACGTCTTTTCTATCTTTTACAATCCCCTAGTGAACAATTTTATTGAGTGAAGCTAATGAGATATGCTCAAGTTGAACTAAGAGTTATTATCATCCCATGTCTTACATACATAGGCTTTAGATTTACACTGAGATATGTATCATTTCAAGCCCCCCCCCCTTTTTAGAAAAAGGTTAATAACCCTGAAAATAAGAAAGGGTAGTACTTCAGTTTGTAATCATTAGATTATATTTTAAATTTATTTTAGCTTAGACTCATGACTCAAAGAATGGAGTTGTGTTACTATAACCGTGTGTTAATTGAGTGCTTTCAGAATAAACCTCACAAAAATGAGTAGCCAACTCAAGAAGTAACATCAAATTAGGCACTGAAAATCTGTATAAATAAGTACAGACATTCACATAAAAACTTTGATAAACCCTATTTCCAGTTCCTGTTATCCCACTGTGCAGCCAGAACGATTGGCTGTTTCCAGTCCAAAACCAAAGAGCTGAATCATTTCTGACAGATAAATTTCTACAAGAGGAAAGAGAATGCAAAGCAATATACACTCAAATATATACAAGATAAAATTTATGCTAATCTGCAAATTTTTATTTATACTCTTTTATATACACCCCAGGAAGACCTAGCTGAGTTTTGTGCTCATTGCTTTCAGATGATCATTTATGACTACGTCTCTTTGAATTCCAGAAGATGGTGGAAGCATGGAATTGGAAGGGAAAAAAAAATCAAATATCACTGTCAGATAAGATTGTATAAATATATAAGGAAAAAAACGGGAACAAGGTTGAATTTGGCTTGTTAAATATGTATTCATGTACCACTTCTAAAAACCATTTTCATATCTACAACAATTGAACTTACTACCAGTTATTAAGTCAAGCATTCAAGCTCTTTAGCTTAACATAAATAGGCGAGAGATATCTCATCAAGCCCCAGTGCAAGTCAGAGGAATATTTTTAAAAGACTGTTGAGATTTATGTTTTTTAAGAATCTCTTAAATGGTTAATATAAAGAGAAACAATATGAAACTATTACTAACCTGCTCCATGATCCCAAAATCTGTACAGAAAATATGAGCATCTTAACACTAAAAACACACAAAATCTCACCAAAGACTGGGAACAGTATCTTAAACATCTCACTTTGTTCCTGACATCTATGAATATCCCCAGGCTAACATGAGAGCTATTTTTCCCTGTTACATTCACCTTTACACAAATCTCTCTGAAAAGCCTGCAATAATATCCCAACCGGCAGCAATACCCAGTCTACTGGTAATGTCTCAGTGAATCTCTATTCAAGATGATTTGAAGAAAGGCTATGGTGTAAAGTAGAAAAATGATCTCCCTCTTACCCAGTTCTCCAAGGTAAATACTGTTATACTTTTAGAGATTGGTAAGCAAAGAATTTAAGGATGTTACATATTCTTCATGGTTCTATAAAAATGTTCCACCAATAGATGAAAATTCCACCAAAAACACATTTTCAAGTTCATTCTAACACTATAAAAGTTGTTTAATTGATTCCATTCATTTAATCAACCAGGCAAAATTCTATTGATTCTGTAGTAAATTGGTTTATAAGAAGAAAAGGGAACATTTGTAACATTGGGGAGGTAGAAAAAAAAATCTTGTTTTAACACTGCTATAGATAAAAAAGATTTTCACATTCTAGAAAATTGGACAGCTACATGCAAAAGAATGAAACTTGACCACTCTCTCACACCATACACAAAGATAAACTCTAAATGGGTGAAAGACCTTGAAGTGAGACAGGAATCCATCAAAATCCTAGAGGAGAGGATAGGCAGCAACCTCTACATCGGCCAAAGCAACCTTTTTCATGACACATCTCCAAAGGCAAGAGAAACAAAAGATAAAATGAACGTGTGGGACTTCATCAAGATAAAAAGCTTTTGCACAGCCAAGGAAACAGTCAAAAAAACTAAGAGGAAGCCCACGGAATGGGAGAATATATTTGCAAATGACACTACAGATAAAAGACTGGTATCCAAGATCTACAAAGAACTTCTCAAACTCAATACACGAGAAACAAATAAACAAATCATAAAATGGGCAGAAGATATGAACAGACACTTTTCCAATGATGACATACAAATGGCTAACAGACACATGAAAAAATGTTCAAAATCATTAGCCATCAGGGAAATTCAAATCAAAACCACACTAAGATACCACCTTACGCCAGTTAGAATGGCAAAAATTGACAAGGCAAGAAACAACAATTGTTGGAGAGGATGTGGAGAAAGGGGGTCCCTCCTACATTGTTGGTGGGAATGCAAGTTGGTACAGCCACTCTGGAAAACAGTGTGGAGGTCCCTTATGTTGAAAAATTGAGCTACCCTATGACCCAGCCATTGCACTACTGGGTATTTACCCCAAAGATACAGACGTAGTGAAGAGAAGGGCCATATGCAGCCCAATGTTCATAGCAGCTCTGTCCACAATAGCTAAATCATGGAAGGAGCCGAGATGCCCTTCAACAGATGACTGGATTAAGAAGTTGTGGTCCATATATACAATGGAATATTATTCAGCTATCAAAAAGAACGATTTCTCAACATTTGCTGCAACATGGACGGCACTGGAGGAGATAATGCTAAGTGAAATAAGTCAAGCAGAGAAAGACAATTATCATATGGTTTCTCTCATCTATGGAACATAAGAGCTAGGAAGATCTGTAGGAGAAGAAAGGGATAAAGAAAGGGGGGGTAATCAGAGGGGAGAGTGAAGCATGAGAGACTATGGACTCTAAGAAAAAAACTGAGGGCTTCAGAGGGGAGGGGGGTGGGGGAATGGGATAGGCTGGAGACGGGTAGTAAGGAGGGCACGTATTGCATGGTGCACTGGGTGTTATACGCAACTAATGAATCATCGAACTTTACATCAGAAACCAGGGATGTACTGTATGGTGACTAACATAATATAATAAAAAAATATTAAAAAATAAAATAAAATGGCATTTAGCTGTTTGTACTTACATTATTAGCTTTAAATATCTTGAAATAATCCAAGTATTTTAAAACACTTGTCTGAGAATATAAGTCATTTGGAATAATACGCCAAACTCCTATAAAATCTCTCAGAGAATAAATTCATAGCTGCATATTTTGAATATACAGTTCCATTAAGCCAGCTTTGCACATGGGCACTCACAAGACTGAAATGCAAAGCATGTCAGACTGATTTTCAGAGTAAACTATGACTATGAATCTCTACACAGCAATTTCTGAAACCTGATGTCTACTTATCTATACTAGGGATCTAACTTCCTTCATTATACTAATTGCCTCCCCCTCATCCCCAAACAAAATAAAAAATACACTTACAAATAAGACAAAACAAATAAAATAGGAGCCCTCTATCATAAGTACTTATTTCACATTTTGTTATATCGATTTCAAATATAGAACATCAACGTCCTATACGTTCCTTATTTAATCTTTTTAACCACTCAACAGATTTCTCTGAACTTAATGTATCAAGTAGTCATTGGATATGGATTCAAACTAAAACATGAAACCAAAATGTAAGGAATGAAGTTGGAGAGGTAAAAATGAGTTAATCTAAATAATATTGATTTGTCCCCAAGTACGATAAACTTGTTCTTTTTTATTAGAAAATTAGCAATAAGGGGCGCCTGGGTGGGTGGCTCAGTCAGTTAAATGTCTGCTTTCAGCTCAGGTCACGATCCCAGAGCCCCCGGCATTGGGCTCTCTGCTCAGCGGAGAGTCTGCTTCTCTCTCTGACCCTCCCCCTCTCATACTCTCCTCCTCTCATGCTCTCTCTCTCTAATATATAAGTAAGTAAGTAAGTAAATTAATAAATATTTAAAAAAAGAATTAGCAATATTATTACTATTTAATAAGAAACAAAATCTAGAATATCTAAGTTAAAAAGCATTTTTGATTAGAAACTATTTGACATAGTAAAATTTTAAAAACTGAAACTTATAACTTTTTTTTTTTTTAAATGATTTTTTATTATATTATGTTAGTCACCATACAGTACATCCCCGGTTTCCGATGTAAGGCTCGATGATTCATTAGTTGTGTATAACACCCAGTGCACCATGCAATACGTGCCCTCCTTACTACCCATCACCGGTCTATCCCATTCCCCCACCCCCCTCCCCTCTGAAGTCCTCAGTTTGTTTCTCATAGTCCATAGTCTCTCATGTGAAACTTATAACTTAAATGACCATATATGGACTCATCAATACAGCGCAGAGCCTGACATAGGGCTTGATCTTACAACCCTGAGACCATAACCTTAGCTGAAATCAAGAGTTAGACACAGAACCAAATGAGCCACCCAGGAGCCCCTAAAAGAAATGTTTTTCAATATTCAATTCAAAAAGTCATACCACCAACATAGAAGGTAAGTGTATTTCATTCTCCCAAACACATATTTTTATATCAACGTCCTTAATTATCTATGCAAGAGACTGGTATTTCAAGAATAAATGATTCATGGGGTGCCCGGCTGGCTCAGTAGGTAAAGCATGTGACTCTTGATCTCAGGGTCACAAGCTCAAGCCCCAGGTTGGGTGAAGAGCTCACTGGGAAAAAAAAAAAAAGGAAGGAGGGGCCTGGGTAGCTCAATTGGTTAACTGCCAACTCTTGATTTCTGCTCAGGTCATGATCTCAGAGTCCTGGGATCAAGCTCCAAGTTGGGCCCCATGCTCAGTGGGGAGTCTGCTTGAGGATTCTCTCTCTCCCTCTTCCTCTGCCCACCCCCCAACCCCCACTCTCTCGCTCCCTCAAATAAATAAATAAATAAATCTTTAAAAAAAAAAGAATAAATATGCATCTTACTTACAGTGCATTAAGATTACAGTGTTTACACTGAATACCTACAATGTATGTTGTAATTCATTCGACAAACAGATAAAGCAGATGAAAGTCATAGAATCATGTTAAATTTATAATAATTCACATATAACATAGATTAAATTATCAAAGAAAGGGTTAAACTGACATCTTCATAGCTCTTTGCAGATTCAACACATTTCTATGCCTCTACATACTGATAGCAGTAACGTATTTCTTGACATCATTCAATCTACTTAAAAAAATTGATTGTATAGAGGCTATAGTTTATAAAGCAAGGTAACCAAGTGAAATAACAGAATTTTAATTAATATTGGCTTCTTAGAATTTCTTAAGAAAAGATATACAAGGATTGCTCAGCTGCCTATGAATAATTAAATCTCTTTGCTTAAGCACTTTTAATACAGTAACTGCAGGCTTCATTTTGAAGTTTTTGTTAAAACGAGCAATTGCTTACTCAGGGAAATCACACTCAGTAGTGGGGTATTTGGCTTGAATCACAGCCCATGATTCCTAAAGATATGAGAAGCCAGTGACTTGAATAAAGAGTATTTCTACCTCCTTTTCGGCAATTTCTGTCTCGAAGCCCTCATATTCTTTGTAGGCTTCAAGGTCAGCATGCAGCCCCTGACCCTGGAATTCCCTGTTTGGATAGAGAATATAGTCCACACCACTTGCACCTGTAAATTCACTGAAATGATTTCTAATATCATGTAGCAGGCAGTTGTGTCCAGAATTTTACAGTCAATGAACTGGATGGCACCTTGTTTCTCACTGTAGATTTTATAGATTATGGCAAAGCACAACTAGTAATCTCAGGCTGGAAAGATTCTTCTTGAAATAAGTCATCTCTTGAAGTCTGAGGGCTTCGTATTTTACTTAGGAGCATTTTATTAATGTCTTTACCTGCAAATGCTCTAGGAATGAGAGGGAAATACCTTCCCATCTGTAGCCGTAGATTAGATTAGGGAATCCAACCATTGTGTGCATGAATAGTATGGATTTTAGCAAGCTGATGAGCTATTCGTCTGAAAAAGGCTGAGTTGCAGACACATTTTTGATCCAATGTTTTTCTCTGTATAAATTTATAGCATAATTGCATCAAAAACTGGGGATGTACTGTATGGTGACTAATATAACAAAATAGAAATTATTAAAAAAATTTATAGCATAGTTCATTACAAGGTACAGTTGAGCTGTGGTGCACAGCTATGAGCTTGCAGCACTTAAAACCGCTTCACTTCCTCATCTCACCGAGTCAGTCTTATTGCCATTAACTTCTCACCGGCACTGAATCTTCCATTATATTGCCCACATCACAGCCAGGAAGTTTGTGATTTTATCTATAAAGATGCGCAGGTCTCCTCCTGGGGGGTCCCCCTGTGGCCACAGGTGTTGAAGGTGGTTCAGAGACCCTCCTGGCAGCTCTGTTCCTCCTGATCCTGAATCATGATACTTAACTTGAGCACCTCCAGGGAGCCCATGGATGTGACTGTCCATTGTCCGGGAGACAATAGAGACCACTGTATAGAAAGCGACAAAAACCATGGTGGGTGCTGACTAGCTGGCAGATACCTGGGACATCCTGAGAGGCTCCACGCATTTGATGCCTTCTCTTTACTTATGATTTAGGACCTCACATTCGTTGACTCCAAATCACTGTTCCAAAGTCGGTTAATGTTCACCTTCTTCCCTCTCTACAGGATCAGTAAAGATGCTTTTGTACTCAAATTTTAGGCTTTGAGGTTTTCCTTGGTTTTACTGATGATAGGATATTCTTTGTTTTCCACTGTTTGGTTTGTTTCTTATTGATTCTATGACTAAGAGCGGAATTTGAAAAACCTTTACTAGGCCCTTAATACAAAGTAGCTGTTCTCAATTCTGGCTGCACATTAGAATTGGAAGTGCTTTTACAGTTTCAGTGACCTGGCTACATGCCAGGCCTTTAAACCAGAACTTTCAGAGCTAAACCCAGGCATCGGCCATTTAAAACATTTCCCAAGTGATTCTAATGCTCGCCCACCAGTGTAGGGTCTCCTACTTCTTTCTCTATGTATTTTTGTTTTGTTTCATTTTGTTTTTATTTGAGAATATGTGTAAATTTGTACACTGTCCACATAAATTTATCCTCGTGGAACCCATCCGATTATTTTTAGCATCAACAAATTTCAATGAAAACGTATTTTTCCCATGTCTTCAATTGAGTTAATATCAGATTAAGACAAATTATTTTCATGGTGATACTGTTTTTAGGAACAAACAATTGTTACTAGAAACTAATTATTAAATCATACAATATAGAAAGATTAAAACAGATGCAGAGAGAAATGAGATTCATACCGAACAGTGCTTCATCCTGTTAGCTGAAGCTTTCATAACAAAGGACCACAGACAGGAGGCTTAAACCACAGAAATTCATTTTCTCACAGTTCTGGAGGCGAGAAGGCCAAACTCAGGATGTCAGCACGGGTGGTTTTTTCTAGGCCTTTCTCCTTGCCTTATCTGCCTTCTCTCTGTGTCTGCACACACTCTTCCCTCTGTACCTGTCTGTGTCTTGTTTTTTTTTTTTTTTTTAAGATTTTATTTGTTTATTTGAGAGAAAAAGCATGAACAGGGGGAGGGGCAGAGGGAGAGGGATAAACAGACTTCCCACGGAGCAGGGAGCCTGACCTGGGGCCTGACAAGGGGCTCCATCCCAGGACCCCAGCATTACAACCCAAGCCAAAGGCAGACACTTAACCAACTGAGCCACTCAGGTGTCCCTGTCTGTGTCTTAATCTTCTCCCCTTATAAGGACAACAGTCCGATTGGCTCAGGGTCCACCCTTATGATCTTATTTTAACTTAATTAGCTCTTTCATAATCTATCTCCAAATACAATAACATTCTGAGGTACCAGAGGTTAGGACTTTGACATAGGAATTTTAGAGGAACACGATTCAGCCCATACCATACATCAAATAACAAAACTTTGAGTTTTATAGCTATGCTGGAATTTCAAAATTATAAAGTTAAAATAACAGATAAGGCATGAAATATAGTTGAGTATAAAACTTTATCAATAATTTTCAAGTGTAAGTTATTTTTTTTCCTTGAAAGATAGTATGTACTCATAGAAATTTGGAAAACACAAGGAAGAAGAAAGGAGAGTAGCAGAACAATTGTTTTCTACTCCTCGTAAGTGCTCTTCACATATTGATGCCTAAAAAATGAACACAGTTGGTAAACACGATACGTATGAAACGATGTATTCTGCTTTTCAAATATCATTTTCCCTTTTATACTTTTCATTAAAAGATTTTTAACAGGTGTATAATGCTACATCAGGTCAAGAGAAACAGTGTTTTTTTAACCATTCTGCTTCTGGTTAGATATTTGGATTATTAGTCGGTGTCCTACCAAGAAAACTGTACAATTAACTGGGTGATTGGGGAGATTTTTGAAAAACAGACTATTTTTTTTAACAGTTTTGGATTTACATAAAAACTGGATGATAGTACAGACAGCTCTTATCTACCTTCTCACCCAATTTCTCTTATTAACATCTCACCTCAGTATTTTACATTTGCTGCAATTGATAAATCAATATTGATACTTGGCTATTAGCTAAATTAGCCCATAGTTTATTCAGATTCCCTTAGTGTTCATGAAATGTCTTTTCCTGTTTCTGGATCCCAACCAGGATGCTTTATATTGTGCAGTCAGACCCCTTTAGGCGCCTCTGGGCTATGATAGTTTCTCAGACATTGTTTTTCATGACCTTGGCAGTTTGAAGAATACTGGTCAGGTATGTTGTAGAATGCCACTCTAATGGAATTTTTCTGACTTTTTTTATGATTACGCTATGGGTTTTGAGAAGGCCACAGGTGAAATGTCATTTTCATTATGTCATACTAAGGGTACAAATGTTACTGTGATTTATTACTGTTGGTGTTGACTTCAATCACCTGGCTGAAGTCGTATTTGTCAGGTTCCTCCACTATGAAGTTACTCTCCCCCACCCTTTCCATAATGTATTTATTGGGAAAAGAAGTCACTACATACAGCCCACACTTAAAGAGCAGGGATTTATTCTCCCTCTCCTTGAGGGATGTGTATCTATATATATTATTTAGAATTCTTCTGCAAGGGGGATTTATCTTTTACCCCTATTAATTTTTTTTATTAGTATGGACTAATGGATATATATGGTATTCTTTGGGTTATAATCCAATACTACTTTCTTTTGTTGCTCAAATGTTTCCAGCTTTGGTCATTGGGAACTCTTTCAGTTGCCTCCTATGTTCTTTTGACATAACCTCATCGATAGAGAATTTTTTAAAGTACTTCCTTACTTTCCGACACTATAAGATGCTCCAGGCCCATCTTGTATATTTCCGGCCCCAGTATTAGAATCAGCCACTTCCTCAAGGAGCCCTAATTCCTTTTATTGGAGGATAATATTAGAAACCAAATCTGGGCACTCGGTGTGCTCATTGTTACCGGGATATTTTTACTTTTTGACTCTCTCAGCTGTCAGAACAGGGAAATATATGTGTGTATACTAACTCTTGTATATATTCATATTTATAAATATCTCTATAAGTAAACTTCTCTACTAAGCTAAACATGAGTTCATACTGATGTCTTCAACTCTGATCCATTACCACATGGATTATTCTGGACTTCTCCCCTTGCCTATCTGTCAACTTGTACTCCAACAGTGAGAAACCTGGGTCCAGCCATCCACCAACCATTTTTCTTAATTGTTCAATTACATGGTATATACACAGGAGTATTATAATTGCTAACCTTACTTCTGTAGAAAACAACTTTATCAAAAATGGTGTAGTACTTATGAGCAGTTTCTTTTGCCTTTAGCCTTACAGATTCAGCTCGTTTCCAAAGTCAGTTAGGTTTTAACCTTCCTCTTGTATCCTCTTACACTGAGGCTGTTCCATACATTTGTAATGTAGTTAGATTCTCTGGTCATGGTCTTCATTCCATCCTGGGATACACCCTGACCTCCTAAATAATGCTTTAAAATTTGCATACATTAAGGTTTAGTCTTTGTGCTCTAAGTTCTGTGGGGTTCGGCAAATGCATGATATAATGTACCCACCAGTACAGTAACATACAGAATAGTTTCACTGCCCTGAAATGCTCTATAATTCACCTATGCAACTTTTCTTGACAACAAACCCCTGGCAACCACTGACTGTTTTACTCCCTCTATAGTTTTGTCTTTTCCAGAATATTGTGTAATCATATAATTGAGATCAGATAGTACGTAACCTTCCCAGATTGGTTTCTCTCATTCAGCAATGTGTATTTAAAGTTCCTCCATGTTTTTGTGGTGTCTTGATAGTTCATTTCTTTTTATTGCTAACATTCCATTATGAGAATGAACCATAGTGCATTTATCCATTTATCTATTGAAGGACATCTTGATTGCTGACAGTTTTTGGTGAATATAAATCAAGCTGCTATAAACATTCATGTGCAGGTTTTTGTCTAGACATAAATTTTCACATCAGTTGAGTAAATGTGATTGCTAGATTGTATGGTAAGATTATATTTAGTTTTGTGTAAAACGGCCAAGCTATCTTTCCAAGTGGCTATGCCATGTTGCATTTCACCAGCAATGAATGAGGGTTCCTGTTGCTCTGTATTCTCACTAGATGATTTTTATAGCGGAGTAATTTATAACGATATGGGCAGGATTTAGGGAAACAAGCAAGGGAGCTAGCAATAATGTGCTGGAGGGAAACAATACTGGAGCAGCTGAATGGAATGTGATTCCTCCCTGGAGTTAAGGCCTTGGGTCACAGGGCACAGAAAACCAGCCACCATTTGGGAGATCTAAAAAGTGGATTCACAGCTGTAAATACCTCAGCTATACTCTTCCCCTTCTGATTGTTCTCCTGCCTGTGCCTCTCATTGGTGGGCATTTCAGATTATTTCCCCTTGGATATGGTATTTCCAATGGTGGTATTACTAGACAAAAGAAAATGAAAATTTTGAAGGTTGCTGAAGGACTGATAGATGCCGCATAAATAATATCTAAAGTTTTGCCTATCATAGTTCTAAGATCTTATGATTTCTCTGTTTCAGCATCGTTGTTGATATATATATGTATACATATATACATATATATGACATAATTAATTTTATACATTCCCATAGGCATTCCCTTTTTCATTTGTGGTTGCTGTTATTGGCACATAGAAATTTTAACTTACTTTGGGAACAAGACTATATATGATGCAAGGAGTTGGGTACACACTAGACACAGGATTAGTATACTTTTTCTTTTGAAAATGAATAAATAAAACATCTCTACCTATATATTGATATAAACACAGATTTTTACCAAAGATAGTGGATAAAATATATTTTCAGAAACATACGGTAAATAGTCTCACCTTAAAGACATGATAATCATGATTTCAAATATGTGCCCAAATTGTTCCTTGTGCCTTAATGCTGCTTTCTCGTTATAAGTACATTGCTCGTGAAAACTAAAAGTTTGCAGACTGGTTTTGTCTCTGCCCATTTCTGTTTTCTTGCCAATAACAGCGACTTCTCTAGTGTCACTGGGATTCTTGCTCTTTTTGCCTTTCTTTACTATGTCTTCACTCCGATCAGGGAATGCTGACAATTCGAAAAAAGTCATTGAAGAGACAGCACAATTTAAAACCTTTCATCCTTTCTCACTTAACAGAGGTATACATCTTTTCATTTCACTGAAAATGCTCTTGCCAAGGTCACCGATGACTCATTTTTTGCAAAATCCAGTGAACTCATGAGCCCTTATTCATTTATTTGACCTTTTAGAAGCATCTGGCACTATCAACGATTACCCTTTTCTGGAAGCACTGTCATCCCTTGGCATACAAGACACTGCATTTTCCCTGTGTTTCAGGTCTCTGGAGCCAGACTGTCTGGGCTCAACTCTTGGCTCTGACACTAATTAGCTGCATGACCTTGGGTAAGTCACTAAACATCTCTAGGATTCAGTTTCCTTACAATTAAAATGGAGATGATAATAGTACCTATCTCTTAGGGTAGGTATGAGGAGTCATTAAGTGAATGTATGTAAAGTGATTCAAATGATACTTGGTACTTCAGCACCTCTTAAGTAATGGCCAGCAGAATGATAGTAAACTAGTTCTCCAAAAAATGAAGCCCTGCTTTGTAGTGTTGCCAATGTCTTTGGTGTAACTACATCCATGGCCTTAAATACTCCCACCATTCTTGAGCATTTAAAAATTGGCTTTCCTGGAGCCGACTTTCACACACTACCGACAACTACTTCCCCCCGGTTGCTTAATCTACTCTGCTTAGTCTCCATTGTGGGCTCCTGTTCCTTCTGTTTCTTAAACATCACTGTTCTTCAGTGATATGCCGTAGGGCTTCTCTATTGTTTTACTTTGTATATTTTCTATGAGCAATCACATTCATTTAAAATAAAATTGGGAAAAAATTAATAAAATTGATATATAGACTTCCAGGGAAGATGGCGGAGTAAGAGGATCCTAAGCTCACCTTGTCTCATGGATACAACTTGATAACACCCACATCAGTGTAAATAACGCAGAAAACAAACCAAAGACTGGCAGAACAGACTCTCCACAGCTAAATGTGGAAAAGAGGCCACATCAGAGAGGGTAGGAAGGGCAGAGATGTGGTTGGGAGTCATATCCGAGAACGGATTAGTGTCCAAAATATTTAAAGAACTTATACAACTCAACACCAAAAAACCAAATAATCCATTTAAAAATGGACAGAAGACATGAACAGACATTTCTCCAATGAAGCCATACAGATGGCCAATATACAATGAAAAGATACTCAACATCATTGATCATCAGGGAAATGCAAATCAAAACTACAATGAAATATCACCTCACACTAGTCAGAAAGTCTAGTATCAAAAAGACAAGAAATAACAAGTGTTGGTGAGGATGTGGAGAAAAAGGAACCGTCTTGCACTGTTGGTGGGAATGCAAACTGGTGCAGTCACGGTGGAAAACAAAATGGAGTATCCTCAAAAAATTAAAAATTGATTTGCCATATGATTCAGTAATTCCACTACTAGGTATTTACCCAAAGAATATGAAAACAGTAATTTAAGAATATATATGCAACACTTTGTTTACTGCAGTATTATTTACAATCGTCAAAATATGGAAGCAACCCAAGTGTCTATTGATGAAAGGATAAAGAAGAAGTGATATATATATAGCAGCCATAGTGATATATGATATAGCAACCATAAAAAAGAGTGAAATCTTGCTATTTGTAACGACATGGATGGATCTAGAGAGTATAATGCTGAGATAAGTCAGTCAGAGAAATACTATATAATTTCACTTATATGTGGAATTTAAAAAACAAAAAAAACGAACAAAGAAAAAAGAGACGAATAAAAACAACAACAACAGACTCTTCACTAGAGAGAACAAACCCGTGGTTACCAGAGGAGAGGTGGGTGGGGGGATGGGTGAAATAGGTGAAGGGGATTAAGAGTACATTTATCACAATGAGCACTGAGTAATGTATAGAACTGTTGAATCACTATATTGTATGCCTGAAACTAATGTAACACTGTATGTTAACTACACTGGAATTAAATAAAAAGAAATAAAAATAAAAAGAAATAAATTTTAAAAGTTGATATATAATTTACATATTATACAATTCATCCCCTGGAGGTGTACGGTTCTGTGGTTTAAGTATATTCACAGCATGATGCAACCATCACACAATCAATTTCAAAACATTTTTCATCACTCCCAAAAGAAACTCGGTACCCACTAGCACTCACTCCTCATTTCCCCCACTTCTCATCACCATACCCGTTAACTTACTTTCTGTTTCTATAAATTTGCCTATTCTGGACATTACATATAAGTAGAATTGTATGATGTGTTGTCTTTTGTGACTGTCTCCTTTTACTTAGCATAATGTTTTCGAAGTTCATCTATGTTGTAGCACGTGTCAGTACTACAGTCCTTTTACTGCTGGTTAAAATTTTGCCGTATTGATGTACCTAATGTTTTACTTATCCAGTTATCAGCTGGTGAACATCAGGTTGTTTCTACTTTTTGGCTATTATGAATAATGCTGCTGTGAAGCTTTGTGTGCAAGTTTTCATGTGGACATATTTTTGTATTTCTCTTGAGTATGTATCTAGGAGTGGAATTGCTATATTTAACTTTCGGAGGAATTTCCAAACCATTTTCCAAAAAGGCTACAGAATTTGGTGGCAGCGTATGAGGGTTCCACTTTCTCCACATTCTTGCAAACTCTTGTTATTATCTGTCTTTTTACTATAACCACCTTGGTAAATGTGAAATGCTATCTTTTTGTCATTTTTTTCCCCTAATGGCTACTAATATTGAACATCTTTTCATGTACCTATTGGTCATTTGTATTTCATCTTTGGGGAAATGTCTATTCATATTCTTTGCCCATTTTTAAATTGGTTTATTTGTCTTTTTATTGAATTTCAGTGTCATCCACTTTTATGGTTTCAATTACATTTTTATTCTTAAGATTCTGAAAATACACATTTAAGTCTGGATTTCTTATCTGAGCTTCATAGATTCCACGTAGTCATTACAAATGCAGTAAGAGTCTTCAGCTCTGCTTATCTTTCTGAGCTCTTCCTTCATTGAAAAGTCTCTCACTCTGAAACCTGGGGGTTGTTTTGTTTCTTTCCCTCTAAATCTAACCAACCACTAAATATTGTTTTTTTCTGTCTCCTAAGAAACTTCTCAAGTTACTATTTCTATGCCAAACTTCTTGAGACCACCATCAAATTTTTTCCCTGTGTATCTGTAAAGGCCTCTTGCCTGACTTTTTAAAGGTCTATTTCATTCTCTATACTTCAGAGTACATATCTGAAAATATAAATCCTTTTAATAGTCTCATTTCACTTTTAGCATAAAATTCAAATCCTTAACATGAATTCTATAAAGGAGATAACTTCCTAATAATTAAAACTATCAACAATGTATTAGATCAACTTAAAATGTAGAGAGTTCCTTGCCACTAGAAACGCCCAGATAGAGGTTGAAAATTGATCATCTCTCAAGAATGGTGTGAACAGTATTCAAGCTTTGGATAGAAGGTAGAGACCAATGTCTACTAAGACTCCTTACCATTGTAAGGTGCTATGATTCTAATACATATGTACTGCACATGGTAATAACCAAAAATTAGTTAGAAAATCTCATGTACATACAAATTTAAGTAAACAATTTTACAGTTGTAAAGAGTCATAAGCAGTCATTTTATTTAAAAGACTATCATACATTATAGAAAATTACTAAGTACACAATTTGTATAAGAATAAAATCATATAGCAAAATTATAACAATGGACAAAATTATAATTCTGGGGGTCAGAAAATGTCTATATAGAATAAATAAAAATGAAGCCCACTCCTTTGGCCAAAAAATTGTTATCAACACAGTTTAAGGTCACTGATATTTTTAGAACTGATGAAAATTAGAGACTCCTTTTGTTGAAAAATACGCTACTGCTCCAAATTCTCAGGGTGTTTATGAGCTTCTGAGGTTTAGCCACGAATCCACACTAGAAGACCCCAGATCCACAGAGTGGGGAGCTGAGGTTTGAAGGGAAATGTTATAACATATGTGTGTAAGAGTTTTTCTAATGGTTAGCCTTACCATCAAAAGGGCTTTTTGAAAATTAAAAATGGATAAAAAATACACACACAAAAAAGAACCTTAATAAAAAAATATATTCTAGGCTTAAGTAAATCTATATTTATTTCAGAAAGATGCATTGTAAAAAATAAGAAGGTACTTCTGTATTAGAAATTATCATATAGCTCAATACCTTAATGGTAGTCATTTGAGTTATGGAGAAAATTTGAAATAAGCTAATTGAACAAAAGATATATGTATCCCATTGGGGACCTTCTCATGGCAGATTTTTAAAGATGTTAAAAAAATTGATTCAGAGAGAAATGCATCCATGCCTTGAATTTTGATCTCTCCAGTTTATAGAGAAATATCACAGAGTGGGTTTATTTAATTTGTTCCTTGACTGTTGTGTTTTTTTAATGTTTTTTGAATTATATTATGTTAGTCACCATACAGTACATCCCTGGTTTTTGATGTAAAGTTCGATGATTCATTAGTTGCGTATAACACCCAGTGCACCATGCAATACGTGCCCTCCTTACCACCCATCACCAGCCTATGCAATCGATCACTATTGCAATGGCAAGATGTATTTTTATGGGACTTCTCATAGATTTTCTACATTGAACAATAGGCTCATTTCCTTTCAAAGGGCAGAAATACTCAGGTCATGGTATGCCCTGGCAGACTAAGCACCATGGATAAAAGATGTCATCCAACACCAGCAAGGCATCACTCATTAACCTTGCCACAGTGGGTCCAAATTACATCCTCAAATACTGCCAACAACTTCAAGTTTGATGTCACTAGAGACACATCATTAATTTGTTAAACTGCTTTGTCTGAAGGGAATGAAAGATGGTTGTGTTATTTTCCAGGACTGAAAGGGAAATAGGAAAAATCAGAATAACAGATGTCTCTTTTATTCACATTATTCAGGTATCTGAGTGAGGATGAATTCTGAAGGAATGTAAAATAACATGCAGTGAACCATGGAGGCAAAGCTCAGTGAATTTAGGATACATTTGGTGCATTTTGCCCCTGTGATCCTTTTAAACTGATTTATCCTTCAAAATATACAATGGTTAACATCATTTTTTAATGAGGAATCTACATTTTAGCGTTTTACAATCATGGGTGATTTTCTAAAATTACGATCAATTTTCAGTCTATGGGTGGAACTCAATATTTATATTCATGACGGTAGTTTTGCCTCGGGAAACTGATAAAACACACACTTTAGGTAAATACTTTTGATCCTTAGAACTTATGCTTGGGTAAAACTGAGAAATCTAAATTCGAAATGTCTACACAAGGTGTTCTTAACTTTTGTGTTTCAGGCAAATATTTAATATTTATAAATTTAAAATATTTTAAATTATAAAACAATTATAAATATTTAGAATATAGGTAAGCAAAAGTTTAAAAAATTATCTGTAATCTTACTCTCAGGGAAACCTTAAAACTGGCATTTTTCATTTGAGATTTTTAATTTGACAGGCAGATGATCATATCAATTAAAATAAGAATTACACGTCTCTTTTTTTTTAATAGTTTTTAAAACTTAAATTCAGTTAGCCAACATACAGTACATCATTAGGTTTTGACGTAATGTTCAATGAGTCATCAGTTGTGTATAACACCCAGTGCTCATCACATCACATGGCCTCCTTACTGCCCATCGCCCAGTTCCCCCTTCCCCCCACCCACCTCCCCTTCCTCAACCCACAGTTTGTTTCCTGGAGTCAAGAGTCTCTCATGGCTTGTCTCTCTCTCTGATTTCTTCCCATTCAGTTTTCCCTCCCTTCCCTTGTGGTCCTCTGCACTATTCCTTTTGTTCCTTGTATGAGTGAAACCATATGATAACTGTCTTTCTCTGATTGACTTATTTCACTTAGCATAATACCCTCCAATTCCATCCCCGTCGATGTAAATGGTAGGTATTCATCCTTTCTGATGGCTGAGTATTAAGAATTACGCATGTTTCTTTTATCTTTTTTCCATTGTACGCTGGTTAGAATTTATAGAATAACGTTAAATAGATTGATGATGGTGGATACAGTATCCAGCTCTGATAGTATTGCTTTTAACATTTTACCATTAAGCACAGTGTCAGTAATGGAAGTGATTTAGTTTAACAAGTTAATGTGTTTTCTTTCCTAATTTATTTAAATTGTTTTGAAGTGGAAGATATCGGTACCTACAGAGATTAAGTGTATTTTCCTACTCTATTAAATCATATTAATAGGCTTTATTTTTGATACCATTTTATTTAACTTTTATTTTTATTAAAGTAATATCTATAAAGTGACATGTATTATTTATATATTTCTATAGGGACTTAGAAAAACAGCTCTCTCCCACCACAGCCTTTTTCTTCCCTGTGTCCTCCTTCTTAGAGGGATCCATTTCAAACTGGCTTAGTTATTCCAATTTGTATTTACTTCATATTCCTGTGGTTTGCCTTTTAACTTTCTTAGAGGGCTCTTGTAATATTAATCTTTCATATTTTATTAAGTCTTATTTTATGGCTCAGTATATGCTCCATTTTGGCAAATATTCCATACATACTTGTAAAGATTGTCCCATGCAGTTGCTGCCTGATGTTTTCTAAATATTAATCGGGTCAAACTGGTCCATCAATTTATTAAAATGTTCTACATCTTTGCTAGTTTTTGTCTGATTTTTCTATTAATTGCTGAGGGAAGCGTATTTTGTTTTCCATTTATGATTACACATTTAAAAAATTGTCCTTTATAGTTTGATGAATGTTTGCTTCCTGTATTATAAAGCTATATTCCTACAATCATATATTTAGGATTGTTATTTCTTTCAGATAGTTTCTTTCCTTCTTTATCTCTGGATAATACTTGATTTCCTTTCTGATATTAATATAACCATACCAGCTTTCTTGTGATTAGTGTTTACATGAAATGTATTTTGTATCTTTTTATTTTCAAGCTATCTGTATTCTTATTTTTAAAGTGTATCTTTTTAAACAGTATGTACTTGGGTCTGTTTTTTGTTTGTATGTTTTTAAATCAAGCTTGACACACTCTAAGATTTAATTCAAGTGTTGACATTTAAAATAATCATAAATATGGTTATTATTATTCTTTCTCCATTTGTAATAGTCTGGCTGCATCTGAATTCCTTGTTTCAGTTTTTCCTGAGGCTCAATGCACCCTTGTTCTTAAGAAGCCACATGAGAGCCTGAGAGCATATTGATAAATTACTAATTTTGTTTAATCATCCAAGAGTTCTGACAAATATACTTACTACCCCTAAGACCGTTATTAACATGATGGTGAAAGATACGTTTTTATGTTGGTTTTTAAGAATCTAGCATTAGGGGAGCCTGGGTGGCCCAATCAGTTAAGCTCAGGTCATGATCTTGGGGTCCTGGGATCAAGCCCCACATTGTACTCCCTGTTTATCAGGGAGTCTGCTCAAGATTCCCTCTCTCTCTCCCTCTTATCTGCTCCACTCCTTCTCTCTATAAAATAAAAAAAAATAAAAAATAAATAAATAAATCTATCTTTAAAAAAAATCTAGCATTATATCCCACACATTTTAAGTTATTGAACACTTTTCTACAGCATAGTTTTATTCATTCAATAAATGAATCATCATATGGCTATGCCATGATTTAGAATTTATAGAGTAGTTATAGATAAGTTATTGAACACTTTTCTACAGCATAGCTTTATTCATTCAATAAATGAATCATCATTTGGCTATGCCACTATTTATTTGACCATTTTCTTATTGAGGAAAATTTAGTTTATTTTTTGTGTTAAATCTTTATGTCTCAAATATGTTTACAAATAAATGTAATATTTATATAAAAAAGAAATTAAATTCAGTAAAATAATTTTGTTTTTAATTGTTTTAGAGAATTTCCTATGTCCCAAACCACCATTTATCTAATATAGAAAAAGTTATATGGTTTTATATAACATTTATTGTCCTTAAGGCATTTGCATTATATTTAGGAAATAATTATGCATAAAATACTTAAAAATGTTATCTAAGAGAATATATTTAAGTTTTAACATGTGATATCAAAGGAAACCAGAAAACAATGCTGAAACCAGAAGACAATGCTGAATCAGGCCTTCACATGTGTTTTAGAAACAACATATAGATCCTTAGAACATATCAAAATGAGCCAACGATATGACTTGGCTGCTACCAAAATGTGCACTGGCACCTTAGACAAAACTATAGGAACAGGGGTTAGTATGATTTGGACACAGTATTTTGAGCAAGGTATTTGGAGATTAGCTCCCACCCAGATGTGAAGAACCTGGGAACCACGCTGTACAAGGAATGATGAAGAAAGCCGACTTTGGAAGGACAGAGACCTAATCTGGAAGAGGAAGAGGAAGCCTAAGGAAGTAAGTCCCTTCTACAGTTTCAATGGCCAGCTATTCACAGTGAGGCCTGGATATATTGTTAATAAACTTTGTAGCATCCTTTGCTTGTCCTACAATCTAAGATCTGGCTTGGAAAAAATGACAATTTGTCTTTTCAAGCCTGGTATTTAACCTGAAGCTTCACAATAGTTCATGAAATAATGAGTCAACTAGGTAGAGTTATCTTTTTTTTTTTTATACATTGACATCTTTACAGGAAGTAAATTCAGAGAAGATGCAATGATGTATCATACACTGTATTTTGATACTCATATGACTGTGTCATTTCTTACAATGAAATGTAATGTGCTTTGGATGAGGAGTTGGAAACCAGATCTCTGAAGTTTGGTGAGTCATATAACTGAGTAAGTCTGGAAAAACTAAGAGCCGGGCCATATAGAATTTGTTTGATGTTTACGCTGCAGTGACGACTGAGAAAACAGAAGCTAATACATTGAATAAGAGAATTTCCATTTAAAATTCATGAAGTTACACTGAATGATTTTGAGAAGCAGCAACAGCTTTGGGGGAAAAATACTCAAAGAATGAATAATTGAACACAAATGTGGTCTAAAGGATCAAAAGTTTGGTCATCATAGAATCGAGAAGATAATTGGACTCAAGAAGGTTCTATGTGTGTAGAACATCTCCTGGGATATTCTGCCTGTTTAAACAATTCCTTTGCACTGTGGATGAATGAGCGAGGTGCCACTGCCCAGATGTCCTCAGTTTAGGGGGAATCAACTTCCATGGTTGTGAGAAGGGGAAAAGAGAAAGCATGTGTAAGGTGCATGGGAAGTTACGGGAAGTTGAAATACAGAATGGCCAGTAGAAATTCTGGTATCAAGATTTAGATTTTTATATCTGTAAGACATTATTGGATAGTGCCTAGAAAGTTATATAGGTTTGTTAACATTTAATTAATTTTTAACTATAAGTAACTCTCATTATTTTCCTTCTCTCCTTATTCATTCTTACACGACTGACACATTATATTATCTTTTCTCATTCTTGAAATAAATTTAATAGGTTGATCCCTTTGGTGTGTTTGTATAGAATTTCATGTCCCAGAGTCTAAGCTTTGTACAAAATCTGGGGAAATTTCTCTGCTGGAGGGAGAGGTCAGGAAATTGGCATCAGCTACCAAACTTGCAAGCTTGCCAACAGCCAGCTATATTTCAAATGGACACCTCATTTAAAAGGACAGAGAAATCAACAGATACTCTATATTCTGTAGCGGCTGAAACATAGTAGCCTAAAATCTTACTATATTCACAAAGATCAGAGCATTGTATACTGTGACTTACCAGTTCTCTGAGTTTTCCATAATTTCATTCTCCACTCCCATATCACTATCTGCCTAATATCACTCTGGGGCTATCAACCATGATGCTACTCTTGGGTGACCCAGTGTCTATCTCCTAATCCCTTGCTATGTAAGATGTATTCTGTGGACCGGGAAATTTGGCACCATCTGGGGTCGTATAAAAAATGCAGAATCTCAGGCCTCCCCATAGACCAACTGAATCAGAATCTTCCTTTTAGAAAGAAACCTATGTGATTCATATGAGCATTAAAGTTTGACAAGCACTGTTGCGGCCAGTGTTGGTTCTTAGGCAATCTCCCTGGCAATCACAGTAAGCAGACCATGGCCACTCCTTTAACTTCTCTTTTGATCCGGCTCAGCAACAAAATGGAAGGAAGGAATCAAGCATTTATTCAAACAACCCATAATTTTTAATCACTTATTCTATCACAAGCACTATATCAGGGACCGGAAATAGAGAGAGAGGGGTACACTTCCTGCCCCAGTAGCCCACAGCCGAGTGTGTAGACAGTGAACTAGAGGTTGTGCCACAAATCTGACATCTTCTGGAGTCATCGTTTCCTTTCATGTTCCAAGTACATCACGTGGGCTCCACCCCATATTACTATGCATACACCAATGCCTTCCTTAATATTTCAGAGGATTGTTGGGTGTGGCACCTTATTGTCTTTCAAAGATGCCGAAGACCTCTCCTCAATCGTCTCCTGTATTAGAGCCCCTGCCTGCTGTTGTCCAGTTCCCACTCACTGCGCTGAGAGGAATTCATGGATGGAACCTTCCCTCATTCTTCCCCAAGGACCGCTAACAGAAGATCATTGTGTATGAAATGCTTTTCCTAAAGGTTTGGGGATACTAGAGAGCAATTACAGGACAGACTGGAAAGCAACATTTTACCTGGAGCCTCTCAGCCATCTTCACTACAGGAACCCCCTTTTCACCATTGCCAGTCTTGGCCCTGGCCTGCTGCCATATTGCAATGGCTTATTTTTCAGAACTGAGTTACAGTTCCTTTTTTTCTCATTTCCCCAGGCCCAGGTTTCTAAACTTCCAGCTTTTCCCGTATTCTTCCCAAGCTGCTGAGGAAAAATGGAAAGTTCTTTAGCATGACAAAAATCAGAAAACAAAAACAAATTTTTGCCCTCAGGAAGGTACCTTTCTATTAAGTACAGTAATACATCTCTTTATTGACTAAATCTCACAAAAATATTTATTTTTTGCAAATGAAAAATTGTCTCCTCTGAGCCCCAGATGAATTTTCCAGCTCTACCAGATAGTTTTTTCACCCCTCATCTACTAAGAGAGTTATCCGTCAGTGTAACAATATGATGGCAGAGGTGAGCATAACATGGAAGCTGTTGAAGGCTGGAATCCTAGGCCAGGCTGTGCAGAGCTGGACACAGACATCCATGGATGGCTTCCTGGATGATGTAAAATGAGTTTCTGAAGGACCTTCTAAGAGTTAATGAGTTATAAAAAGAAGATAATAAAAGCTAATGAACACGATGTTTAAACTTTGAGAATGCCAAGTTTAAGGGATTGTGGGATATTCAAGTGGAGTGACTATTCAAATACTAATGATAATTAAAGCCATAGGAAGGAATCAGTTCATCCAGAGTGAGAAGAAAATTGAGGTTCATCCTGAAAAGCTGAACAATGTGTAGGAAGAAGAAAGGCCATGAAGGATACAGAGAAGGAATGGTGCGGGAGAGAGGAAGAATACTAGAGAAGCATAACGTCCCTAAAAACAGAGAAGGACAGAGAATGGAAAGTCGACAGTCAGAAATGCTTCAAATACACCAAGTAAGAAAGATCAGGTATTGTCCACGGGACTTAGCAGCAAAGAAGTCATCTGGGTTTCTTACATGACGAAGTTCTTCCAAGGTAGGCCAGAGGTCTGACAAGCAGGTGCTCAAACTAAAGATTTTCTTCTCTTGAGGATCTTATCTCCTGCTTACAACATGTCTACTCAGACACTCGTTCTGCAGTTGGGTGAGTGTACCTGTTCGTAGAAGTTATGTATTTGTATTTGGAGTTTCTTTCCTGAGCTATGGGACATCTACAGCACTGACCCAATGAAAAGTACATCCTACTGTCTTTGCAATTCCATGCACAAGCATCTCATCACCTAAGAACTACCCCCTCCTAGTCAGGGTGCACCCCAGTTGTGTTCATTATTATTCTCACTAGGCACTTAATGTGAATAAGCAAGTCATAAATGAAAATGAGTGTCTGTGCCAGGCCCATTAACATAAACCAAGTGATAACAGTCTTTGCTTGGAACCATCTAACAGTTGCCCATCTTCCTAAGAAAACCGTCCAACAAGGGCCTACATGATCATCCCTCTCACCTCTTCAACCCTGTGTCCTTTAACTCTGCCCTTCACTCATTCTAGCGTTCCTGACCTCAGGATCTTTTCCCCTCTGATGCTCCTTCGGCCTGGAATGCTCTTTCCCTACAGAACGTCTTGGCTCATGCCTCTTTTAGGATCTTTAGTCAAATGCCACCATTTCCATGACATTTAAATTGCAATCGCCCACAACAATCCTTTTCTCCCTTCTCTGCCTTATTTCTCCTGTTGTGCTAATGATCACCTAACACAGCACATACAATCTGTCTCAGGAGATGCCAACTCCTTGAGAGAGGGATTTTGGACTAACTTTTTCATTTCCAGATTCCCAGAATCTACAATGGTGCCTGGCACAAAACAGACCCTCCACAAGTGAATGAATGATAAGCACAGGTCACTCTTCTCTATCTAAGCAAGGGCACTTGTGGCCCTAGAAGCTTAAGATTAATTTTCTTTTTTTTTTCTTTTTAAGATTTTATTTATTTATTTGACAGAGAGAGACAGCCAGCGAGAGAGGGAACACAAGCAGGGGGAGTGGGAGAGGAAGAAGCAGGCTCCTAGCGGAGGAGTCTGATGTGGGGCTCGATCCCAGGACTCCAGGATCATGCCCTGAGCCGAAGGCAGATGTTTAACGACTGCGCCACCCAGGTGCCCCTATAATTAATTTTCTTAGGCACTTGCCGGGGGAGTGGCAGGTGGGGTGGATGGCAGGAGTGTGACAGAGGGAGCAACAGAGGGGAGAAGTTGGAAATGGGGGTTGGGGGGAGCTCAGAAGCCTTGCTCTATAAAGCCCAAGTTCACAGGATTGATATGGCAGGTTCTATGGGCTGTGAAATTGGAGTTTAAAGCAACTGAACAAATATTTAATCATGGTGTAAACACTTGTTTCAGGAAGGGGCTGGAATCTGCGGGGGATGGAGGGCTCAGGTCCAGTACAGTTGCTGTTGCAACTTTTCCTCCAATTCCTCTGACCTGTTCTTATCTTTCATTTACCCTATTTTCCCCCCAAATCACACGCTTCCTTTAAAAATGTCCTTGTATATTATTGCTGCTTTTTTGTTGCTGTTGTCAGCCTAATCGTGGAAGTAGGGTGTGCGGAGAAAGCATACGCAGGTTTATGCGCGAGTCAGAAGCTGAGAGGAGTCTATCTCCAGGTTTACACATGACGGAGCAGTGGGATATGCTTCCTTTCTGGGAACCACGACAATGGTCTGAGCTCTTTGGTGGAGTCGCACTGCAAGGGTGACCATTCCTAGAACGACATTCCGATCCAACTGAACTGTGTGTTTTATTGTTTAAATAGAGGCCCCCTTTCTTGGTTTTCTCTGAAAGCAGATATTGAGAATATAGACTGACTCAGGCTTCCCGAATACAGACCCAGAAAGGGGATCGGGCCATTAAAATGAAAGTGATAATTCTTCAGGCCAGGTATTTCAAGGTTGAGTGTTTTCCCCAAGGCTGAGTGTCTGATTTAAAACAACAAGACAAGCTGGCCGTGGCAGACAGGACCTGACACATTCTCAATATAAATGAGGAAGTGCAGTGCAGGCCCTGGGGTTCGCCTCCCCTGAAGCATCGGAGCAGCAGGGAGGTGGCCAGGTCCCGCGGTCTGAGCCGCACCCTGGGCAAGTGGTCGCATTTACGTTCTTTCCGTCAGCAGCGGTCACTGAGGAAGATTAAGTGAGCTCCCCACAACTTCATCAATACCAACTGCTCGATACATGCGCTTTGCTTTGTATTAAGCACAAAAGCAAAACCTAATTCCTTCTCAAAGCCATGAGATGAAATCTGGATTTATGCTCTCACCACAAATTGGAAGACACGTTTATTTCAGAATTCAAAAGGAGAGAGAAGAAGACTAATGGGACACACACACACACACACACACACACACACACACGAGAAAAACTAGTGTCCCACAGCAAAGGAGAGATTTGCGTCTTTTTACATTGTGCGTAAGATTGTTTCATAAACATTTGTGAAATATTAAAAACTACTGAGCATATTAAGATACTTTCTGTATTTGTAAGACATTATCAATTATGATTTACAGCTCTGGGCCCTAATCAGCTAAGTGATACTGACGGTAGATGAAAAAATTTAACGTTGGATAAAAAGGCTCTATTGTATGGGTAGGACTGTGTGTGTGTACATGTGTTTGTGTGTGTGTGTAAACCAGCCAAATAATTATAACATTTACTACACAACCAGATTCTTTTTCAATTAAAATTAAGCAAGGCACCATGCTTTCACACACATGGCCTAATTAAGTCTCACAAGCCTATGAGGTGGCTATGATTATTTCTCTTTTGGAGATGAAGGAGCTGAGTTTCTGGGAAGCTGACAGTCACACAACTAGTAGGAAGGACCAGAACACCTAAACGCAGTGACATTTCACTGCTCCATTAGCTGCCATTCACTCATCAAGCTACCCTTTATTCATTACTTCCTACACGTCCTAGGTTTGGTTTTTTTTTTTTTTAGAGATTTTATTTATTCATTTGAGAGAGCAAGAGAGAGAGAATGCATGAGCGAGAGAGAGAAGGAGAAGCAGACTTCTCATTGAGCCGGGACCCGATGCGGGGCTCGATCCCAGGACCCTGAGATCATGACCTGAGTCAAAGGCAGACGCTTAACCGACTAAGCCACCCAGGCCCCCCTGTCATAGGTTTTCATAGACTGTATTTCATGTGCATGAAATACATTCAACAACCCTGCAAGGTGTGTGTTTTTATCCCCACCTGCACTTTACAGAGGAAGAAAGTGAGACAGAGTCGTTGGAGAAACGTTAGTTTCTCTGCTAGTAGATGGAGGCCCCATATTGTCACAGGATTTCGGAGGCCAAAGCAGCCGTGCTTTCTGCTGCAGCACACTGCCTGAGCGCATTTTTTAGAAAGATTTCTATCCTTTAAAAACAAGGCCAAGAGAAACAAACCCAACAAAAACCTTGACGTTTCAGACAAACACAATCATAGGTAAAGGTATTCTGAATCAGGCTCATAGTAGAACATAAAAATAAAGCTTACGGGGTGCCCGGGTGGCACAGCGGTTAAGCGTCTGCCTTCAGCTCAGGGCGTGATCCTGGCATTATGGGATCGAGCCCCACATCAGGCTCCTCCGCTATGAGCCTGCTTCTTCCTCTCCCACTCCCCCTGCTTGCGTTCCCTCTCTCGCTGGCTGTCTCTATCTCTGTCGAATAAATAAATAAAATCTTTTAAAAAAATAAAAATAAAAAACTAAAGCTTACGGAAGACTACTGGGTCTTGTTGGGTGATGAGTGGAAGGTGTTTTTCAGCTTTCTCATGTACTCTGTTCTCGTGTTTCCTAAGATCCTGCTTTGGTGAGCTTCCTGTGACTCTTCAGTCTTCCTTGCAATTTCCACAAACATTTTCCTTGGCTGAGAGGCAGGGCATTCCTTCTTTGCTGGAGGACCTATAAGCAGTCACAGGGGTATATTCATATTCTCAGGGAGCAAAGTGGAGGGAAGGCAGCAGGAGGAAGTCTGTAGAACAGACTTTATCTGATCCTTCTAAGGAAAAATCAAATGCTATTGAATGGCACAAAATCAATTTTCTATTCATTTAAGAGATGCCAAACAATAAAAGACCAAGTCTAATTACTTGGATGCCTAAAATCCCATATTTGGAAACTTCATTTACTTTTGTAAAGACAAGTATTTCCGTGGAACAAATTCCCCTGCAGAAAATGCCAGTTTTCTGAGAAAGGATCGCAACTGGTGAAAGCATGAAGATGGGTAGAGGAAAAGACACCCGCCCCAAACTTAAATGCTGTCTCCTAGAGAGGCCTCACATTTCCTCTCCAGCAGAGCCCTTTCTTAGAGACCCCACCCTCAAAGCTGCCCCTATAGTTTTTACTCAGACCCTGAGGAACCTGCCTCCCTGGGTCCAGAGTAGACGCTCAGTAAATAGCTGTTGACTGTTCTAGTTTTCTGGCATCGTGGCAACAAATGCCTGCAGATTTAGTGGTTTGAAAACAGCGGGAATTTACTATGTCACCTTTCAGGAGGCCGGAAGTCCAAAACGCGTCTCACTATGATCAAAGCAAGATGTCAGGAGAGCTGGGTTTCTTCTGGAGGCTCTAGGGGAGATTTGTTTCTTGCCTTTCCACCCTCTAGAGACTGCTCACATTAATTGGTTTTTGGCTGCTTCTACCATCTTCACAACTAGTGATGTCAGCCTGCCCTCCCTCCAATACTCCCTCTTCTACCTCCCTCTTCCACTTCTAAGGACCCTTGTGATTATATTGGGCCCTCACAGGTAATCCCGGATAATCTCCCCATCTCAGAGTCAGCTCATTAGTAATCGTAATTCCATCTGCAACCTTATTTCCTCTTTACCACGTCACACAGCACCGTCACAGATCCAGGGATTAGACAGAGACATCTCTAACGGAGAGGATGAGTGGAGGTGCAGTTCGTACACACTGATGGACTGAATGAGCAAACTAGAGAAAAATTAGCTTTGCTTAATCATCTGGTTTTTTTTTTTTAAATCAAAGCATGGTTTTGAATGGACAGTGTAAAGAGACCTAAAATTTCAAAATAACCCAAAAGACCGGAAGCTTGCATACATCACTTTGAAAAGTCCATTGACTGTCTCATGACTTTAAGAACAATAATCTACAATGATAGTGGGAGATCAAATGGTTGATATCATGGAGTATTTAAATCTCTATGCCGTAAAAAGAAAAATCAAGCACCTTCACCAGGAAAAATAAATTATGGAAAGGCTCAAAACCATTGTGTCTATTTTATATCTGGCCTCCTGATCCTACTAAAATACTTAGTATGGACTGAGGAAATGCCAGAAATCCCAGGGATATCATTTCCTATAATCCTCGGATATAGATCCAAAGCCAAAGAACTGAAGTGTTTTATCACTATCCTGCTGGGAGTAGTGCTTAAATATATGTGTTAACGGTACCTTTTAAGAAGTTTCCGTGACATACAACAGTGAACTTTGTTCTTTCTACCGATAGCCTCATTGCCTGACACTTTAATAGCACGAAACATATGTAAGGGCTTCATTGACTATCCCCACCCCACCCACTTGGGATGGGTTTCACACCACGAAGTAACCCAGAGGCATCTTTTTTTTCCATCAGAGAAATAAAAGCCCACAGAAATGCAACTCTCTCTACCCAATTTGAAGGGCACGTAAAACTAGACATTAAGATTCCGAAAGACATTTAAGGTTACTATTAGCATCTGGAATTTGGCATCCTTTTATATAAAATAACATTTTGGATGCAATTTTCCCAAACCACATTAACATCCTGATGCCTCTTACACCTACATGGCACAAAACTGACCACATCAAGAGAAGTAATCATCTCACTTGGAATTTAGAATCTTCTATGTCCTCTTTAATATAGTCTCGGTTTTTAGAGGTTTTTTTTTCTTTTAATCAAGTTTTCTTTGGGGATCTCACTGTTGTTGATGACTACCATATATTAAGGCACAGTTGAAAACAGCCTACCAAAAGTGGAAAGCCATCAGTTCCAGCCAGTAATTTCCCATTTCTCATATTACTCTTTTTTTTTCTTAATATAGTCTGAATTACCCTACTAAGCATTACATGGATTATCTTATCTACTTTAATGCTGAGAAAACTATCCCCACTTTACAGATAATGAGAATGGTGCTAAGCAAAATTAATATACTTAATATGTGACTGCTAGAAAGGGTGGACTGGGGACTCTAACCTATCTGAGGTCAGTGTCCATGACTCTGAATGAGGAAAATTAGCCTGGTTATTCCTAGGACCTAGAATAATTTTGTTTTATTCTCTTATGAAGAAATCTAGTTAGATAATAATTGAATGTTTAATATGCCTTATGGAAAAGTAAGATCTTTTCAAAAGCTACCCCAAAACTGTCACATATCATTAACATCATACTATTACTTTGTTAGTAATCTAAATATATATGGTAGCTTAGGATCTGAAAGTCAAAAAATGCAAAAAAAGATGAGTTTCTAGATCTTGTAAAAGGACAGAGTTTTCTATTTATTTCTTACTGCATTTTCTAAATCTTACCCTCTCATTTCAAAATTCACAAAATGATACATTTTGGTAATAAATATTGTTTTGATCTTTTTAAGGTAACTGTGAGCAGCTATGTTATACAACTGTTTGTATTTCTATATCATATATGAATATATATAATTTTAATTGTATTAAAAACACAAAGTAAAATTTACTATCTTAATCATTATTAAATGTACAGCTCAGTCTTGCCACATTTATTCACATTGTTATGCAACAGATCTTCAGAACCTTTTCAGCCTGCAAAACTAAAACTCTATACTCATTCAACAAAACATCCCTATTACTCTCTCCTCCCCTCAGCCCTTGGCAACCTCCACTCTATTTTATGTCTCAGTGAATAAGACCACTTTAGATACCTCAGATAAGTGGAATCATACAGTATTTGTCTTTTTGTAACTGACTTACTTCATTTAGAATCATGTCCTCAAGGTTTATCCATGTTGTAATATATGACACTATTTCCTTCTTTTTTAACACTGAATATATTTATATATTTCATTGTACATATACAATGCATTTTGTTTATCCATTCATCCATTTATCCATTCATCCACTGGTGGACGGTTGGGATGCTTCTACCTCTGACCTATTGTGAATAAAGCTGCTGTGAAAAGAATGTGCGAGAATTTCTTTGACACTCTGCTTTCAGTTCTTCTGGGTATAAACCCAGAAATGCAACTGTTGGATCATACGGTAATTCCATTTTTTATTCTTTTGAGGAATTTCCATAGTGGCTATACCATTTTACGATTTCACCAATAGTGCAGAGGGTTCTGATTTCTCCATCTGCTCACCAACACTTGTTATTCAAGTGCAAAAGGATGAAACTGGACCCTGACACCATATACAAAAATTATCTCAAATGGAGTCAAGATCTAAATGTGGGACCTGAAACTATAAAACCCCTAGAAGAAAACAAGGGAAAACCTTTATGAGACGAGTCTGACAGTGATTTTTTGGATATGGCACCAAAAGCACAGACAACAAAAGCAAAAATAGACAAATGAGACCACATCAAATTAAAAAATTTCTGTGCATCAAAGCATATAATCATCAGAGAGCAAAAGCAGCAGAATGAGAGAAAATATTTTCAAATCATACATTTGATAAGGGTTTAATATCCAGAATATATAAAAATTCTCACAACTAAGCATATGAAGAGAGATTCAGCATCAATAATCATCAGGGAATGCAAATCAAAACCACAATGAGATATCACCTCACACCCACTAGGATAGCTATTATTAAAAAAAAACCCAGAAAATAACCTGCATTTTCATATATTTTAATGTTCATTAGTTTTTCATTGGTTTGATTCATTAAAACATGGCATCCTATAAGTTTATAATGATATGCAAATAAGGGTGTGTTCTAACTATTGTTTGATGACTCCAGTTGTGAATTCTCATTCGCTGGGTAAAAGAAAGCCCGGAACTAATGACAGAAGCTCAACATGGTTCCATAAGCACATTCGCGTACTCAACACACTTGTCTTATTTCTTTTCTGGTCTTTGGTTTGGAGCCACAAAATGACCTCATTCCTGGACTCTATTTCCCTGAAAGAGTTAAGGCCTGTATTGTTCTCCATTTGGGATTGGCATTGTATTTTATGGACTCTGTTAGGCTTGTGGGATTTATTGTTTAGTTCACAATAAACAAGGTCCAGGTAGCTCATGTCATTACTTTGTGTAAATTAGAAAAAGGTTGCCTGTGTGTATGGACTGGGCCTCATAGCTCATGAATCACTAAGGGGAATGGGGAGCTGGGTTCAGCACCCACAAACCCATTCACTCAGGTGTCCTTGTGCAGTGGCCCAGAAGAATAATTTTAGATACTAATTCCTCTTAGAGGATTTTGACAATATGGTATTTAAAAAAATATATTTAGCCCTCAAAACAAGCCTTTTTGTGACTTGATTTTCATAGGGCCTTTAATCCCTCATCTTCTTCCAAGGCCAGACCCTTGGAGGAGGGGGTCTGAGCTACTCTTGTGCTGTGAGGCCAGGAAGTGGGTTTCTCAAGAGAAGCTGGCACCTCTACCTCAAAGAGCAACATGAGTAGAATCCCCCGAAAGCCGCTTATGCAGTATGACACTTTGGCCAATAGGGACTATTGTCTATTTGCAATGGCAGGACTATAATCATTGGCAATCCTCTTACTATTCAGAAAGCTTTGCTTGTATTTAACTTGTAAATGCATCTGAGGTCTTCCTATTACTTTTTATTTGTTTATTGTTTATTGTTATTATTTGTTTTATTTGTTTATTATCTTTTCTTTCTGTGTCCTTAGAGGACACAATGTAGAATCCTTCTTAAGTATTTAAGAAATTAAATATTTGAAAGAGCAAGTTAATGAACACATTCTTACGTTGTACTCAAGATGGTACACGCAATACAGGCCGAATGGATATTGTTGAGTGTCTGACTTAATTCTACAAATGAGAAATGCTGTAGCTCTTGATATGAAAGGATGGAATTGAATCCTTACGCTTTGGTAATTTTTAATCAACGTTGTACTCTAGAAAGACCATTTCAGACCACATGTAAATGAATAAAAACCTGAAAGTTCAAGAACCTTGACTTCTTCAGAATAAACTGTCAAATATATTGTAATCTCCCTACTATTGAGTGTATCTGAAATTACTTTGAGGATTCTACAGAGTTACTCATCAAAGAAAAGTAAAATTGCAATTTAAAATAAAAATTTTTGAAGCAAAATTTATCCTTCTTTCTCTTTATATTTAATATTTTAACACTCATGAAGATTTTACTTATATCTGAAGACTATATACAGTAATAACGTCAGACTAAGGAGGACATACAAAATAAGAAAGCCCATTCTTAAAGTAACTGTATTGGTTGCTCTGCCATTTACTTTCAGTTCCTACAGTACTGAAAGGTAGGTTCCTACCTATCAAATCACTTAATAGCTCAAGAGAGTGAGATAAAGAAGATCAGAGATTTCCCTAAAGTAATTCAAATTTGGGTCTATAAATATATCAGGCAATTGTATTTTCTTGCCACAAACGTCTTTCTTTGGAGGAGATGTTACCTCAAAGTTAAGACAGTCTAAGAAACAGACTCTAGTTAGAGATGCAAATATGAATTCTTAATCTCACCTAAGAACCATAAGATCTCACCACTCTAAACAAAAAATAAATACATCTCTTACATGTATTTTCCTCTCTGTATGTTATCTTTTTACTCAACCAAGGATCTTATTTCATCTGAATGTCAGATATAATTTTCCAGTATTAGTGATTGCAGACTGTAAGTCAGATTTTATTGTGAGACTTGATTTTACATCTTTGATAGGAGATACAATTTAACTCTGATTTTGCTTGCTGGCAGATGCTTGTAAACGTATTGCTTGAAGAACATTCGGAAGAATGGGCTGGTTGATTATTGACCACATTTAGCAAACCACTGGCCTGGCATACACCTAAATCAATCTTCATGCTTCCCTGCTTTAATTGACTACCAATTCCACAACAAAGAGACTAATTTCCAAAGGAAATGGGCTGCTTTGTTTTAGGATTTTTGATTAACCTTGGAATAGCTGTGCTTTATTGTGTTTGAGCACAGTTCTTTTAAAAGATTATGAAATGACTACAGTTTGTGCTCTGGGAATCAAGCCTTCAGACCAGGTATTGCATGCTCTGATTTGTACAGGAGAAACATGTTTCTAAAAAGGCATAATGAAATTATACATTCAGTGTGGGCATGACTTTTCCATCATTGATAGAGGCAGAGATGGGATTAATAAAAGAATAAAGCCTCCTAGAAATTGAACTGGGCTTGAATAATATTTAAAACATTAAAATCATTTTGATTTATAGCTGATCCATAAATCCTAACCTTTGGTATAGTATTTTAAAGCTGAAAGACACCACATACTCTAGTTTCCTTACTTTACACATAGGGCAACTAAAGACCAGGAACATAAGATAAGCAATGGCTACGTCAGGATTGGAACTGCGATCTCTGACAGCAGAGATACTTTTATTTCAACCATCACATTCCAAAACAGCAATTCGGTACTGATACTGTTATGAGCTCTTTCCTGAAAATTCTCTGTAAAATAGAGGGATCCTCATTCTCACATACCACATACATTAGTCAGTCTGCAAGAACTTGGATTATGGATCCTCGGAGTTCTGTGGGCCAGTGATCTCTATGAAACTTTAAGAATGAGGCAGGGAATACTGGTTCTTTTGGGTCTTTTGAAGAGCATTTAAATGCAAGGGAAATGAGGGTTTTTTCATGCAGAGTGGGCAGTATAGGACAAAATGGGAGAGGGATTGGGAAAGTTGGAGATGGAAAAATTATATTGAGAAAACAAAGGAAGCTGGGTCAAATAGGAGATCGAGGTTAATTAGAAGTCCTGAGTGAATGACGGGATTCAGTGGTGAGTTACCTTTGCAATCAGACAAGCTTGGGACCAATTGAATGACACTGGAGCGAAGAGGGAAATGAGCTCACTTGTCTGAATCTCTTTCTAAAGCCACTGCGGTCAGTCGGTGCAGTGCTGAGCCAGGGCAATCCTGCAGAGCCTGACTACTGATACGGCTTTGCTCTAAGGGCACCGGTTCAGAAACATACACGTCATTTATTCCCTATTAGAACTGGATAATTTTTGTGAAGTATTGTAATTACTGTGTGCGTTGAATTAAAGAATATTTTGTAGCATGAATGATGGCAAAAGACTGGAATATGATCATTGTCAATTAATATGTAAATTACTTACAGCAGCAAAATAGTTTTGTCATTTTTACTAAATTTCTCTCTTCTGGAATGAGGAAAACCCTTTGATTATCTAAAAGCTCCTTTTATTAACAGAATGGACATTTTAGAGAATGCCTAGGGGCGCCTGGGTGGCACAGTCGTTAAGCGTCTGCCTTTGGCTCAGGGCGTGATCCCGGCATTCTGGGATCGAGCCCCACATCAGGCTTCTCCACTAGGAGCCTGCTTCTTCCTCTCCCACTCCCCCTGCTTGTGTTCCCTCTCTCACTGGCTGTCTCTCTCTGTCAAATAAATAAATAAAATCTTAAAAAAAAAAAAAAAAAGAGAATGCCTAGAAGTTTGAAATTTATGTAAAGAGAAAAAGTAAAGAAAAATTCTACTTACTTATCTTGAACTTTCTTTTTTTAAAGATTTATTTATTTATTTGGGAGAGAGAGAGTGCACACACATGAGCTGGGGGAGGGGCAGAGGGAGAGGAAGAGAGAGAATCTTGAGCAGACTCTCCACTGAGTGTGGAGCTCAATACAGGGCTGGATCTCCCCCAAGATCGTGAGCTGCTGAGCCGAAATTTGAGCTGCGCAACCAACTGAGCCACCCAGGTGCTCCTTAAACTTTTTGTAATTTGGCAACTGTTTTCTCATAATCACACTGATCATCTCAACACTATTCTCTTGAAGCTTCTGAAATGCAGTATGTTGTATTAACAACCTCTAGAGAATTAAAAAGCAAAATGATAATGATAAGGGGGCAGAAGGCAAGCTGAGGGCAAAGCACAAGCTGATACCCCAGATCCCCTGCCCTCCCCAGGTAGGATCTGTGTGACATCCCTCGAGCACTGCTGGCTGCCCTAGAACAAAGGAAAGGGGAAAACAAATGGTTAACTGATAGAGATCCCAGTCATGTAGGATGTGAGCCTCCGTCAGTTTGCAACTGTCTTAATGATTTACAAGAAAAAAAGCAATCGTATCAAGAGCCAAACTTCTAGAAATCTACAGACTCAGTCTCCTGGGACCCTAACATCACCTTCCCGTCTGTAGGATAGAAAATCTTATATAATCAGTCACCCCGCACACTTAGAATGCAGCTCTTTCTGCCCGCCGGTCTTGTTCCTGTGCTTTAATAAAACCACCTTTTTGCACCAAAGACACCTCAAGAATTCTTTCTTGGCCATCGGCTCCAAACCTCACCACTCCAAACCACATCAATAATGTGTCAAAGAACATACTCATTGGCAGGGTCCTAAGAGTCTTTGAAAATGAATTCCACAGTGTAAGAACTAAGATTGCTGAGGAAGTAGTTTTCAATTCTGTGAACATCTATTTTGTAGACCATTGAAGACTAATAGGTGCTCTGGCCTTAAAACATAAAATAGAGTGAGCACCTCACACGTGGCAGAAGAACGCATCTTCCACTCTGAGCTTCATTAATTATAAGAGCTAATATATAAACTGAGTATTTACTATACTTTATGTTCAGTGCTTTTCAGGCATTATGTCCTTCAATTTTCCAGCTTTGCGAAATATGTACTATTATCCCCATTTTATAGAGAAGGAAACTGAACTTAGTGATGTTAAGCAGTTCTTCCAAGGCCACACGAACTGGGGTTCATGTGTAAATATAGTAATAAGCTCTTTGGTGCCAGGATGATATCTGTGGTTATCACAAACTCTGAGAGACCAAGTACGTAGAAAATTTGAAATAACCTCAGAAGACCTCCTGCCTCTGACAGAGCAGCCTGAGGCTGACGGACAAATTCCAACACACAGCCTTCAATGGTGAAGAGATGGGTGCGACCCACAGATGAAACTCGACCATCTTTTCTAACACAATTTTTCTTTTTTCTTTTCTTTCTTTTTAAAAATATTTTATTTATTTATTTGACAGAGAGAGACAGCCAGCAAGAGAGGGAACACAAGCAGGGGGAGTGGGAGAGGAAGAAGCAGGCTCCCAGCGGAGGAGCCTGATGTGGGGCTCGATCCCAGGACTCTGGGATCACGCCCTGAGCCGAAGGCAGATGCTTAACGACTGCGCCACCTAGGCGCCCCACTAAAACAATTTTTCTGAACTCCTTATAAAGAAACAATGACCCCTCGCAGGGATGACGGTCCTTACATGGATTCTTGCAGTTTTGTGTAAAATTGAAGGCTATTTTGAGAGAAGCCTCAAGGAAGAGGTCAAAAAGGAGGTTTTCTTCTATTTGTATTGGGGAGACAACCATGTTTCTACTCTCTTAACTTTCCTCCAGTATAACAGTGGAAGGGATTGAACTTGCAGAGGCCCTAACAACTACTTACAACCAGGCACAGTTACCAAAAAAACCCCAGAAAATTCCATATGTCTCCATACTTCCTTACCCTCTCGCTTTTAATGCAGCCCCCACCCACTGCCTTGGTACAAACAGTTTCTCAATTGCTGTCTTGCCCACCCCACCCCCCTTGCGGTGTATTCAAGAAGCTTCTTCTCCTTTGCTCTGCCTTGGGCAAATCCTTTCACTGCCTGCCACCACCAGCTTCCACCCGATCATCACCCTACATTTGGGGGCCCCCATCTGATCAGGAGAGACACCACATAGAATAAAACTGAGGGGAAGACATGGTTGTTTTTGTGTTTGTTTTTTCCACAAGAAATCATCTGTTTGTTCTAGGAAATAATTGAAAATTTATTCAGTTTCTCTACCCCAACCTAAAATTCTTAAAGGTATAGAAAGTTTATCCATAGTATCTTCCCAAAACTTTGTTTTAAAAATTTTGCTTTCTTGGGGTGCCTGGGTGGCTCAGTCGATAAAGCGTCTGCCTTCAGCTCAGGTCATGATCCCAGGGTCCTGGGATGGAGCCCCACATCAGGCTTCCTGCTTAGCTGAGAGTCTGCTTCTCCCTCTCCCTCTGTTGCTCCCCCTGCTTGTGCTCATTTTCTCTCTCTGCCAAATAAATAAATAAATAAATAAATAAATAAATAAACAATCTTTAAAAAAATTTGCTTCCTTAATATTGACTTGTCCTTTCAAAAATCCATCTATTTTTGTAGCACATTCTTTTATGAGTAATAATCATTACTAACCATCATTGTGTAACCGGGGCTCAGGGTTACAAGAGCACCTGGCTTGGGGGACCCAAACAGACCAGGTCTGGCCACTTGCCACTGATAAAATCTTGCTGGCTCAAGGCAGTCCTTGTTGCTTGCCAGAAGAGGGGGGGTTAGTTTTGGTTCCCATCAGGGGATGCTTTGCCCTCAGGATTTTTGCCTCAATTAGGAGATAAACTGGAGAGAAGAACTTAGTCAATTAGAAAGCATAGTCAAAATGGAGGTAGTTGATGTCCTCTTTCAAATCGCCACTATCAAAACACCGTTCCATTCCTATGGAAGGAAAAGGGACAACGGTCATTTCTTCTGTAACTACTTCCTGATGACCAGGGATGACATAGGGATTTTGGAATGGAAGACTCTGACAGGGTAGGAGAACTTCATTTCTCGAGTCTCTCTTGAAATCGAGTGAAGGCATCTCCATGCTTGTGTGAGTAGCACGGGCTCCAGTTTGACAAATAGAAAAAGTCAAACAATAACCAAAAAGAAAGAGAGCAAGAAATACAACAATGCTCAGCAGGGCATGTTTCCATTTGGAAGGACTCAAACTTAGCCAACTGCTCAAAGGACCTACAGCTGGGGCATCTATAGCAGTGATGTGTTTGTTTCTATCTTTCATGGCTTCAGTTCCATTTTTGGAATAATTTGGAATATATATGCAACACTGTTTTAATGAGAACACAGGTCCCTCTT
The DNA here is from genome assembly GCF_017311325.1 of Ursus maritimus. NCBI lineage: Eukaryota > Metazoa > Chordata > Mammalia > Carnivora > Ursidae > Ursus > Ursus maritimus. The sequence continues at coordinate 33,665,391 of NW_024423453.1, forward strand.
GGAGCTGCAAGCAAGATACCAAGGGCCATTCCGTTTTGGAGGACCACCTTTAGAATCTGTGGGTAAGTGCATGCCAGGTTTGTTAAAGGTGGCCACTGTATACTTGGCTAAAGCCTCTACTTGTCATTCTGTATCAACAGAAGCAGCTCCTGGGACAAATACAGCTAAGGGAGAAAACCATGAAGAAGCCTTCTTTACCTGATGTCTAGCTATAGTAACATCCTAATTGTGAGGAATTGCTGTTAGGTTGGAGATGGCTTGTTCCAGGAGGTAAGTGCATCCCCAAGTGCATCATCCAATCCAGTCATAAGGAACGTGAGACCATCCCCTATTTCCACAAGTCCATAGCTAACCCCATGGAGTGGGGTATGCTCTTGCTCTTAAGGAGCAATTTTGCCATGCCAGCTCCATAGAATTGGTCAAAGTGAGAGGTGAGTTACATAATTATTGGGGAGTCCATTCTATTGTCCAGCTGTTCAACTAATCATGTGCGCATGGGGTCCTTTTATTATCCCACAGAGCAACAGGCACAAAGATTGTTTATACGTGAGCTATTATGGCGATTTCTCTGAAGTTTACCTCAAGTTGTCTACTTTCAGTTTGCAGGGCTTCAGGAAACAGGGGAGTTTTAGTTCTCTGTGATTTTAAGTAAAGAAAATGAGAGAAAATTAGAAGTCTTAGGAGAGTCACAGCCAGGTATTCAGGGAAAAGAGGAATTTAGGATCTAGAACAGTTTCATGGGCAAACAACAAACATTCAAAGACAAATGATTAGAACTAGAATCTAACATCCACAAAGGTGTATTTTTGAAAGATAATTTTTCTCTCTAAAATCACTCTCATTTCTATCAAAGGTAGCTAAATTGAGACCTATTGTTTGCAAAACGAGTCTAGTTTTAACAAACTTGGCCTTATTATTTACATAAGCACAGCAGGAATAGTGATTGACCATATAAATTCTTTTTTTTATTTTTTTAAATTTATTTCATTATTTTTTTAAAAGATTTTATTTATTTATTTGACAGAGAGACAGCCAGTGAGAGAGGGAACACAGGCAGGGGGAGTGGGAGAGGAAGAAGCAGACTCCCAGTGGAGGAGCCTGATGTGGGGCTCGATCCCAGGACTCCGGGATCATGCCCTGAGCCGAAGGCAGACACTTAATGACTGAGCCACCCAGGCGCCCCCATATAAATTCTTTTAAACCTGCTTTGCTAGAACTTTTTATAAGGAATTTCACATTGAACTCTTACTAGCCTTTTGATGCCAGAATCCAAGCCATATCCTTGCCATCGGATTTTCCTGTAATACCATAGATTTGGGTGAATTCCTCTTCTCGAGGTCCCCAAAATATCCTGAGGTTTCCTGCACCTGCTGGGAAGTGACATTTTTTACTCACCTGGTGAGGCTGCTGGGAACTCTGTGAGCAAGGTGTCAGGCTAACATTTTGAAGGGGCTCTGTTGGCTCCATAAAGTTGACCTTAGTTCCTTAAAGCTATTTGGTCATATCTGAGTCTATTCATGCCTCTCTCAAATATGACATTCTACTTAAAGCCTTGGTAAAATAGCCAATGTTTCTGATGGTGCCCTGTTACAAGGAGAACACACTGCCATAAAAGAACGAATACTGGGGCACTGGGTGGCTCAGCCAGTTAAGCGTCTGCCTTCGGCTCAGGTCATGATCCCGGAGTCCCAGGATCGAGCCCCGCATCAGGCTCCCTGCTCAGCAGGGAGTCTGCTTCTCCCTCTGTCCCTCACCCCACTAGTGTTCCCACTCTCTCTGTCTCTCTCTCTCAAATAAATAAATAAAATCTTGGAAAAAAAAAAAGAAAGAAAAGAAAGAATACTCCCTGGGAGTTTCTGAATTCTGGAGAGTTCAGGTAGGGAGAAAAGCTAAATGTTTCAATTTGTTTACAAAGAATATTTTATCATATTTCTATAAGTCATGGATAGCTTAACAAAAGGTCTTCTTAAATCTGGAAGAGCAAACATTAGAGAACCAGCAATGTTTTAAAGAGTCAGAAAAACTATAATCATCTTCCTCAATTCATTGAGTCCCACGTTATTAATGCTTATTCTGTTTGATGCAGCTTTTCCTTTAGTTCTGGAAATTCCTACCTAGTTTAGTTTTCTGATCTTAAAGATACCAGAAACCTGTATTTGTCAAAAGTCTTTTCCATGAATCTCCTTGAAGAAGAAACACGTCGTCAAGAGCATCAGAACAATAACTATAAATGACAAAAAAACTCAAAAATGGACATGGTTAAAGATCTGATGAGAGTTCATTACAATGCAGTTGACAAGAAGACCCAGTAGTATCTGTGACACACAACATTTAATAATTAGAATGTCAAGAGATGAACTTGTATCAGGATACATGAAAACTTTAGGAATTTCATATACTTTCTGGAACAGTTATAGCATTTACCCATCCAGTATAACCCAACTTTATCATTGGTTTAACAATGTTTCTCATGTAACTTAACATACCAAATAAACAAGCCTAATTAGCCAAAATGACCTCAATTATATCAAATCTTGGGAAGCTTGTTAAAAACCTCAGAAAGGTTTAAAACACATGTCTAAATAGGATTACAGATCATTACACAACTTAATATTTAATTATCCATTTACCCAAGGTGGCAATAAGAGCTTCTACAGAAGCTTCTATAGTTGTTAGCAAAACTTAGCTCCTTTACTATTGAGAAGTTTTAATTTTCTTAAGTGATCAAAGACCTGATAAAGACAAACATAGAAATTTTGGCTTTCTGGGTAGATAAAAGAAAGAAAAAATTTTGTTTATAATTTATTATCAAAAACAGACCAACAATCCAAGAAAACTTTGTCTCTCTGAGAGAAAAGCCACATCTCAGTCTTACACTAGTGTAGTTTTAAAACTCATTCATTCCAGTCTTCGTTCCGACCATGCATAAACTTCTTTTCCAAAGACTTCCTTTCACAAACCTTCTACAACTTTCTTTTTCATTCTGATTTTTTCCTAAGCTTTTTCACTTTAAATAACCAGTCTCATTTTAGGACCAAATTACTTTCTTTTCCTCTCAACAAAAATGTATTCCCATTCCTGTATTTCCATTCCTGATATCTTTTTTTTTTTTTTAATAAAAAACACATCTTACTTTCTTGGCATACAGAGTTGCTTTCCTTATTATTTTCCAGCAGTCATAATTACATTGATCAGAATTTTACTTTTAGAAACCTTAGTATCCAGTGAAAACTAAGTAGTAACCAATTGTGAATTGTCTGTTACACCAGAATTCTTTAAATTGAAAATTTATGAATCCTTTTCATAATTTCTAGAAACATGTTTTTTAAATACAACTTTAAATAAAGCACCGAGCACGTTTACCAACAGACCCAAGCATCCTCAGTTTCTCTGAGGATAAACCTACATTCCAAAGCAGATAAACCTACATTCAGTAATTGATACTTGAGTATTCTATCTTATTTGGAAAACACAGATATACAATGAATTCAACCCAATTTACCATTTAGCTTAGCAAAACTTCAAAGTTTCAAGTTATGAAAGATATTGAAAGCTATAGGGGCTCCTGGGTGGCTCAGTCAGTTAAGTGTCTGCCTTCGGCTCAGGTCATGATCCCTAAGTCGTGGGACTGGGTCCCGCATGGAGCCCTGCGTGGGGCTCCCTGCTCAGTGGGGAGTCTGTTTCTCCCTGTGCTTCTCACCCTGCTCTCTCTCCCAAATAAGTACAAAAAAATCTTAAAAAAAAAAAAAAGAAATCTATAAACCCTTTTACTTACTCAACCTACTGTTTCTTAACAATAAGCCATGAAAACTTTATGAAACAAACAAAATAAACCATCATTTTAAGTCATCTTTTTGCTGACAAATTGCAACAGAGATAACATGAGCTTATTTGATTTTTAGTAAACCTTGGTAGAACAGAAGTTTTATATTTAATGCTGATAACTCTAAAGACATGTCTACTTTAATTGAACCAATGACCTTGGATTAGCTTTAATACTGAATGTGTCGCATCTGTGTGACTAGCCAGTCAATCTGTCTGTCCCCCTGTCAGTTTTCCCTGGGGCTCCTGCAGAGAAATTGGAAGTGAGAGGTTTTAGGTCCAGGGAGCACTTGGCCCCTGCGTGCTGATTTGGGAGGTGCTTTAGTCTGAACCTCATGAGGAGCTGGCCCAACAGCTTGGGGTGCTCTGCTCCTTGCTAGTGAGGGTAGGAGAGGGCATGGTTTAGGGGCCAGCTGTGCGAGCAGCCCAGGTGGTGGTGCGAGAACAGGAGGAGGGGAAGGAGGCAGGCACAAGGGTGCCGCCCACGAGGCCGAAGGTGGATTCGAAGTTTGGACTAACATTTCTTTTTCTCCGTCTCCTGTCTCTCCTTCCTGCAAAATAGGCCTTTTCTCTGGTTGCTTTTCAGCCCTTTTCACCATTTAGTCAGAAAATGTCCTAATGGACTTTTCTGGAAACAGAGGAGTATTCCCCATCTTTCCAGGCAAAAGTTCAGAAGAACACAGAAGAAACAAAACCGTAACTAAATGGAGCCCAGAGTACCTCTGTTAGCATTTGTTCGTCCCCCAAAGTCTGGGGACTCACTGATTGAACCAAATGGCTTCCTAGTTTCTGGTTCCTCCCCAGAAGTCAGAGCTTCACTGACTGAACCAAATGGCTTCCTAGATGAGCTGAGAGAGCCAAACCCCCTATTTGGAGGCAATCAAATGGGAGGAAGGAATCTAGAGAGCCATTCAGTAGCCATTTTTCCTCTGAGCTTGACATACACACAGACCAGGTGGTGTTACAATAAAGTCATTTTCTTCTTAGACAAAGGTTTAGAACTCAAAGTAGACCAGTCAGCCAATATTCTCCTTAGGAGGCTTTGGGAGGGGATAGGGTTATCATTCCCTATCATTCCCTATCCCCCCCTCCCCACACATCCCAACAGGGATCTCCCCAAATGCATATCTGGCTTTCCATTTAGCTCACATCTGTTCCTCTTTCCCAGGGTATCTTCACAAATTACAACAGCCCCTGCCACAACTCAAGCTATGCAAGCCTGAACAAATGAGTTACAAAAATCTGACAGATGGTTGAAAAAACCCAACAGCAGGGAACAAAGGAAGGGTGGGTAGGTTATCAGGGAAACTTACCAGGAGTGAATTTCTAGCGCCTGCTACTTCTTCTAATTCATTTCTCTGTTTCACAAATGTGGTTAAGGCTGTTGATGCCAGTCCAGGCTGAAAGAGAAACAACATCCCTGTAATGAAACAGGCTTTAGCAGCTGCAAAGGACTTCCTTCCTGTCCTCCCCATCCAGGGTGGACTAACCTCTAGTAGCTCACATTGACCTGTCACAGACACTAGCTCAGTAAATGAATGAGTGAACCCTGTGCGCTGCCCAAGCCAACTGCGCCATCCTGGGGACTCTGGGAGGCCGGAGGGGGGGAGGGGAGCACTAGACAAATTGGAAGTACAGCTTCTGACTGGCTCCCCCAAATTGCAGCCACACACAGGGGCTCCTGGGATTCCAAACACACCATGTTTGGCCACTCCCTGCAGACAAAATTCAGAGAAAGAGGAGTGGTGGTGAGACAAGAAAGAAATTGGTTTCATTGAGGCCAATACCAGGAAGACAGTGGACTAATATCTCAAAGACTGCCTCTAAAGTGCTGAAAATACTTCTGGGTTTATATAAGGAAAATGTGAGACAAAGGTGGGTGGGTACAAGTAGGTGGGCAGTAAAAGTCAGGTAGATCTTTGTCTTGGGGTCAATCATGTGGGGTCTTGCTGGCTCAGGGAAGTCCTTATTCCTTGAGGACTAGTTTCCGTTCCCACCAGGGGATGTTAGCCCCGGGTCTTTGGCCTGAGTTAAAAGATTAGCTGGAAAGAACTTATTCAATTAGCAAGTACAAACTAAGATCAAAATGGAGGTGGTTGAAGTCCTCTTTCAATTGCAATGGCAGCATCTTGTCTGGACTAGAGAACAAGAGAAGGAATTTTTTTTTTTTTAAATATTTTATTTATTTATTTGAGAGAGAGAGAGAGCATGAACAGTGGGGAGGGGCAAAGGGAGAGGCAGAGGGAGAGGGACAAGCAGACTCCCCGCCAAGCACAGAGCCTGGTGGACCCAAGGCTTGATCTCAGGACCTTGAGATCACAGCCTGAGCCAAAATCAAGAGTCGGACGCTTAACCAACTGAGCCACCCAGGTGCCCCAGAGGAGGAATTTCTTGACAAATTCCATTCGTGCAGAATGAAAAACCAACAGGGAGTATGTATGAGTCCAATCGTGCCTTAACTGCACTAAAGAATATAAGAACGATTTGTTGACCGATAAGTCTAGCTTCTTCTACTCTATCTCCACACTCCTATCTCCTTGGAGAGAGCAAAGAAGCAATGAAAACAATACCCCGGCAAAATACAAAATCACTACTCAGTCAATCCGAATTTCCAGTTCATATGACGAAACTCTTAAAAAGTGGATAAAGTATTGAATATAGCTCAGTAACTTGATTTTTAACAAGACTTTATTCCTTCTGCCCTGTTAGCCCTCTGATACCTTCAAACAAATATTTCAAATGGATTATCCTGTTTTGTACTTGTTTTCCATGGTAGGATTGCTATTCTGCAGAAAGCTATTCCAGGGAAATGGAAAAATGTCAGTTATTTCCTTCACCTTGCTTTGTTGAATTTCTCACTTAACGCTTCAGGTTGAAAATGGCATCCTTGATTTTTCATAGTACCAGAAACATCTGGGGAAGAAAAATTGAAATGAAGGAAAGAAGGAATATTTATTGAATCTTTATCCCGTGATGAGTGGTGTGTTAAAAATATTTCCCTTGTCAAATAAAGAAATATTTATTTCACACTTTATTATCTGTTTTGTGAAATTATAGATAACTGAAGTGTACCTCTGTGTATTCATGAGATTTTTACCTATGGGGCAGACCCAAGAATCCTTGGTCTATTTCCATGATGAATAAAAGAAGATGTTATATGTTAGAAAACATAAGGATCCTTGGTTCTTCTTAGAATCCATCCCTTTAAGAAAGAAAGTCAAGTTTTGTGCTGAGAAATTTTAGTAGAGACCATTTTTCCAAAAGTCACAATAACCATTTTCTGAACCTTCAGGGATAGCTGCTTTGCTCTATTTCTGTATGATGATATTCAATCTGAATACCAAGGAAAAGAATGATTTACTTTACCTCTCGTATATGAAACAGAATTACCTTTTCATTATGAAATAAGTCATATAGTAGTCACCTAGGTTTTATATATACAATTCCTTCTTTACACTTTTCTTAACTAAAATTTAAAACTCCCTGTGTAAAGAATATTTGTCTATATTTCAATTAGTGGATATTTCTTTATGCTGATAGAATTTTATGAGTTAAGAGTTTGGTGTTTATATGATAGAATTTGCATGTTTGGTTAAATGCCATGAGGCTCTTTTCAGGTTCATTTTACAATCTCTTACTTTCAAAACCAGCAAGCCAAGATGGCCTGCAGCCACGGGAGACAATTTTCATTTCTTTCACCAGGTTGATGAAATGTGGCCTGGTTCCAAGTATTGATGACACATATTCCCAAGACAACCTCAAAGACCACATTCTTCACTGGGTAAAAGTCACCCCATCAAGCAAAAAGAGTTTCCTTGATATTTTCTTGAAAGTATTGACTAAGTCCTTCCAGCTTTTTGGCAGTTTTAATCTCACATCAAACACTTGTTGGTAACCAAGTAGACAAAGAAGAAATTCAGCTTTCATTCTCAGGGAGCATGCTCTCAGAGGCTTAATCCCAAACCACTGTTGGAGGGCGGTGGTGCCAGTGCCCCGCGCTGAACCTGCAGCCACGGGAAGGCTACCCGGTTGGCAATCAGGCAATGGAGGTGATGATGGGAAATGACTGCCTGAAGAAAACTCCTCCCCTGGCACATATCTTATCTTTCTACACCTTGGGGAAGTGATACAAAGGCACTGGGGCCAGGCTCCTCTGCTTTTTTGTTATCCACAGACTAGCTCTGGAAATGGAAGCTAAGGAGAGGCTGGAATTAACTGAATGATTCTGCAGGCTTTTCCAGACACCCTGCCCATCAGGAGTAGGCAGAGCTAAACCAAAACTAGGCAAGGTGTTGCACTATGAGTCTTTAAGGTAAAAGAACACATTTAAGGGGCTGAAACTGTAATGATTCATCGGAGAGATGTAGGGAAAAGGTTTTCTGGAACTGGTTAATGTCGGGGAGGAGGAGGAGAAATATCTGGGGTAGTAGTGGGTTGGAAATAGTCAAGGTAGACTTTAGCAAGCTGAGTACAGTCTTTCTTCTCTCCTCGCCTAGCTGGTCCTAAATGCAGATGGCTGGAACCATCAACCCCTTACCAGGACCTAGAACAGACTTGCTGAATTGTTTGGTCTCCTTCCTGGGAGTGCTTGAGTATGAACTTTGGAACAGAAATTACAGGGAAATATTGATTAAATATCATTTGTGTGGCCTCAGCTTGGCCTAAAGCTGTGCTCGTCTCAGGATGCTGGTTTATCTGGAGGATATGGCTTACTATCTTCAAAAAGGGTTGATTTATATATATTGTACCATCCTTATATCCCAGGGATAAATCCCACTTGATCATGGTGAATGCTCCTTTCAGTGTGCTGCTGAATTTGATTTGTTAGTATTTTACCGAGACTTTTTGCATCTATATTCATCAGGGATATTGGCCTGCGCTTTTCTTTTCTCAGGAAGGATTGAGAATCTCCCGAACAAGAGTTTATTTCAGAGGAAGCTATAGGCATGTATTCTTTGACTGAGAACAAGGCCTCAGCCGGAAGGAGGGCATACAGTGTCACCTAGGAGGCCTCCCGCACTAACTGGTCTGCCAGCCACAGTCACCATAAGCTGTTTGCTCCACACTTTGCTTCCACCCTCGTTGCTGATGCTCCATCTATAAGACTTCATTATGTCTCTTTACTGCCACTGCTTCCTATGCTCACCTTAGAATAACAGTGTCAAAGCTAGGGCCACAATTATCTGATGTTCCCAAAGTTATTAGCCCTCAAATTGCATGAGGCTCTTGTTTCATTTTCTCTAGTGGGTTTTGCATTTTATACCTTAAGAACCTAACAAAGCCTCTACGCTGAATCTCATATAGGCATTCCATACAGCCCCAACAGCATCTCCTTCTATTTCCCCTTCTGGCACTCTGGGTCTTTTTCTAAAACCTTCATCTTCTGTTTTTATCCAAAAACAATGTCCTTATACACAAACCAGCTTATGCAAATTTTCTTGATTCAAATAGCTGACCACCTTTCAGGTTTGCATTAGGTAACTGAAGATAATCCTGAAGGTCAACAGGGAACACAACCCTGTGTCACTAGCAGCTATCGCTGTCCAATTTCAACCTGGGGTCCTGGTAACACAAGCCTTTGTTAGAAAAGTAATCTCTAATTTTCTTAACTAGATTCCTACTAAACTCATTAAAATAGCACGTTATAAATGCATCTATTGCCCCCAAACCTGTAGGATCTCTATTAAGATACATGGCTATTGCTAGTTCTGCTTCGTCTTGAAAGAGTTCAATGTACTCATTTAGGATAGAGGTTAACATTTTTCCATGGCTAAATGCTGCACAAATTACATTAAATTAGAATGTTGCTTGATACTTGGTTTAGCTTAGCGTTAACAGAATGGGAATATGTTGATTTTTTATGGCGAAACAAGATTAAATTCTCCTATCTAAAATGGTTTCTGAGACCAAAAAAAAAAAAAAAAAAAAAAAAAAAAAAACAAGAAGAAGCATTTTCATCAGAAATAAACAGAAATACATGGATTAAAGGCTAAAATAGTTGTTTAATGAAAAATAGCTAGTACAGCAGCAAACAAAAACGCCATGAGCTTGGAAAGGGGAAGGCGGCACATACCTCCCAGGCCCTCCAATAAGTAGCTTAGGGACCTTAATTAACACTCTGCGTCTTAGGTTCCTCAGGTGGTAAGTGAGGATAAACATCTAAAGGCACTTCGTGAGTATCACATTGAGGTGATGCTTATGATGTCTCTGACTTAGTAAGGGCAAAAGGAAGGCGGTTACGTTTCCTCAATCTTGGAAATTTTGAATTAGACTCATATGACAAGTGTTTCAAAGTATCTGGTGTTACTATGGTCCTCTTTATTGGTCTTGCCAAGCTTACATTTTAGCAAACTTCTAAAGGCATGCATTCTTCTAGAATCGTTTTTAAAAGCTGTTTTATAATTTTCTGGGGCTTTTTTGTGTTTTGTTTTGTTTTCGGTATCATAAGATACAAAAGCCTTGGTCCAGGTGAAAAGTCAATAAGCTTCTGTCACTTCAGTTTTGGCAGGTGACAGAAGGAGAGAGAAATGTTTAAGATACTATAAAATAGCAAAGAAATGATTATTTTCCTATTATTATTATTATTGTTATTATTATTTGCATAGAAATATTCTTGAGAGTCCATGAAATTGAAACTGTGGGCTATTGGCTAAGTGAGCCGATGCAGAAGGGTCGTACACCTGCTGAAAACAATTGGTTGTTGGATAAACAATGCTGGATAAAATAGCAAACAACACCACCAAAAATATTCATGGACAAGCTTTACAAGAAGAAAGAGAAATCCTTGAGTGACATAGGCAGAGAAAGAACTTAAACTCAGGATGGGCTCTGGGAGAGAACTGCTGTAGGAAAACTTCCACATCTCAGGACAAACCAGGTTACTGAAGAAAAACATAAGCCCACTGAAAATCACGAACCATAAAGAAATATTATTAACAAGACAGGGGGGAAAAATACCATGAGAAAAAAATCAGCAAGTGGACAAACATTTCCTCTTTTAAAAAAGCACTGTAAGGGGGCGCCTGGGTGGCTCAGTCGGTTAAGCATCTGCCTTTGGCTCAGCTCATGATCTCAGTATCCTGGGATGGAGTGCTGTATGGGCTACCCGTTCAGCGGGGTGTCTGCTTCTCTCTCCCCCTCTGCCCCTCTGCCACGCTTGTGTGTGTGCTCTCTCTCAAATAAATAAAAATATAAAAGATCTTTTAAAAAAAAGCACTGTAAGAACTGCAGATAATAGAAAGAGGCTATAAATTAAGCATTTTTGGGGAAAAAGAGGAAAGAAGAATAGAAACTATAATGAAAAAAAAAAGAACATCAGGGAAAAAAGTTTATGTGATAGTTTTCTATACTTCATTCTTTAGAAACATTTCCCCCTAGATTTCTAGTCCCTTTGCATCAACAGATGTCTTTGCTCCTTTGAAGACACCTGTATTAGTTTGTTAGAGCTGCTGAAACAAAGCACCACAGACCGAGTGGCTTAAACAACAGAAATGTATCATCTCACAGTCCTGGAGGCTGGAAATCTGAGCTCAAGTTGCTTACTCCAGGGCATATGAAGGCAAATCTGTTTCCCTCGCTCTTTCCTAGCTTCCGGTGGTTTGCTGGCAAGCTTTAGTGTGCTTTGGCTTTGGCTACATCACCCTGATTTCTACTTTCATCTTCACATGTTCTTCCAATGTGTGTCTGTCTGTGTCCAAATCTTATAAAGACACGAGTCATATTGGAGCAGGGGTCCATCCTACTCCAGTATGACTTCATTTTAACTAATTATACCTACAATGACCCTATTTCCAAATAAAATCACATTCTAAGATACTGGGGGTTAGGACTTCAAAATATGAACTTTGGGGGCACACAATTCAATACATAACAACACTCAAATAGAAAGTGGTCATTTTTAGAACTTTTTGGTTTTATCAGGAGAACTGCAGAAACCCTCCAAACTCTTTAATTATACCAAAATGGATTGTTTTTGTAGATAAGAGAGATTTTTTTCAGATAACCTTTAGACTTGTACACTCTCCATCAAAAGGACACCATCAGGTTGCAAGGCCCTACTGCACGGTAGCCAGAGAGGCAGGAAGCTTCTCTATCACGAGCTCTGAGGACTTTAAGTATAGCTTTCAGAAAACTACTTAAGGTCTCTAAGTGTTTTCAGAATTCTTGTGTCCAATGTAGATCTGAACAGACAATATCAGAATCAGTAATATGTTAAATGTCTTAAAAACAATGAAAATGGACATTTTAAATGTACTAAAACTTGCTTTTGGGTCTTGAAATTTAGCCTATGACTGGATGAAGATATTAATAATGATTATGTATATTTTGGATATAACATCAATGCTATTGACCTGACATCGGCACTTTAAAGCACTTCTCCTACAGGGGTTGTTGTGAGTGGGCATTTCTAAGTCATATAGAAATAACAGTATTAATATAATTTTCCTGAAAGAGTTCTTGGGGGTGGTTAGCGTTTTTTTGTCAAATGAGATAATGAATGTAAAGCACGTACCAGAATATCTGGGACATAGTAACTACTCAGCAAATATTAACTATTATTTTTATAGTAGAGCAGTGTCATATTAAAAAAAACCTCTTCCTGCTGTGTTTTTCTTTCTTGGTAATGTAATTGATT